>NW_027658583.1:2477500-3000454 GCF_041902795.1 Electrophorus electricus | reverse complement strand
CCATGGAGACAAGAGATATTACGCCGCAATGACGTCCGACGCGCGCATTTTCTCCGACGCGCAACACATTTAAAAAAATCATAGCGTGAAAACCGTGGGTTCGATCCGCGTGCCGCTCGAAGGCGATTACAGGGGAGATGCAGCCCTTTCCAAAGAGCCATGAACAGACTTTCTACTCCCAATGAGACAAGAGATATCAAGCCGCAAATACGTCCGGCGCGCGTCTATTCTCCGCCGCGCAACACATTTAAAAAAAATCGTAGCGTGAAAACCGTGGGTTCGATCCGCGTGCCGCTTAAAGGCGATTACAGGGGAGATGCAGCCCTTTCCAAAGAGCCATGAAAAGACTTTCTACTCCCAAGGAGACAAGAGATATTAAGCCGAAATGACGTCCGACGCGCGCATTTCCTCCGCCGCGCACCACATTTAAAAAAATCATAGCGTGAAAACCGTGGGTTCGATCCGCGTGCCGCTCGAAGGCGATTACAGGGGAGATGCAGCCCTTTCCAAAGAGGCATGAACAGACTTCCTACTCCCAAGGAGCCCAAAGATATTAAGCCGCAAATACGTCCTACGCGCGTCTTTTCTACGCCGCGCAACACATTTAAAAAATCGTATCGGAAGAACGGTGGGTCCAATCCGCGTGCCGCTTAAAGGCGATTACAAGGGAGATGCAAACCTTTCCAAAGAGCCATGAAAAGACTTTCTACTCCCAAGGAGACAATAGATATTAAGCCGAAATGACGTCCGAAGCGCGCATTTTCTCCGCCGCGCACCACATTTAAAAAAATCATAGCGTGAAAACCGTGGGTTCGATCCGCGTGCCGCTCGAAGGCGATTACAGGGGAGATGCAGCCCTTTCCAAAGAGCCATGAACAGACTTTCTACTCCCAAGGAGACCAGAAATATTAACTTATAAAGCGTTACGCTCCAGTCGGATGAACGAGAAACGCTTGTACAATTGCAACGAATTGGAGGAGAAAGTTTAAACAAACGCGCTGACTTTGAACGCTCACATCTAGGCCGGGCCAACTCCAAATGGCGTGCAACTCGGTGTGCATCACCTCCATGACTGTCCCTAACGAACGCCACCTGCCACGCTTTCGGCCTATCCCTGGCGGCATTAAAAAATCGTAGCGTGATAACGATGGTTCCGATGCGCGTGCCGCTCGAAGGCGATTACAGGGGAGATACAGCCCTTTCCAAAGAGCCATGAACAGACTTTCTACTCCCAAGGAGACAAGAGATATTACGCGCATTTTCTCCGACGCGCACCACGTTTAAAAAATCGTAGCGTGAGAACGGTGGGTCCGATCCGCGTGCCGCTTAAAGGCGATTACAGGGGAGATGCAACCCTTTCCAAAGAGGCATGAACAGACTTCCTACTCCCAAGGAGACAAGAGATATTAAGCCGCAATGACGTCCGACGCGCGCATTTTCTCCGCCGCGCAGCACATTTAAAAAAATCATAGCGTGAAAACCGTGGGTTCGATCCGCGTGCCGCTCGAAGGCGATTACAGGGGAGATGGAGCCCTTTCCAAAGAGGCATGAACAGACTTCCTACTCCCAAGGAGCCCAAAGATATTAAGCCGCAAATACGTCCTACGCGCGTCTTTTCTACGCCGCGCACCACATTTAAAAAATCGTAGCGTAAGAACGGTGGGTCAGATCCGCGTGCCGCTTAAAGGCGATTACAGGGGAGATGCAAACCTTTCCAAAGAGCCATGAAAAGACTTTCTACTCCCAAGGAGACAAGAGATATTAAGCCGCAATGACGTCCGACGCGCGCATTTTCTCCGACGCGCAACACATTTAAAAAAATCATAGCGTGAAAACCGTGGGTTCGATCCGCGTGCCGCTCGAAGGCGATTACAGGGGAGATGCAGGCCTTTCCAAAGAGCCATGAACAGACTTTCTACTCCCAATGAGACAAGAGATATCAAGCCGCAAATACGTCCGGCGCGCGTCTATTCTCCGCCGAGCAACACATTTAAAAAAAATCGTAGCGTGAAAACCGTGGGTTCGATCCGCGTGCCGCTTAAAGGCGATTACAAGGGAGATGCAGCCCTTTCCAAAGAGCCATGAAAAGACTTTCTACTCCCAAGGAGACAATAGATATTAAGCCGAAATGACGTCCGACGCGCGCATTTTCTCCGCCGCGCACCACATTTAAAAAAAATCATAGCGTGAAAACCGTGGGTTCGATCCGCGTGCCGCTCGAAGGCGATTACAGCGGAGATGCAGCCCTTTCCAAAGAGCCATAAAAAGACTTTCTACTCCCAAGGAGACAAGAGATATTAAGCCGAAATGACGTCCGACGCGCGCATTTTCTCCGCCGCGCACCACATTTAAAAAAAATCATAGCGTGAAAACCGTGGGTTCGATCCGCGTGCCGCTCGAAGGCGATTACAGCGGAGATGCAGCCCTTTCCAAAGAGCCATGAAAAGACTTTCTACTCCCAAGGAGACAAGAGATATTAAGCCGAAATGACGTCCGACGCGCGCATTTCCTCCGCCGCGCACCACATTTAAAAAAATCATAGCGTGAAAACCGTGGGTTCGATCCGCGTGCCGCTCGAAGGCGATTACAGGGGAGATGCATCCCTTTCAAAAGAGCCATGAACAGACTTTCTACTCCCAAGGAGACCAGAAATATTAACATATAAAGCGTTACGCTCCAGTCGGATGAACGAGAAACGCTTGTACAATTGCAACGAATTGGAGGAGAAAGTTTAAACAAACGCGTTGACTTTGAACGCTCACATCTAGGCCGGGCCAACTCCAAATGGCGTGCAACTCGGTGTGCATCACCTCCATGACTGTCCCTAACGAACGCCACCTGCCACGCTTTCGGCCTATCCCTGGCGGCATTAAAAAATCGTAGCGTGATAACGATGGTTCCGATGCGCGTGCCGCTCGAAGGCGATTACAGGGGAGATACAGCCCTTTCCAAAGAGCCATGAACAGACTTTCTACTCCCAAGGAGACAAGAGATATTACGCGCATTTTCTCCGACGCGCACCACGTTTAAAAAATCGTAGCGTGAGAACGGTGGGTCCGATCCGCGTGCCGCTTAAAGGCGATTACAGGGGAGATGCAACCCTTTCCAAAGAGGCATGAACAGACTTCCTACTCCCAAGGAGCCCAAAGATATTAAGCCGCAAATACGTCCTACGCGCGTCTTTTCTACGCCGCGCACCACATTTAAAAAATCTTATCGGAAGAACGGTGAGTCCAATCCGCGTGCCGCTTAAAGGCGATTACAAGGGAGATGCAAACCTTTCCAAAGAGCCATGAAAAGACTTTCTACTCCCAAGGAGACAATAGATATTAAGCCGAAATGACGTCCGACGCGCGCATTTTCTCCGCCGCGCACCACATTTAAAAAAATCATAGCGTGAAAACCGTGGGTTCGATCCGCGTGCCGCTCGAAGGCGATTACAGCGGAGATGCAGCCCTTTCCAAAGAGCCATGAAAAGACTTTCTACTCCCAAGGAGACAAGAGATATTAAGCCGAAATGACGTCCGACGCGCGCATTTCCTCCGCCGCGCACCACATTTAAAAAAATCATAGCGTGAAAACCGTGGGTTCGATCCGCGTGCCGCTCGAAGGCGATTACAGGGGAGATGCAGCCCTTTCCAAAGAGCCATGAACAGACTTTCTACACCCAATGAGACAAGAGATATTAAGCCGCAAATACGTCCGGCGCGCGTCTTTTCTCCGCCGCGCACCACATTTAAAAAAAATCGTAGCGTGAAAAACGTGGGTTCGATCCGCGTGCCGCTCGAAGGCGATTACAGGGGAGATGCATCCCTTTCAAAAGAGCCATGAACAGACTTTCTACTCCCAAGGAGACCAGAAATATTAACATATAAAGCGTTACGCTCCAGTCGGATGAACGAGAAACGCTTGTACAATTGCAACGAATTGGAGGAGAAAGTTTAAACAAACGCGCTGACTTTGAACGCTCACATCTAGGCCGGGCCAACTCCAAATGGCGTGCAACTCGGTGTGCATCACCTCCATGACTGTCCCTAACGAACGCCACCTGCCACGCTTTCGGCCTATCCCTGGCGGCATTAAAAGATCGTAGCGTGATAACGATGGTTCCGATGCGCGTGCCGCTCGAAGGCGATTACAGGGGAGATGGAGCCCTTTCCAAAGAGGCATGAACAGACTTCCTACTCCCAAAGAGCCCAAAGATATTAAGCCGCAAATACGTCCTACGCGCGTCTTTTCTACGCCGCGCACCACATTTAAAAAATCGTAGCGTAAGAACGGTGGGTCCGATCCGCGTGCCGCTTAAAGGCGATTACAGGGGAGATGCAAACCTTTCCAAAGAGCCATGAACAGACTTTCTACTCCCAATGAGACAAGAGATATCAAGCCGCAAATACGTCCGGCGCGCGTCTATTCTCCGCCGCGCAACACATTTAAAAAAAATCGTAGCGTGAAAACCGTGTGTTCGATCCGCGTGCCGCTTAAAGGCGATTACAGGGGAGATGCAGCCCTTTCCAAAGAGCCATGAAAAGACTTTCTACTCCCAAGGAGACAAGAGATATTAAGCCGAAATGACGTCCGACGCGCGCATTTCCTCCGCCGCGCACCACATTTAAAAAAATCATAGCGTGAAAACCGTGTGTTCGATCCGCGTGCCGCTCGAAGGCGATTACAGGGGAGATGCAGCCCTTTCCAAAGAGGCATGAACAGACTTCCTACTCCCAAGGAGCCCAAAGATATTAAGCCGCAAATACGTCCTACGCGCGTCTTTTCTACGCCGCGCACCACATTTAAAAAATCGTATCGGAAGAACGGTGGGTCCAATCCGCGTGCCGCTTAAAGGCGATTACAAGGGAGATGCAGCCCTTTCCAAAGAGCCATGAAAAGACTTTCTACTCCCAAGGAGACAAGAGATATTAAGCCGAAATGACGTCCGACGCGCGCATTTCCTCCGCCGCGCACCACATTTAAAAAAATCATAGCGTGAAAACCGTGGGTTCGATCCGCGTGCCGCTCGAAGGCGATTACAGGGGAGATGCAGCCCTTTCCAAAGAGGCATGAACAGACTTCCTACTCCCAAGGAGCCCAATGATATTAAGCCGCAAATACGTCCTACGCGCGTCTTTTCTACGCCACGCACCACATTTAAAAAATCGTATCGGAAGAACGGTGGGTCCAATCCACGTGCCGCTTAAAGGCGATTACAAGGGAGATGCAGCCCTTTCCAAAGAGCCATGAAAAGACTTTCTACTCCCAAGGAGACAAGAGATATTAAGCCGAAATGACGTCCGACGCGCGCATTTCCTCCGCCGCGCACCACATTTAAAAAAATCATAGCGTGAAAACCTTGGGTTCGATCCGCGTGCCGCTCGAAGGCGATTACAGGGGAGATGCAGCCCTTTCCAAAGAGCCATGAACAGACTTTCTACACCCAATGAGACAAGAGATATTAAGCCGCAAATACGTCCGGCGCGCGTCTTTTCTCCGCCGCGCAACACATTTAAAAAAAATCGTAGCGTGAAAAACGTGGGTTCGATCCGCGTGCCGCTCGAAGGCGATTACAGGGGAGATGCATCCCTTTCAAAAGAGCCATGAACAGACTTTCTACTCCCAAGGAGACCAGAAATATTAACATATAAAGCGTTACGCTCCAGTCGGATGAAGGAGAAACGCTTGTACAATTGCAACGAATTGGAGGAGAAAGTTTAAACAAACGCGCTGACTTTGAACGCTCACATCTAGGCCGGGCCAACTCCAAATGGCGTGCAACTCGGTGTGCATCACCTCCATGACTGTCCCTAACGAACGCCACCTGCCACGCTTTCGGCCTATCCCTGGCGGCATTAAAAAATCGTAGCGTGATAACGATGGTTCCGATGCGCGTGCCGCTCGAAGGCGATTACAGGGGAGATACAGCCCTTTCCAAAGAGCCATGAAAAGACTTTCTACTCCCAAGGAGACAAGAGATATTACGCGCATTTTCTCCGACGCGCACCACGTTTAAAAAATCGTAGCGTGAGAACGGTGGGTCCGATCCGCGTGCCGCTTAAAGGCGATTACAGGGGAGATGCAAACCTTTCCAAAGAGCCATGAAAAGACTTTCTACTCCCAAGGAGACAAGAGATATTACGCCGCAATGACGTCCGACGCGCGCATTTTCTCCGACGCGCAACACATTTAAAAAAATCATAGCGTGAAAACCGTGGGTTCGATCCGCGTGCCGCTCGAAGGCGATTACAGGGGAGATGCAGCCCTTTCCAAAGAGCCATGAACAGACTTTCTACTCCCAATGAGACAAGAGATATCAAGCCGCAAATACGTCCGTCGCGCGTCTATTCTCCGCCGCGCAACACATTTAAAAAAAATCGTAGCGTGAAAACCGTGGGTTCGATCCGCGTGCCGCTTAAAGGCGATTACAGGGGAGATGCAGCCCTTTCCAAAGAGCCATGAAAAGACTTTCTACTCCCAAGGAGACAAGAGATATTAAGCCGAAATGACGTCCGACGCGCGCATTTCCTCCGCCGCGCACCACATTTAAAAAAATCATAGCGTGAAAACCGTGGGTTCGATCCGCGTGCCGCTCGAAGGCGATTACAGGGGAGATGCAGCCCTTTCCAAAGAGGCATGAACAGACTTCCTACTCCCAAGGAGCCCAAAGATATTAAGCCGCAAATACGTCCTACGCGCGTCTTTTCTACGCCGCGCACCACATTTAAAAAATCGTATCGGAAGAACGGTGGGTCCAATCCGCGTGCCGCTTAAAGGCGATTACAAGGGAGATGCAGCCCTTTCCAAAGAGCCATGAAAAGACTTTCTACTCCCAAGGAGACAAGAGATATTAAGCCGAAATGACGTCCGACGCGCGCATTTCCTCCGCCGCGCACCACATTTAAAAAAATCATAGCGTGAAAACCGTGGGTTCGATCCGCGTGCCGCTCGAAGGCGATTACAGGGGAGATGCAGCCCTTTCAAAAGAGCCATGAACAGACTTTCTACTCCCAAGGAGACCAGAAATATTAACATATAAAGCGTTACGCTCCAGTCGGATGAACGAGAAACGCTTGTACAATTGCAACGAATTGGAGGAGAAAGTTTAAACAAACGCGCTGACTTTGAACGCTCACATCTAGGCCGGGCCAACTCCAAATGGCGTGCAACTCGGTGTGCATCACCTCCATGACTGTCCCTAACGAACGCCACCTGCCACGCTTTCGGCCTATCCCTGGCGGCATTAAAAAATCGTAGCGTGATAACGATGGTTCCGATGCGCGTGCCGCTCGAAGGCGATTACAGGGGAGATACAGCCCTTTCCAAAGAGCCATGAACAGACTTTCTACTCCCAAGGAGACAAGAGATATTACGCGCATTTTCTCCGACGCGCACCACGTTTAAAAAATCGTAGCGTGAGAACGGTGGGTCCGATCCGCGTGCCGCTTAAAGGCGATTACAGGGGAGATGCAAACCTTTCCAAAGAGCCATGAAAAGACTTTCTACTCCCAAGGAGACAAGAGATATTACGCCGCAATGACGTCCGACGCGCGCATTTTCTCCGACGCGCAACACATTTAAAAAAATCATAGCGTGAAAACCGTGGGTTCGATCCGCGTGCCGCTCGAAGGCGATTACAGGGGAGATGCAGCCCTTTCCAAAGAGCCATGAACAGACTTTCTACTCCCAATGAGACAAGAGATATCAAGCCGCAAATACGTCCGGCGCGCGTCTATTCTCCGCCGCGCAACACATTTAAAAAAAATCGTAGCGTGAAAACCGTGGGTTCGATCCGCGTGCCGCTTAAAGGCGATTACAGGGGAGATGCAGCCCTTTCCAAAGAGCCATGAAAAGACTTTCTACTCCCAAGGAGACAAGAGATATTAAGCCGAAATGACGTCCGACGCGCGCATTTCCTCCGCCGCGCACCACATTTAAAAAAATCATAGCGTGAAAACCGTGGGTTCGATCCGCGTGCCGCTCGAAGGCGATTACAGGGGAGATGCAGCCCTTTCCAAAGAGGCATGAACAGACTTCCTACTCCCAAGGAGCCCAAAGATATTAAGCCGCAAATACGTCCTACGCGCGTCTTTTCTACGCCGCGCACCACATTTAAAAAATCGTATCGGAAGAACGGTGGGTCCAATCCGCGTGCTGCTTAAAGGCGATTACAAGGGAGATGCAAACCTTTCCAAAGAGCCATGAAAAGACTTTCTACTCCCAAGGAGACAATAGATATTAAGCCGAAATGACGTCCGAAGCGCGCATTTTCTCCGCCGCGCACCACATTTAAAAAAATCATAGCGTGAAAACCGTGGGTTCGATCCGCGTGCCGCTCGAAGGCGATTACAGCGGAGATGCAGCCCTTTCCAAAGAGCCATGAAAAGACTTTCTACTCCCAAGGAGACAAGAGATATTAAGCCGAAATGGCGTCCGACGCGCGCATTTCCTCCGCCGCGCACCACATTTAAAAAATCTTAGCGTGAGAACGGTGGGTCCGATCCGCGTGCCGCTTAAAGGCGATTACAGGGGAGATGCAGCCCTTTCCAAAGAGCCATGAAAAGACTTTCTACTCCCAAGGAGACAAGAGATATTAAGCCGAAATGACGTCCGACGCGCGCATTTTCTCCGCCGCGCACCACATTTTAAAAAATCATAGCGTGAAAACCGTGGGTTCGATCCGCGTGCCGCTCGAAGGCGATTACAGGGGAGATGCAGCCCTTTCCAAAGAGCCATGAACAGACTTTCTACTCCCAAGGAGACCAGAGATATTAACAGATAAAGCGTTACGCTCCAGTCGGATGAGCGAGAAACGCTTGTACAATTGCAACGAATTGGAGGAGAAAGTTTAAACAAACGCGCTGACTTTGAACGTTCACATCTAGGCCGGGCCAGGTCCAAATGGCCTGCAACTCGGTGCGCATCACCTCCATGACGGTCCCTAACGAACACCACCTGCCACGCTTTCGGCCCGTCCCTGGCGGCATTAAAAAATCGTAGCGTGATAACGATGGTTCCGATCCGCGTGCCGCTCGAAGGCGATTACAGGGGAGATGCATCCCTTTCCAAAGAGCCATGAACAGACTTCCTACTCCCAACGAGACAAGAGATATTAAGCCGCAATGACGTCCGACGCGCGCATTTATTGCGCCGCGCATCACATTTAAAAAATCGTAGCGTGAGAACGGTGGGTCCAATCCGCGTGCCGCTTAAAGGCGATTACAGGGGAGATGCAGCCCTTTCCAAAGAGCCATGAAAAGACTTTCTACTCCCAAGGAGACAAGAGATATTAAGCCGAAATGACGTCCGACGCGCGCATTTTCTCCGCCGCGCACCACATTTAAAAAAAATCATAGCGTGAAAACCGTGGGTTCGATCCGCGTGCCGCTCGAAGGCGATTACAGCGGAGATGCAGCCCTTTCCAAAGAGCCATGAAAAGACTTTCTACTCCCAAGGAGACAAGAGATATTAAGCCGAAATGACGTCCGACGCGCGCATTTTCTCCGCCGCGCACCACATTTAAAAAAAATCATAGCGTGAAAACCGTGGGTTCGATCCGCGTGCCGCTCGAAGGCGATTACAGCGGAGATGCAGCCCTTTCCAAAGAGCCATGAAAAGACTTTCTACTCCCAAGGAGACCAGAAATATTAACATATAAAAACGTTACGCTCCAGTCGGATGAACGAGAAACGCTTGTACAATTGCAACGAATTGGAGGAGAAAGTTTAAACAAACGCGCTGACTTTGAACGCTCACATCTAGGCCGGGCCAACTCCAAATGGCGTGCAACTCGGTGTGCATCACCTCCATGACTGTCCCTAACGAACGCCACCTGCCACGCTTTCGGCCTATCCCTGGCGGCATTAAAAAATCGTAGCGTGATAACGATGGTTCCGATGCGCGTGCCGCTCGAAGGCGATTACAGGGGAGATGGAGCCCTTTCCAAAGAGGCATGAACAGACTTCCTACTCCCAAAGAGCCTAAAGATATTAAGCCGCAAATACGTCCTACGCGCGTCTTTTCTACGCCGCGCACCACATTTAAAAAATCGTAGCGTAAGAACGGTGGGTCCGATCCGCGTGCCGCTTAAAGGCGATTACAGGGGAGATGCAAACCTTTCCAAAGAGCCATGAACAGACTTTCTACTCCCAATGAGACAAGAGATATCAAGCCGCAAATACGTCCGGCGCGCGTCTATTCTCCGCCGCGCAACACATTTAAAAAAAATCGTAGCGTGAAAACCGTGTGTTCGATCCGCGTGCCGCTTAAAGGCGATTACAGGGGAGATGCAGCCCTTTCCAAAGAGCCATGAAAAGACTTTCTACTCCCAAGGAGACAAGAGATATTAAGCCGAAATGACGTCCGACGCGCGCATTTCCTCCGCCGCGCACCACATTTAAAAAAATCATAGCGTGAAAACCGTGGGTTCGATCCGCGTGCCGCTCGAAGGCGATTACAGGGGAGATGCAGCCCTTTCCAAAGAGGCATGAACAGACTTCCTACTCCCAAGGAGCCCAAAGATATTAAGCCGCAAATACGTCCTACGCGCGTCTTTTCTACGCCGCGCACCACATTTAAAAAATCGTATCGGAAGAACGGTGGGTCCAATCCGCGTGCCGCTTAAAGGCGATTACAAGGGAGATGCAGCCCTTTCCAAAGAGCCATGAAAAGACTTTCTACTCCCAAGGAGACAAGAGATATTAAGCCGAAATGACGTCCGACGCGCGCATTTCCTCCGCCGCGCACCACATTTAAAAAAATCATAGCGTGAAAACCGTGGGTTCGATCCGCGTGCCGCTCGAAGGCGATTACAGGGGAGATGCAGCCCTTTCAAAAGAGCCATGAACAGACTTTCTACTCCCAAGGAGACCAGAAATATTAACTTATAAAGCGTTACGCTCCAGTCGGATGAACGAGAAACGCTTGTACAATTGCAACGAATTGGAGGAGAAAGTTTAAACAAACGCGCTGACTTTGAACGCTCACATCTAGGCCGGGCCAACTCCAAATGGCGTGCAACTCGGTGTGCATCACCTCCATGACTGTCCCTAACGAACGCCACCTGCCACGCTTTCGGCCTATCCCTGGCGGCATTAAAAAATCGTAGCGTGATAACGATGGTTCCGATGCGCGTGCCGCTCGAAGGCGATTACAGGGGAGATACAGCCCTTTCCAAAGAGCCATGAACAGACTTTCTACTCCCAAGGAGACAAGAGATATTACGCGCATTTTCTCCGACGCGCACCACGTTTAAAAAATCGTAGCGTGAGAACGGTGGGTCCGATCCGCGTGCCGCTTAAAGGCGATTACAGGGGAGATGCAAACCTTTCCAAAGAGCCATGAAAAGACTTTCTACTCCCAAGGAGACAAGAGATATTACGCCGCAATGACGTCCGACGCGCGCATTTTCTCCGACGCGCAACACATTTAAAAAAATCATAGCGTGAAAACCGTGGGTTCGATCCGCGTGCCGCTCGAAGGCGATTACAGGGGAGATGCAGCCCTTTCCAAAGAGCCATGAACAGACTTTCTACTCCCAATGAGACAAGAGATATCAAGCCGCAAATACGTCCGGCGCGCGTCTATTCTCCGCCGCGCAACACATTTAAAAAAAATCGTAGCGTGAAAACCGTGGGGTCGATCCGCGTGCCGCTTAAAGGCGATTACAGGGGAGATGCAGCCCTTTCCAAAGAGCCATGAAAAGACTTTCTACTCCCAAGGAGACAAGAGATATTAAGCCGAAATGACGTCCGACGCGCGCATTTCCTCCGCCGCGCACCACATTTAAAAAAATCATAGCGTGAAAACCGTGGGTTCGATCCGCGTGCCGCTCGAAGGCGATTACAGGGGAGATGCAGCCCTTTCCAAAGAGGCATGAACAGACTTCCTACTCCCAAGGAGCCCAAAGATATTAAGCCGCAAATACGTCCTACGCGCGTCTTTTCTACGCCGCGCACCACATTTAAAAAATCGTATCGGAAGAACGGTGGGTCCAATCCGCGTGCTGCTTAAAGGCGATTACAAGGGAGATGCAAACCTTTCCAAAGAGCCATGAAAAGACTTTCTACTCCCAAGGAGACAATAGATATTAAGCCGAAATGACGTCCGAAGCGCGCATTTTCTCCGCCGCGCACCACATTTAAAAAAATCATAGCGTGAAAACCGTGGGTTCGATCCGCGTGCCGCTCGAAGGCGATTACAGCGGAGATGCAGCCCTTTCCAAAGAGCCATGAAAAGACTTTCTACTCCCAAGGAGACAAGAGATATTAAGCCGAAATGACGTCCGACGCGCGCATTTCCTCCGAAGCGCACCACATTTAAAAAAATCATAGCGTGAAAACCGTGGGTTCGATCCGCGTGCCGCTCGAAGGCGATTACAGGGGAGATGCAGCCCTTTCCAAAGAGCCATGAACAGACTTTCTACTCCCAAGGAGACCAGAAATATTAACTTATAAAGCGTTACGCTCCAGTCGGATGAACGAGAAACGCTTGTACAATTGCAACGAATTGGAGGAGAAAGTTTAAACAAACGCGCTGACTTTGAACGCTCATATCTAGGCCGGGCCAACTCCAAATGGCGTGCAACTCGGTGTGCATCACCTCCATGACTGTCCCTAACGAACGCCACCTGCCACGCTTTCGGCCTATCCCTGGCGGCATTAAAAAATCGTAGCGTGATAACGATGGTTCCGATGCGCGTGCCGCTCGAAGGCGATTACAGGGGAGATACAGCCCTTTCCAAAGAGCCATGAACAGACTTTCTACTCCCAAGAAGACAAGAGATATTACGCGCATTTTCTCCGACGCGCACCACGTTTAAAAAATCGTATCGGAAGAATGGTGGGTCCGATCCGCGTGCCGCTTAAAGGCAATTACAGGGGAGATGCAACCCTTTCCAAAGAGGCATGAACAGACTTCCTACTCCCAAGGAGACAAGAGATATTAAGCCGCAATGACGTCCGACGCGCGCATTTTCTCCGCCGCGCAGCACATTTAAAAAAATCATAGCGTGAAAACCGTGGGTTCGATCCGCGTGCCGCTCGAAGGCGATTACAGGGGAGATGCAGCCCTTTCCAAAGAGCCATGAACAGACTTTCTACTCCCAATGAGACAAGAGATATCAAGCCGCAAATACGTCCGGCGCGCGTCTATTCTCCGCCGCGCAACACATTTAAAAAAAATCGTAGCGTGAAAACCGTGGGTTCGATCCGCGTGCCGCTTAAAGGCGATTACAAGGGAGATGCAGCCCTTTCCAAAGAGCCATGAAAAGACTTTCTACTCCCAAGGAGACAATAGATATTAAGCCGAAATGACGTCCGACGCGCGCATTTTCTCCGCCGCGCACCACATTTAAAAAAAATCATAGCGTGAAAACCGTGGGTTCGATCCGCGTGCCGCTCGAAGGCGATTACAGCGGAGATGCAGCCCTTTCCAAAGAGCCATGAAAAGACTTTCTACTCCCAAGGAGACAAGAGATATTAAGCCGAAATGACGTCCGACGCGCGCATTTTCTCCGCCGCGCACCACATTTAAAAAAAATCATAGCGTGAAAACCGTGGGTTCGATCCGCGTGCCGCTCGAAGGCGATTACAGGGGAGATGCAGCCCTTTCCAAAGAGCCATGAACAGACTTTCTACTCCCAAGGAGACCAGAGATATTAACAGATAAAGCGTTACGCTCCAGTCGGATGAGCGAGAAACGCTTGTACAATTGCAACGAATTGGAGGAGAAAGTTTAAACAAACGCGCTGACTTTGAACGTTCACATCTAGGCCGGGCCAGGTCCAAATGGCCTGCAACTCGGTGCGCATCACCTCCATGACGGTCCCTAACGAACACCACCTGCCACGCTTTCGGCCCGTCCCTGGCGGCATTAAAAAATCGTAGCGTGATAACGATGGTTCCGATCCGCGTGCCGCTCGAAGGCGATTACAGGGGAGATGCATCCCTTTCCAAAGAGCCATGAACAGACTTCCTACTCCCAACGAGACAAGAGATATTAAGCCGCAATGACGTCCGACGCGCGCATTTATTGCGCCGCGCATCACATTTAAAAAATCGTAGCGTGAGAACGGTGGGTCCAATCCGCGTGCCGCTTAAAGGCGATTACAGGGGAGATGCAGCCCTTTCCAAAGAGCCATGAAAAGACTTTCTACTCCCAAGGAGACAAGAGATATTAAGCCGAAATGACGTCCGACGCGCGCATTTTCTCCGCCGCGCACCACATTTAAAAAAAATCATAGCGTGAAAACCGTGGGTTCGATCCGCGTGCCGCTCGAAGGCGATTACAGCGGAGATGCAGCCCTTTCCAAAGAGCCATGAAAAGACTTTCTACTCCCAAGGAGACAAGAGATATTAAGCCGAAATGACGTCCGACGCGCGCATTTTCTCCGCCGCGCACCACATTTAAAAAAAATCATAGCGTGAAAACCGTGGGTTCGATCCGCGTGCCGCTCGAAGGCGATTACAGCGGAGATGCAGCCCTTTCCAAAGAGCCATGAAAAGACTTTCTACTCCCAAGGAGACAAGAGATATTAAGCCGAAATGACGTCCGACGCGCGCATTTCCTCCGCCGCGCACCACATTTAAAAAAATCATAGCGTGAAAACCGTGGGTTCGATCCACGTGCCGCTCGAAGGCGATTACAGGGGAGATGCATCCCTTTCAAAAGAGCCATGAACAGACTTTCTACTCCCAAGGAGACCAGAAATATTAACATATAAAGCGTTACGCTCCAGTCGGATGAACGAGAAACGCTTGTACAATTGCAACGAATTGGAGGAGAAAGTTTAAACAAACGCGATGACTTTGAACGCTCACATCTAGGCCGGGCCAACTCCAAATGGCGTGCAACTCGGTGTGCATCACCTCCATGACTGTCCCTAACGAACGCCACCTGCCACGCTTTCGGCCTATCCCTGGCGGCATTAAAAAATCGTAGCGTGATAACGATGGTTCCGATGCGCGTGCCGCTCGAAGGCGATTACAGGGGAGATGGAGCCCTTTCCAAAGAGGCATGAACAGACTTCCTACTCCCAAAGAGCCTAAAGATATTAAGCCGCAAATACGTCCTACGCGCGTCTTTTCTACGCCGCGCACCACATTTAAAAAATCGTAGCGTAAGAACGGTGGGTCCGATCCGCGTGCCGCTTAAAGGCGATTACAGGGGAGATGCAAACCTTTCCAAAGAGGCATGAACAGACTTCCTACTCCCAAGGAGCCCAAAGATATTAAGCCGCAAATACGTCCTACGCGCGTCTTTTCTACGCCGCGCACCACATTTAAAAAATCGTATCGGAAGAACGGTGGGTCCAATCCGCGTGCTGCTTAAAGGCGATTACAAGGGAGATGCAAACCTTTCCAAAGAGCCATGAAAAGACTTTCTACTCCCAAGGAGACAATAGATATTAAGCCGAAATGACGTCCGAAGCGCGCATTTTCTCCGCCGCGCACCACATTTAAAAAAATCATAGCGTGAAAACCGTGGGTTCGATCCGCGTGCCGCTCGAAGGCGATTACAGCGGAGATGCAGCCCTTTCCAAAGAGCCATGAAAAGACTTTCTACTCCCAAGGAGACAAGAGATATTAAGCCGAAATGACGTCCGACTCGCGCATTTCCTCCGAAGCGCACCACATTTAAAAAAATCATAGCGTGAAAACCGTGGGTTCGATCCGCGTGCCGCTCGAAGGCGATTACAGGGGAGATGCAGCCCTTTCCAAAGAGCCATGAACAGACTTTCTACTCCCAAGGAGACCAGAAATATTAACTTATAAATCGTTACGCTCCAGTCGGATGAACGAGAAACGCTTGTACAATTGCAACGAATTGGAGGAGAAAGTTTAAACAAACGCGCTGACTTTGAACGCTCACATCTAGGCCGGGCCAACTCCAAATGGCGTGCAACTCGGTGTGCATCACCTCCATGACTGTCCCTAACGAACGCCACCTGCCACGCTTTCGGCCTATCCCTGGCGGCATTAAAAAATCGTAGCGTGATAACGATGGTTCCGATGCGCGTGCCGCTCGAAGGCGATTACAGGGGAGATACAGCCCTTTCCAAAGAGCCATGAACAGACTTTCTACTCCCAAGGAGACAAGAGATATTACGCGCATTTTCTCCGACGCGCACCACGTTTAAAAAATCGTATCGGAAGAATGGTGGGTCCGATCCGCGTGCCGCTTAAAGGCGATTACAGGGGAGATGCAACCCTTTCCAAAGAGGCATGAACAGACTTCCTACTCCCAAGGAGACAAGAGATATTAAGCCGCAATGACGTCCGACGCGCGCATTTTCTCCGCCGCGCAGCACATTTAAAAAAATCATAGCGTGAAAACCGTGGGTTCGATCCGCGTGCCGCTCGAAGGCGATTACAGGGGAGATGCAGCCCTTTCCAAAGAGCCATGAACAGACTTTCTACTCCCAATGAGACAAGAGATATCAAGCCGCAAATACGTCCGGCGCGCGTCTATTCTCCGCCGCGCAACACATTTAAAAAAAATCGTAGCGTGAAAACCGTGGGTTCGATCCGCGTGCCGCTTAAAGGCGATTACAAGGGAGATGCAGCCCTTTCCAAAGAGCCATGAAAAGACTTTCTACTCCCAAGGAGACAATAGATATTAAGCCGAAATGACGTCCGACGCGCGCATTTTCTCCGCCGCGCACCACATTTAAAAAAAATCATAGCGTGAAAACCGTGGGTTCGATCCGCGTGCCGCTCGAAGGCGATTACAGCGGAGATGCAGCCCTTTCCAAAGAGCCATGAAAAGACTTTCTACTCCCAAGGAGACAAGAGATATTAAGCCGAAATGACGTCCGACGCGCGCATTTTCTCCGCCGCGCACCACATTTAAAAAAAATCATAGCGTGAAAACCGTGGGTTCGATCCGCGTGCCGCTCGAAGGCGATTACAGGGGAGATGCAGCCCTTTCCAAAGAGCCATGAACAGACTTTCTACTCCCAAGGAGACCAGAGATATTAACAGATAAAGCGTTACGCTCCAGTCGGATGAGCGAGAAACGCTTGTACAATTGCAACGAATTGGAGGAGAAAGTTTAAACAAACGCGCTGACTTTGAACGTTCACATCTAGGCCGGGCCAGGTCCAAATGGCCTGCAACTCGGTGCGCATCACCTCCATGACGGTCCCTAACGAACACCACCTGCCACGCTTTCGGCCCGTCCCTGGCGGCATTAAAAAATCGTAGCGTGATAACGATGGTTCCGATCCGCGTGCCGCTCGAAGGCGATTACAGGGGAGATGCATCCCTTTCCAAAGAGCCATGAACAGACTTCCTACTCCCAACGAGACAAGAGATATTAAGCCGCAATGACGTCCGACGCGCGCATTTATTGCGCCGCGCATCACATTTAAAAAATCGTAGCGTGAGAACGGTGGGTCCAATCCGCGTGCCGCTTAAAGGCGATTACAGGGGAGATGCAGCCCTTTCCAAAGAGCCATGAAAAGACTTTCTACTCCCAAGGAGACAAGAGATATTAAGCCGAAATGACGTCCGACGCGCGCATTTTCTCCGCCGCGCACCACATTTAAAAAAAATCATAGCGTGAAAACCGTGGGTTCGATCCGCGTGCCGCTCGAAGGCGATTACAGCGGAGATGCAGCCCTTTCCAAAGAGCCATGAAAAGACTTTCTACTCCCAAGGAGACAAGAGATATTAAGCCGAAATGACGTCCGACGCGCGCATTTTCTCCGCCGCGCACCACATTTAAAAAAAATCATAGCGTGAAAACCGTGGGTTCGATCCGCGTGCCGCTCGAAGGCGATTACAGCGGAGATGCAGCCCTTTCCAAAGAGCCATGAAAAGACTTTCTACTCCCAAGGAGACAAGAGATATTAAGCCGAAATGACGTCCGACGCGCGCATTTCCTCCGCCGCGCACCACATTTAAAAAAATCATAGCGTGAAAACCGTGGGTTCGATCCACGTGCCGCTCGAAGGCGATTACAGGGGAGATGCATCCCTTTCAAAAGAGCCATGAACAGACTTTCTACTCCCAAGGAGACCAGAAATATTAACATATAAAGCGTTACGCTCCAGTCGGATGAACGAGAAACGCTTGTACAATTGCAACGAATTAGAGGAGAAAGTTTAAACAAACGCGATGACTTTGAACGCTCACATCTAGGCCGGGCCAACTCCAAATGGCGTGCAACTCGGTGTGCATCACCTCCATGACTGTCCCTAACGAACGCCACCTGCCACGCTTTCGGCCTATCCCTGGCGGCATTAAAAAATCGTAGCGTGATAACGATGGTTCCGATGCGCGTGCCGCTCGAAGGCGATTACAGGGGAGATGGAGCCCTTTCCAAAGAGGCATGAACAGACTTCCTACTCCCAAAGAGCCTAAAGATATTAAGCCGCAAATACGTCCTACGCGCGTCTTTTCTACGCCGCGCACCACATTTAAAAAATCGTAGCGTAAGAACGGTGGGTCCGATCCGCGTGCCGCTTAAAGGCGATTACAGGGGAGATGCAAACCTTTCCAAAGAGGCATGAACAGACTTCCTACTCCCAAGGAGCCCAAAGATATTAAGCCGCAAATACGTCCTACGCGCGTCTTTTCTACGCCGCGCACCACATTTAAAAAATCGTATCGGAAGAACGGTGGGTCCAATCCGCGTGCTGCTTAAAGGCGATTACAAGGGAGATGCAAACCTTTCCAAAGAGCCATGAAAAGACTTTCTACTCCCAAGGAGACAATAGATATTAAGCCGAAATGACGTCCGAAGCGCGCATTTTCTCCGCCGCGCACCACATTTAAAAAAATCATAGCGTGAAAACCGTGGGTTCGATCCGCGTGCCGCTCGAAGGCGATTACAGCGGAGATGCAGCCCTTTCCAAAGAGCCATGAAAAGACTTTCTACTCCCAAGGAGACAAGAGATATTAAGCCGAAATGACGTCCGACTCGCGCATTTCCTCCGAAGCGCACCACATTTAAAAAAATCATAGCGTGAAAACCGTGGGTTCGATCCGCGTGCCGCTCGAAGGCGATTACAGGGGAGATGCAGCCCTTTCCAAAGAGCCATGAACAGACTTTCTACTCCCAAGGAGACCAGAAATATTAACTTATAAATCGTTACGCTCCAGTCGGATGAACGAGAAACGCTTGTACAATTGCAACGAATTGGAGGAGAAAGTTTAAACAAACGCGCTGACTTTGAACGCTCACATCTAGGCCGGGCCAACTCCAAATGGCGTGCAACTCGGTGTGCATCACCTCCATGACTGTCCCTAACGAACGCCACCTGCCACGCTTTCGGCCTATCCCTGGCGGCATTAAAAAATCGTAGCGTGATAACGATGGTTCCGATGCGCGTGCCGCTCGAAGGCGATTACAGGGGAGATACAGCCCTTTCCAAAGAGCCATGAACAGACTTTCTACTCCCAAGGAGACAAGAGATATTACGCGCATTTTCTCCGACGCGCACCACGTTTAAAAAATCGTATCGGAAGAATGGTGGGTCCGATCCGCGTGCCGCTTAAAGGCGATTACAGGGGAGATGCAACCCTTTCCAAAGAGGCATGAACAGACTTCCTACTCCCAAGGAGACAAGAGATATTAAGCCGCAATGACGTCCGACGCGCGCATTTTCTCCGCCGCGCAGCACATTTAAAAAAATCATAGCGTGAAAACCGTGGGTTCGATCCGCGTGCCGCTCGAAGGCGATTACAGGGGAGATGCAGCCCTTTCCAAAGAGCCATGAACAGACTTTCTACTCCCAATGAGACAAGAGATATCAAGCCGCAAATACGTCCGGCGCGCGTCTATTCTCCGCCGCGCAACACATTTAAAAAAAATCGTAGCGTGAAAACCGTGGGTTCGATCCGCGTGCCGCTTAAAGGCGATTACAAGGGAGATGCAGCCCTTTCCAAAGAGCCATGAAAAGACTTTCTACTCCCAAGGAGACAATAGATATTAAGCCGAAATGACGTCCGACGCGCGCATTTTCTCCGCCGCGCACCACATTTAAAAAAAATCATAGCGTGAAAACCGTGGGTTCGATCCGCGTGCCGCTCGAAGGCGATTACAGCGGAGATGCAGCCCTTTCCAAAGAGCCATGAAAAGACTTTCTACTCCCAAGGAGACAAGAGATATTAAGCCGAAATGACGTCCGACGCGCGCATTTTCTCCGCCGCGCACCACATTTAAAAAAAATCATAGCGTGAAAACCGTGGGTTCGATCCGCGTGCCGCTCGAAGGCGATTACAGCGGAGATGCAGCCCTTTCCAAAGAGCCATGAAAAGACTTTCTACTCCCAAGGAGACAAGAGATATTAAGCCGAAATGACGTCCGACGCGCGCATTTCCTCCGCCGCGCACCACATTTAAAAAAATCATAGCGTGAAAACCGTGGGTTCGATCCGCGTGCCGCTCGAAGGCGATTACAGGGGAGATGCATCCCTTTCAAAAGAGCCATGAACAGACTTTCTACTCCCAAGGAGACCAGAAATATTAACATATAAAGCGTTACGCTCCAGTCGGATGAACGAGAAACGCTTGTACAATTGCAACGAATTGGAGGAGAAAGTTTAAACAAACGCGCTGACTTTGAACGCTCACATCTAGGCCGGGATAACTCCAAATGGCGTGCAACTCGGTGTGCATCACCTCCATGACTGTCCCTAACGAACGCCACCTGCCACGCTTTCGGCCTATCCCTGGCGGCATTAAAAAATCGTAGCGTGATAACGATGGTTCCGATGCGCGTGCCGCTCGAAGGCGATTACAGGGGAGATGGAGCCCTTTCCAAAGAGGCATGAACAGACTTCCTACTCCCAAAGAGCCTAAAGATATTAAGCCGCAAATACGTCCTACGCGCGTCTTTTCTACGCCGCGCACCACATTTAAAAAATCGTAGCGTAAGAACGGTGGGTCCGATCCGCGTGCCGCTTAAAGGCGATTACAGGGGAGATGCAAACCTTTCCAAAGAGCCATGAACAGACTTTCTACTCCCAATGAGACAAGAGATATCAAGCCGCAAATACGTCCGGCGCGCGTCTATTCTCCGCCGCGCAACACATTTAAAAAAAATCGTAGCGTGAAAACCGTGGGTTCGATCCGCGTGCCGCTTAAAGGCGATTACAGGGGAGATGCAGCCCTTTCCAAAGAGCCATGAAAAGACTTTCTACTCCCAAGGAGACAAGAGATATTAAGCCGAAATGACGTCCGACGCGCGCATTTCCTCCGCCGCGCACCACATTTAAAAAAATCATAGCGTGAAAACCGTGTGTTCGATCCGCGTGCCGCTCGAAGGCGATTACAGGGGAGATGCAGCCCTTTCCAAAGAGGCATGAACAGACTTCCTACTCCCAAGGAGCCCAAAGATATTAAGCCGCAAATACGTCCTACGCGCGTCTTTTCTACGCCGCGCACCACATTTAAAAAATCGTATCGGAAGAACGGTGGGTCCGATCCGCGTGCCGCTTAAAGGCGATTACAAGGGAGATGCAAACCTTTCCAAAGAGCCATGAAAAGACTTTCTACTCCCAAGGAGACAAGAGATATTAAGCCGAAATGACGTCCGACGCGCGCATTTTCTCCTCCGCGCACCACATTTAAAAAAATCATAGCGTGAAAACCGTGGGTTCGATCCGCGTGCCGCTCGAAGGCGATTACAGCGGAGATGCAGCCCTTTCCAAAGAGCCATGAAAAGACTTTCTACTCCCAAGGAGACAAGAGATATTAAGCGGAAATGACGTCCGACGCGCGCATTTCCTCCGCCGCGCACCACATTTAAAAAAATCATAGCGTGAAAACCGTGGGTTCGATCCGCGTGCCGCTCGAAGGCGATTACAGGGGAGATGCAGCCCTTTCCAAAGAGCCATGAACAGACTTTCTACACCCAATGAGACAAGAGATATTAAGCCGCAAATACGTCCGGCGCGCGTCTTTTCTCCGCCGCGCAACACATTTAAAAAAAATCGTAGCGTGAAAAACGTGGGTTCGATCCGCGTGCCGCTCGAAGGCGATTACAGGGGAGATGCATCCCTTTCAAAAGAGCCATGAACAGACTTTCTACTCCCAAGGAGACCAGAAATATTAACATATAAATCGTTACGCTCCAGTCGGATGAACGAGAAACGCTTGTACAATTGCAACGAATTGGAGGAGAAAGTTTAAACAAACGCGCTGACTTTGAACGCTCACATCTAGGCCGGGCCAACTCCAAATGGCGTGCAACTCGGTGCGCATCACCTCCATGACTGTCGCTAACGAACGCCACCTGCCACGCTTTCGGCCTATCCCTGGCGGCATTAAAAAATCGTAGCGTGATAACGATGGTTCCGATGCGCGTGCCGCTCGAAGGCGATTACAGGGGAGATACAGCCCTTTCCAAAGAGCCATGAACAGACTTTCTACTCCCAAGGAGACAAGAGATATTACGCGCATTTTCTCCGACGCGCACCACGTTTAAAAAATCGTAACGTGAGAAAGGTGGGTCCGATCCGCGTGCCGCTTAAAGGCGATTACAGGGGAGATGCATCCCTTTCCAAAGAGCCATGAACAGACTTTCTACTCCCAAGGAGACTAGAAATATTAACATATAAATCGTTACGCTCCAGTCGGATGAACGAGAAACGCTTGTACAATTGCAACGAATTGGAGGAGAAAGTTTAAACAAACGCGCTGACTTTGAAGGCTCACATCTAGGCCGGGCCAGGTCCAAATGGCCTGCAACTCGGTCCGCATCACGTCCATGACTTTTCCTAACGAACGCCACCTGCCAAGCTTTCGGCCCGTCCCTGTCGGCATTAAAAAATCGTAGCGTGATAAGGACGGTTCCGATCCGCGTGCCGCGCGAAGGCGATTACAGGGGAGATGCAGCCCTTTCCAAAGAACCATGAAAAGACTTTCTACTCCCAAGGAGACAAGAGATATTAAGCCGCAATGACGTCCGACGCGCGCATTTTCTCCGCCGCGCACCACATTTAAAAAAATCATAGCGTGAAAACCGTGGGTTCGATCCACGTGCCGCTCGAAGGCGATTACAGGGGAGATGCAGCCCTTTCCAAAGAGGCATGAACAGACTTCCTACTCCCAAGGAGCCCAAAGATATTAAGCCGCAAATACGTCCTACGCGCGTCTTTTCTACGCCGCGCACCACATTTAAAAAATCGTATCGGAAGAACGGTGGGTCCAATCCGCGTGCCGCTTAAAGGCGATTACAAGGGAGATGCAAACCTTTCCAAAGAGCCATGAAAAGACTTTCTACTCCCAAGGAGACAATAGATATTAAGCCGAAATGACGTCCGACGCGCGCATTTTCTCCGACGCGCACCACATTTAAAAAAATCATAGCGTGAAAACCGTGGGTTCGATCCGCGTGCCGCTCGAAGGCGATTACAGCGGAGATGCAGCCCTTTCCAAAGAGCCATGAAAAGACTTTCTACTCCCAAGGAGACAAGAGATATTAAGCCGCAATGACGTCCGACGCGCGCATTTTCTCCGACGCGCAACACATTTAAAAAAATCATAGCGTGAAAACCGTGGGTTCGATCCGCGTGCCGCTCGAAGGCGATTACAGGGGAGATGCAGCCCTTTCCAAAGAGCCATGAACAGACTTTCTACTCCCAATGAGACAAGAGATATCAAGCCGCAAATACGTCCGGCGCGCGTCTATTCTCCGCCGCGCAACACATTTAAAAAAAATCGTAGCGTGAAAACCGTGGGTTCGATCCGCGTGCCGCTTAAAGGCGATTACAGGGGAGATGCAGCCCTTTCCAAAGAGCCATGAAAAGACTTTCTACTCCCAAGGAGACAAGAGATATTAAGCCGAAATGACGTCCGACGCGCGCATTTCCTCCGCCGCGCACCACATTTAAAAAAATCATAGCGTGAAAACCGTGGGTTCGATCCGCGTGCCGCTCGAAGGCGATTACAGGGGAGATGCAGCCCTTTCCAAAGAGGCATGAACAGACTTCCTACTCCCAAGGAGCCCAAAGATATTAAGCCGCAAATACGTCCTACGCGCGTCTTTTCTACGCCGCGCACCACATTTAAAAAATCGTATCGGAAGAACTGTGGGTCCAATCCGCGTGCCGCTTAAAGGCGATTACAAGGGAGATGCAAACCTTTCCAAAGAGCCATGAAAAGACTTTCTACTCCCAAGGAGACAATAGATATTAAGCCGAAATGACGTCCGACGCGCGCATTTTCTCCGCCGCGCACCACATTTAAAAAAATCATAGCGTGAAAACCGTGGGTTCGATCCGCGTGCCGCTCGAAGGCGATTACAGCGGAGATGCAGCCCTTTCCAAAGAGCCATGAAAAGACTTTCTACTCCCAAGGAGACAAGAGATATTAAGCGGAAATGACGTCCGACGCGCGCATTTCCTCCGCCGCGCACCACATTTAAAAAAATCATAGCGTGAAAACCGTGGGTTCGATCCGCGTGCCGCTCGAAGGCGATTACAGGGGAGATGCAGCCCTTTCCAAAGAGCCATGAACAGACTTTCTACACCCAATGAGACAAGAGATATTAAGCCGCAAATACGTCCGGCGCGCGTCTTTTCTCCGCCGCGCAACACATTTAAAAAAAATCGTAGCGTGAAAAACGTGGGTTCGATCCGCGTGCCGCTCGAAGGCGATTACAGGGGAGATGCATCCCTTTCAAAAGAGCCATGAACAGACTTTCTACTCCCAAGGAGACCAGAAATATTAACATATAAATCGTTACGCTCCAGTCGGATGAACGAGAAACGCTTGTACAATTGCAACGAATTGGAGGAGAAAGTTTAAACAAACGCGCTGACTTTGAACTCTCACATCTAGGCCGGGCCAACTCCAAATGGCGTGCAACTCGGTGCGCATCACCTCCATGACTGTCGCTAACGAACGCCACCTGCCACGCTTTCGGCCTATCCCTGGCGGCATTAAAAAATCGTAGCGTGATAACGATGGTTCCGATGCGCGAGCCGCTCGAAGGCGATTACAGGGGAGATACAGCCCTTTCCAAAGAGCCATGAACAGACTTTCTACTCCCAAGGAGACAAGAGATATTACGCGCATTTTCTCCGACGCGCACCACGTTTAAAAAATCGTAACGTGAGAACGGTGGGTCCGATCCGCGTGCCGCTTAAAGGCGATTACAGGGGAGATGCATCCCTTTCCAAAGAGCCATGAACAGACTTTCTACTCCCAAGGAGACTAGAAATATTAACATATAAATCGTTACGCTCCAGTCGGATGAACGAGAAACGCTTGTACAATTGCAACGAATTGGAGGAGAAAGTTTAAACAAACGCGCTGACTTTGAAGGCTCACATCTAGGCCGGGCCAGGTCCAAATGGCCTGCAACTCGGTGCGCATCACCTCCATGACGGTCCCTAACGAACGCCACCTGCCACGCTTTCGGCCCGTCCCTGGCGGCATTAAAAAATCGTAGCGTGATAACGATGGTTCCGATGCGCGTGCCGCGCGAAGGCGATTACAGGGGAGATGCAGCCCTTTCCAAAGAGCCATGAAAAGACTTTCTACTCCCAAGGAGACAAGAGATATTAAGCCGCAAATAAGTCCTACGCGCGTCTTTTCTACGCCTCGCACCACATTTAAAAAATCGTAGCGTAAGAACGGTGGGTCCGATCCGCGTGCCGCTTAAAGGCGATTACAGGGGAGATGCAGCCCTTTCCAAAGAGCCATGAAAAGACTTTCTACTCCCAAGGAGACAAGAGATATTAAGCCGAAATGACGTCCGACGCGCGCATTTCCTCCGCCGCGCACCACATTTAAAAAAATCATAGCGTGAAAACCGTGTGTTCGATCCGCGTGCCGCTCGAAGGCGATTACAGGGGAGATGCAGCCCTTTCCAAAGAGGCATGAACAGACTTCCTACTCCCAAGGAGCCCAAAGATATTAAGCCGCAAATACGTCCTACGCGCGTCTTTTCTACGCCGCGCACCACATTTAAAAAATCGTATCGGAAGAACGGTGGGTCCGATCCGCGTGCCGCTTAAAGGCGATTACAAGGGAGATGCAAACCTTTCCAAAGAGCCATGAAAAGACTTTCTACTCCCAAGGAGACAAGAGATATTAAGCCGCAAATACGTCCGGCGCGCGTCTTTTCTCCGCCGCGCAACACATTTAAAAAAAATCGTAGCGTGAAAAACGTGGGTTCGATCCGCGTGCCGCTCGAAGGCGATTACAGGGGAGATGCATCCCTTTCAAAAGAGCCATGAACAGACTTTCTACTCCCAAGGAGACCAGAAATATTAACATATAAATCGTTACGCTCCAGTCGGATGAACGAGAAACGCTTGTACAATTGCAACGAATTGGAGGAGAAAGTTTAAACAAACGCGCTGACTTTGAACGCTCACATCTAGGCCGGGCCAACTCCAAATGGCGTGCAACTCGGTGCGCATCACCTCCATGACTGTCGCTAACGAACGCCACCTGCCACGCTTTCGGCCTATCCCTGGCGGCATTAAAAAATCGTAGCGTGATAACGATGGTTCCGATGCGCGTGCCGCTCGAAGGCGATTACAGGGGAGATACAGCCCTTTCCAAAGAGCCATGAACAGACTTTCTACTCCCAAGGAGACAAGAGATATTACGCGCATTTTCTCCGACGCGCACCACGTTTAAAAAATCGTAACGTGAGAAAGGTGGGTCCTATCCGCGTGCCGCTTAAAGGCGATTACAGGGGAGATGCATCCCTTTCCAAAGAGCCATGAACAGACTTTCTACTCCCAAGGAGACTAGAAATATTAACATATAAATCGTTACGCTCCAGTCGGATGAACGAGAAACGCTTGTACAATTGCAACGAATTGGAGGAGAAAGTTTAAACAAACGCGCTGACTTTGAAGGCTCACATCTAGGCCGGGCCAGGTCCAAATGGCCTGCAACTCGGTCCGCATCACGTCCATGACTTTTCCTAACGAACGCCACCTGCCAAGCTTTCGGCCCGTCCCTGTCGGCATTAAAAAATCGTAGCGTGATAAGGACGGTTCCGATCCGCGTGCCGCGCGAAGGCGATTACAGGGGAGATGCAGCCCTTTCCAAAGAACCATGAAAAGACTTTCTACTCCCAAGGAGACAAGAGATATTAAGCCGCAATGACGTCCGACGCGCGCATTTTCTCCGCCGCGCACCACATTTAAAAAAATCATAGCGTGAAAACCGTGGGTTCGATCCACGTGCCGCTCGAAGGCGATTACAGGGGAGATGCAGCCCTTTCCAAAGAGGCATGAACAGACTTCCTACTCCCAAGGAGCCCAAAGATATTAAGCCGCAAATACGTCCTACGCGCGTCTTTTCTACGCCGCGCACCACATTTAAAAAATCGTATCGGAAGAACGGTGGGTCCAATCCGCGTGCCGCTTAAAGGCGATTACAAGGGAGATGCAAACCTTTCCAAAGAGCCATGAAAAGACTTTCTACTCCCAAGGAGACAATAGATATTAAGCCGAAATGACGTCCGACGCGCGCATTTTCTCCGACGCGCACCACATTTAAAAAAATCATAGCGTGAAAACCGTGGGTTCGATCCGCGTGCCGCTCGAAGGCGATTACAGCGGAGATGCAGCCCTTTCCAAAGAGCCATGAAAAGACTTTCTACTCCCAAGGAGACAAGAGATATTAAGCCGCAATGACGTCCGACGCGCGCATTTTCTCCGACGCGCAACACATTTAAAAAAATCATAGCGTGAAAACCGTGGGTTCGATCCGCGTGCCGCTCGAAGGCGATTACAGGGGAGATGCAGCCCTTTCCAAAGAGCCATGAACAGACTTTCTACTCCCAATGAGACAAGAGATATCAAGCCGCAAATACGTCCGGCGCGCGTCTATTCTCCGCCGCGCAACACATTTAAAAAAAATCGTAGCGTGAAAACCGTGGGTTCGATCCGCGTGCCGCTTAAAGGCGATTACAGGGGAGATGCAGCCCTTTCCAAAGAGCCATGAAAAGACTTTCTACTCCCAAGGAGACAAGAGATATTAAGCCGAAATGACGTCCGACGCGCGCATTTCCTCCGCCGCGCACCACATTTAAAAAAATCATAGCGTGAAAACCGTGGGTTCGATCCGCGTGCCGCTCGAAGGCGATTACAGGGGAGATGCAGCCCTTTCCAAAGAGGCATGAACAGACTTCCTACTCCCAAGGAGCCCAAAGATATTAAGCCGCAAATACGTCCTACGCGCGTCTTTTCTACGCCGCGCACCACATTTAAAAAATCGTATCGGAAGAACGGTGGGTCCAATCCGCGTGCCGCTTAAAGGCGATTACAAGGGAGATGCAAACCTTTCCAAAGAGCTATGAAAAGACTTTCTACTCCCAAGGAGACAATAGATATTAAGCCGAAATGACGTCCGACGCGCGCATTTTCTCCGCCGCGCACCACATTTAAAAAAATCATAGCGTGAAAACCGTGGGTTCGATCCGCGTGCCGCTCGAAGGCGATTACAGCGGAGATGCAGCCCTTTCCAAAGAGCCATGAAAAGACTTTCTACTCCCAAGGAGACAAGAGATATTAAGCGGAAATGACGTCCGACGCGCGCATTTCCTCCGCCGCGCACCACATTTAAAAAAATCATAGCGTGAAAACCGTGGGTTCGATCCGCGTGCCGCTCGAAGGCGATTACAGGGGAGATGCAGCCCTTTCCAAAGAGCCATGAACAGACTTTCTACACCCAATGAGACAAGAGATATTAAGCCGCAAATACGTCCGGCGCGCGTCTTTTCTCCGCCGCGCAACACATTTAAAAAAAATCGTAGCGTGAAAAACGTGGGTTCGATCCGCGTGCCGCTCGAAGGCGATTACAGGGGAGATGCATCCCTTTCCAAAGAGCCATGAACAGACTTTCTACTCCCAAGGAGACCAGAAATATTAACATATAAATCGTTACGCTCCAGTCGGATGAACGAGAAACGCTTGTACAATTGCAACGAATTGGAGGAGAAAGTTTAAACAAACGCGCTGACTTTGAACGCTCACATCTAGGCCGGGCCAACTCCAAATGGCGTGCAACTCGGTGCGCATCACCTCCATGACTGTCGCTAACGAACGCCACCTGCCACGCTTTCGGCCTATCCCTGGCGGCATTAAAAAATCGTAGCGTGATAACGATGGTTCCGATGCGCGAGCCGCTCGAAGGCGATTACAGGGGAGATACAGCCCTTTCCAAAGAGCCATGAACAGACTTTCTACTCCCAAGGAGACAAGAGATATTACGCGCATTTTCTCCGACGCGCACCACGTTTAAAAAATCGTAACGTGAGAACGGTGGGTCCGATCCGCGTGCCGCTTAAAGGCGATTACAGGGGAGATGCATCCCTTTCCAAAGAGCCATGAACAGACTTTCTACTCCCAAGGAGACTAGAAATATTAACATATAAATCGTTACGCTCCAGTCGGATGAACGAGAAACGCTTGTACAATTGCAACGAATTGGAGGAGAAAGTTTAAACAAACGCGCTGACTTTGAAGGCTCACATCTAGGCCGGGCCAGGTCCAAATGGCCTGCAACTCGGTGCGCATCACCTCCATGACGGTCCCTAACGAACGCCACCTGCCACGCTTTCGGCCCGTCCCTGGCGGCATTAAAAAATCGTAGCGTGATAACGATGGTTCCGATGCGCGTGCCGCGCGAAGGCGATTACAGGGGAGATGCAGCCCTTTCCAAAGAGCCATGAAAAGACTTTCTACTCCCAAGGAGACAAGAGATATTAAGTCGAAATGACGTCCGACGCGCGCAATTTCTCCGCCGCGCACCACATTTAAAAAATCTTAGCGTGAGAACGGTGGGTCCGATCCGCGTGCCGCTTAAAGGCGATTACAGGGGACATGCAGCCCTTTCCAAAGAGCCATGAAAAGACTTTCTACTCCCAAGGAGACAAGAGATATTAAGCCGAAATGACGTCCGACGCGCGCAATTTCTCCGCCGCGCACCACATTTAAAAAAATCATAGCGTGAAAACCGTGGGTTCGATCCGCGTGCCGCTCGAAGGCGATTACAGGGGAGATGCAGCCCTTTCCAAAGATCCATGAACAGACTTCCTACTCCCAAGGAGACAAGAGATATTAACATGTAAAGCGTTACGCTACAGTCGGATGAGCGAGAAACGCTTGAGCAGTTGCAACGAATTGGAGGAGAAAGTTTAAACAAACGCGCTGACTTTGAACGCTCACATCTAGGTCTGGCCAAGTCCAAATGGCGTGCAACTCGGTGCGCATCACCTCCATGACTGTCCCTAACGAACGCCACCTGCCACGCTTTCGGCCCGTCCCTGGCGGCTTTAAAAAATCGTAGCGTGATAACTGTGGGTCCAATCCGCTTGAAGCTCGAAGGCGATTAGAGGGGAGATGCAGCCCTTTCCAAAGAGCCATGAACAGACTTCCTACTCCCAAGGAGACAAGAGATATTAAGCCACAAATACGTCCGGACCGCGTCTTTTCTCCGCAGCTCACCACATTTAAAAAAATCGTAGCGTGAAAACCGTGGGTTCGATATAGTATACATACAGAGTATATAGTTTGACCAAAAGATCGTGCTGATCTTTGATCTCCTGGTTCTTCATCTCCAGCGCCACTTTCAGACTCATAATGTCCTCCTCTATGGGCTGGTATAACACAGACACGAATCATCACTACAGCCAGTACAATGGAAAGGTGGGAATGTGTACTGAATGTGTACTGACGTTATAAGTGAGAGGTGGTGGTACTGGTGGATGTGTACTGACACTATAAGGGATCTCTACCTGCAGTGACAGTTTGAGCTTCTCAAGTTCTTCCTCCAGAGATTTCTTCTCCTGTTCACAGGCCATTTTCATATCTGCCAGAGCAAGTATCATTACTGCTGGATATAACACAGATTGTATATACTACATAATTACTGCTGAATATATAAAATATAATATATATAGTACTATACATATATTAGTGTCACTTTTATTGGAGCCTAAAGGCTAATATTCATTATTAGTTATGTTAGTATTATTGCATTTCCATAGTACTTACTCTTGATGGACCTGTTATGCTCCTCCTCCTCCTGCTGTTTCTGCAGGAGCTCTGTCTCCTCCTGCTGCTTGTGTTTCAGCATCTCCTGAAGAACCTGCAGCTCCTTCTGCTTCTGCAACCTCAACTCCTTCAGCTGCTCAAACAAACTGTTCTCCAACTCCTCCTTCTCACACCGCAAACACTCCAATCGGGCCACAGGCCCCACTAGTGACACAGAACCACACACACACACACACAGACACACACACACACACACAGAGAGAGATAAACATGTATAAATGTATAAGAATTTGTGGATAAAATTATTATGAGATTATTTATAATCAAACGACTACACTACACAACCACATCTTCCTTTTATTTACATATTATACAGATATTTAGAGATATTTACATTTTATTTACCCGCGTGCGTCTCTCTTCTCCAAGGTAGCGGAGAGATATGAAAGGATAAAAGGGGAAAAGAATAAAATGCACGTCGGTTTTAAATTCGCAGGCTACCTGCGCTGAAGGCGTGGAAAACGAGCACGTGACGGAAAGGCTTCCGTACCCGATGGGTCCAAATCACATGCCCAGCAAAGTAGCCTTAAACCTGGACACACAATGGAGACCATTTGACCCTTTAAAATCATACTACAACCAGACTTCCAGGCCCAAGAGGTCACACAGTCATGCCCAGCAAAGTAGCTCTGGGCCTGGGCACACTTCACGCAGTTTGACCGTTTAAATAAAACTAGAAACAGACTTCCTGGCCCAAGAGGTCACACAGTCATGCCCAGCAAGGTTGCTTTAAACGTGGGCACACTTCAGACCGTTTCACTCTTTAAATCATTCAAAGCACCACATTTCAAGGCCCAAGAGGTCACAGAATCATGCCCATCAAAGTAGCTCTGGGCCTGGGCACACTTTACGGAGTTTGACCCTTTAAATAATACTACAACCAGACACATACAGGTGCGCACATATACACAGATACACATTCTGTTTAATTTCTTCACATCTGCAGACTAGAGTAAGCTGAGGGTATAGTGTTAAACCAGGAGCTACATAAACAGTATATAGTATATATAAAGAGGATATAGTGTTAAACCAGGTACTACATACAGAGTATATAGTATACATACAGAGTATATAGTTTGACCAAAAGATCGTGCTGATCTTTGATCTCCTGGTTCTTCATCTCCAGCACTACTTTCAGACTCATAATGTCCTCCTCTATGGGCTGGTATAACCCACACATACGAATCATCACTACAGCCAGTACAATGGAAAGGTGGGAATGTGTACTGAATGTGTACTGACGTTATAAGTGAAAGGTGGAGGTACTGGTGGATGTGTACTGACACTATAAGGGATCTCTACCTGCAGTGACAGTCTGAGCTTCTCAAGTTCTTCCTCCAGAGATTTCTTCTCCTGTTCACAGGCCATTTTCATATCTGCCAGAGCAAGTATCATTACTGCTGGATATAACATAGATTGTATATACTACATAATTACTACTGAATATATAAAATATAATATATATAGTACTATACATATATTAGTATCACTTTTATTGGAGCCTAAAGGCTAGCATTCATTATTAGTTATGTTAGTATTATTGCATTTCCATAGTACTTACTCTTGATGGACCTGTTATGCTCCTCCTCCTCCTGCTGTTTCTGCAGGAGCTCTGTCTCCTCCTGCTGCTTGTGTTTCAGCATCTCCTGAAGAACCTGCAGCTCCTTCTGCTTCTGCAACCTCAACTCCTTCAGCTGCTCCAACAAACTGTTCTCCAACTCCTCCTTCTCACACCGCAAACACTCCAATCGGGCCACAGGCCCCACTAGTGACACAGAACCACACACACGCACACACAGACACACACACACACACACACACACACAAAGAGAGATAAACATGTATAAATGTATAAGAATTTGTGGATAAAATTATTATGAGATTATTTATAATGAAACGACTACACTACACAACCACTTCTTCCTTTTATTTACATATTATACAGATATTTAGAGATATTTACATTTTATTTACCCGCGTGCGTCTCTCTTCTCCAAGGTAGCGGAGAGATATGAAGGGATAAAAGGGGAAAAGAATAAAATGCACGTCGGTTTTAAATTCGCAGGCTACCTGCGCTGAAGGCGTGGAAAACGAGCACGTGACGGAAAGGCTTCCGTACCCGATGGGTCCAAATCACATGCCCAGCAAAGTAGCCTTAAACCTGGACACACAATGGAGACCATTTGACCCTTTAAAATCATACTACAACCAGACTTCCAGGCCCAAGAGGTCACACAGTCATGCCCAGCAAAGTAGCTCTGGGCCTGGGCACACTTCACGCAGTTTGACCGTTTAAATAAAACTAGAAACAGACTTCCTGGCCCAAGAGGTCACACAGTCATGCCCAGCAAGGTTGCTTTAAACGTGGGCACACTTCAGACCGTTTCACTCTTTAAATCATTCAAAGCACCACATTTCAAGGCCCAAGAGGTCACAGAATCATGCCCATCAAAGTAGCTCTGGGCCTGGGCACACTTCACGCAGTTTGACCCTTTAAATAATACTACAACCAGACACATACAGGTGCGCACATATACACAGATACACATTCTGTTTAATTTCTTCACATCTGCAGACTAGAGTAAGCTGAGGGTATAGTGTTAAACCAGGAGCTACATAAACAGTATATAGTATATATAAAGAGGATATAGTGTTAAACCAGGTACTACATACAGAGTATATAGTATACATACAGAGTATATAGTTTGACCAAAAGATCGTGCTGATCTTTGATCTCCTGGTTCTTCATCTCCAGCACCACTTTCAGACTCATAATGTCCTCCTCTATGGGCTGGTATAACCCACACATACGAATCATCACTACAGCCAGTACAATGGAAAGGTGGGAATGTGTACTGAATGTGTACTGACGTTATAAGTGAAAGGTGGAGGTACTGGTGGATGTGTACTGACACTATAAGGGATCTCTACCTGCAGTGACAGTCTGAGCTTCTCAAGTTCTTCCTCCAGAGATTTCTTCTCCTGTTCACAGGCCATTTTCATATCTGCCAGAGCAAGTATCATTACTGCTGGATATAACATAGATTGTATATACTACATAATTACTACTGAATATATAAAATATAATATATATAGTACTATACATATATTAGTATCACTTTTATTGGAGCCTAAAGGCTAGCATTCATTATTAGTTATGTTAGTATTATTGCATTTCCATAGTACTTACTCTTGATGGACCTGTTATGCTCCTCCTCCTCCTGCTGTTTCTGCAGGAGCTCTGTCTCCTCCTGCTGCTTGTGTTTCAGCATCTCCTGAAGAACCTGCAGCTCCTTCTGCTTCTGCAACCTCAACTCCTTCAGCTGCTCCAACAAACTGTTCTCCAACTCCTCCTTCTCACACCGCAAACACTCCAATCGGGCCACAGGCCCCACTAGTGACACAGAACCACACACACGCACACACAGACACACACACACACACACACACACACACAAAGAGAGATAAACATGTATAAATGTATAAGAATTTGTGGATAAAATTATTATGAGATTATTTATAATGAAACGACTACACTACACAACCACTTCTTCCTTTTATTTACATATTATACAGATATTTAGAGATATTTACATTTTATTTACCCGCGTGCGTCTCTCTTCTCCAAGGTAGCGGAGAGATATGAAGGGATAAAAGGGGAAAAGAATAAAATGCACGTCGGTTTTAAATTCGCAGGCTACCTGCGCTGAAGGCGTGGAAAACGAGCACGTGACGGAAAGGCTTCCGTACCCGATGGGTCCAAATCACATGCCCAGCAAAGTAGCCTTAAACCTGGACACACAATGGAGACCATTTGACCCTTTAAAATCATACTACAACCAGACTTCCAGGCCCAAGAGGTCACACAGTCATGCCCAGCAAAGTAGCTCTGGGCCTGGGCACACTTCACGCAGTTTGACCGTTTAAATAAAACTAGAAACAGACTTCCTGGCCCAAGAGGTCACACAGTCATGCCCAGCAAGGTTGCTTTAAACGTGGGCACACTTCAGACCGTTTCACTCTTTAAATCATTCAAAGCACCACATTTCAAGGCCCAAGAGGTCACAGAATCATGCCCATCAAAGTAGCTCTGGGCCTGGGCACACTTCACGCAGTTTGACCCTTTAAATAATACTACAACCAGACACATACAGGTGCGCACATATACACAGATACACATTCTGTTTAATTTCTTCACATCTGCAGACTAGAGTAAGCTGAGGGTATAGTGTTAAACCAGGAGCTACATAAACAGTATATAGTATATATAAAGAGGATATAGTGTTAAACCAGGTACTACATACAGAGTATATAGTATACATACAGAGTATATAGTTTGACCAAAAGATCGTGCTGATCTTTGATCTCCTGGTTCTTCATCTCCAGCACCACTTTCAGACTCATAATGTCCTCCTCTATGGGCTGGTATAACCCACACATACGAATCATCACTACAGCCAGTACAATGGAAAGGTGGGAATGTGTACTGAATGTGTACTGACGTTATAAGTGAAAGGTGGAGGTACTGGTGGATGTGTACTGACACTATAAGGGATCTCTACCTGCAGTGACAGTCTGAGCTTCTCAAGTTCTTCCTCCAGAGATTTCTTCTCCTGTTCACAGGCCATTTTCATATCTGCCAGAGCAAGTATCATTACTGCTGGATATAACATAGATTGTATATACTACATAATTACTACTGAATATATAAAATATAATATATATAGTACTATACATATATTAGTATCACTTTTATTGGAGCCTAAAGGCTAGCATTCATTATTAGTTATGTTAGTATTATTGCATTTCCATAGTACTTACTCTTGATGGACCTGTTATGCTCCTCCTCCTCCTGCTGTTTCTGCAGGAGCTCTGTCTCCTCCTGCTGCTTGTGTTTCAGCATCTCCTGAAGAACCTGCAGCTCCTTCTGCTTCTGCAACCTCAACTCCTTCAGCTGCTCCAACAAACTGTTCTCCAACTCCTCCTTCTCACACCGCAAACACTCCAATCGGGCCACAGGCCCCACTAGTGACACAGAACCACACACACACACACACACACACAAAGAGAGAGATAAACATGTATAAATGTATAAGAATTTGTGGATAAAATTATTATGAGATTATTTATAATCAAACGACTACACTACACAACCACATCTTCCTTTTATTTACATATTATACAGATATTTAGAGATATTTACATTTTGTTTACCCGCGTGCGTCTCTCTTCTCCAAGGTAGCGGAGAGATATGAAAGGATAAAAGGGGAAAAGAATAAAATGCACGTCGGTTTTAAATTCGCAGGCTACCTGCGCTGAAGGCGTGGAAAACCAGCACGTGACGGAAAGGCTTCCGTACCCGATGGGTCCAAATCACATGCCCAGCAAAGTAGCCTTAAACCTGGACACACAATGGAGAGCATTTGACCCTTTAAAATCATACTACAACCAGACTTCCAGGCCCAAGAGGTCACACAGCCATGCCCAGCAAAGTAGCTCTGGGCCTGGGCACACTTCACGCAGTTTGACCGTTTAAATAAAACTAGAAACAGACTTCCTGGCCCAAGAGGTCACAGTCATACCCAGCAAAGTACGTTTAAACCTGGAAACAAATCAGATCCTTTCTGTCATTCAAAGGAATGGGCCTGCAACTCACAACCACATCCCCAGTGAAGCGCACCGTCACCCAGCCACACTACCCCACCTTGCCCGTCCTGGAACAACCACACCTCCAGGGCACCACATGCCAATCTCTCATGCCCAGCAAACTGCAACCTCACGCAGCCAGGCCACACACTGTCTCCCCTTGTACAGTCCAAGGACGAACTCCTCCACAAACCTGGTGTTCACGCGCACACACGCAATTACAACGAATTGGTGGAGAACTTTGAAACAAACGTGCTGACTTTGAATACTCACATCTAGGCTGGGCCAGGTCCAAATGGCCTGCAACTCGGTCCGCATCACGTCCATGACTTTTCCTAACGAACGCCACCTGCCAAGCTTTCGGCCCGTCCCTGTCGGCATTAAAAAATCGTAGCGTGATAACGATGGTTCCGATCCGCGTGCCGCGCGAAGGCGATTACAGGGGAGATGCAGCCCTTTCCAAAGAGCCATGAACAGACTTTCTACTCCCAAGGAGCCCAAAGATATTAAGCCGCAAATAAGTCCTACGCGCGTCTTTTCTACGCCTCGCACCACATTTAAAAAATCGTAGCGTAAGAACGGTGGGTCCGATCCGCGTGCCGCTTAAAGGCGATTACAGGGGAGATGCAGCCCTTTCCAAAGAGCCATGAAAAGACTTTCTACTCCCAAGGAGACAAGAGATATTAAGCCGAAATGACGTCCGACGCGCGCATTTCCTCCGCCGCGCACCACATTTAAAAAAATCATAGCGTGAAAACCGTGGGTTCGATCCGCGTGCCGCTCGAAGGCGATTACAGGGGAGATGCAGCCCTTTCCAAAGAGGCATGAACAGACTTCCTACTCCCAAGGAGCCCAAAGATATTAAGCCGCAAATACGTCCTACGCGCGTCTTTTCTACGCCGCGCACCACATTTAAAAAATCTTATCGGAAGAACGGTGGGTCCAATCCGCGTGCCGCTTAAAGGCGATTACAAGGGAGATGCAAACCTTTCCAAAGAGCCATGAAAAGACTTTCTACTCCCAAGGAGACAATAGATATTAAGCCGAAATGACGTCCGACGCGCGCATTTTCTCCGCCGCGCACCACATTTAAAAAAATCATAGCGTGAAAACCGTGGGTTCGATCCGCGTGCCGCTCGAAGGCGATTACAGCGGAGATGCAGCCCTTTCCAAAGAGCCATGAAAAGACTTTCTACTCCCAAGGAGACAAGAGATATTAAGCCGAAATGACGTCCGACGCGCGCATTTCCTCCGCCGCGCACCACATTTAAAAAAATCGTAGCGTGAAAAACGTGGGTTCGATCCGCGTGCCGCTCGAAGGCGATTACAGGGGAGATGCATCCCTTTCAAAAGAGCCATGAACAGACTTTCTACTCCCAAGGAGACCAGAAATATTAACATATAAAGCGTTACGCTCCAGTCGGATGAACGAGAAACGCTTGTACAATTGCAACGAATTGGAGGAGAAAGTTTAAACAAACGCGCTGATTTGAACGCTCACATCTAGGCCGGGCCAACTCCAAATGGCGTGCAACTCGGTGTGCATCACCTCCATGACTGTCCCTAACGAACGCCACCTGCCACGCTTTCGGCCTATCCCTGGCGGCATTAAAAAATCGTAGCGTGATAACGATGGTTCCGATGCGCGTGCCGCTCGAAGGCGATTACAGGGGAGATACAGCCCTTTCCAAAGAGCCATGAACAGACTTTCTACTCCCAAGGAGACAAGAGATATTACGCGCATTTTCTCCGACGCGCACCACGTTTAAAAAATCGTAGCGTGAGAACGGTGGGTCCGATCCGCGTGCCGCTTAAAGGCGATTACAGGGGAGATGCAACCCTTTCCAAAGAGGCATGAACAGACTTCCTACTCCCAAGGAGCCCAAAGATATTAAGCCGCAAATACGTCCTACGCGCGTCTTTTCTACGCCGCGCACCACATTTAAAAAATCTTATCGGAAGAACGGTGGGTCCAATCCGCGTGCCGCTTAAAGGCGATTACAAGGGAGATGCAAACCTTTCCAAAGAGCCATGAAAAGACTTTCTACTCCCAAGGAGACAATAGATATTAAGCCGAAATGACGTCCGACGCGCGCATTTTCTCCGCCGCGCACCACATTTAAAAAAATCATAGCGTGAAAACCGTGGGTTCGATCCGCGTGCCGCTCGAAGGCGATTACAGCGGAGATGCAGCCCTTTCCAAAGAGCCATGAAAAGACTTTCTACTCCCAAGGAGACAAGAGATATTAAGCCGAAATGACGTCCGACGCGCGCATTTCCTCCGCCGCGCACCACATTTAAAAAAATCATAGCGTGAAAACCGTGGGTTCGATCCGCGTGCCGCTCGAAGGCGATTACAGGGGAGATGCAGCCCTTTCCAAAGAGCCATGAACAGACTTTCTACACCCAATGAGACAAGAGATATTAAGCCGCAAATACGTCCGGCGCGCTCTTTTCTCCGCCGCGCACCACATTTAAAAAAAATCGTAGCGTGAAAAACGTGGGTTCGATCCGCGTGCCGCTCGAAGGCGATTACAGGGGAGATGCATCCCTTTCAAAAGAGCCATGAACAGACTTTCTACTCCCAAGGAGACCAGAAATATTAACATATAAAGCGTTACGCTCCAGTCGGATGAACGAGAAACGCTTGTACAATTGCAACGAATTGGAGGAGAAAGTTTAAACAAACGCGCTGACTTTGAACGCTCACATCTAGGCCGGGCCAACTCCAAATGGCGTGCAACTCGGTGTGCATCACCTCCATGACTGTCCCTAACGAACGCCACCTGCCACGCTTTCGGCCTATCCCTGGCGGCATTAAAAAATCGTAGCGTGATAACGATGGTTCCGATGCGCGTGCCGCTCGAAGGCGATTACAGGGGAGATACAGCCCTTTCCAAAGAGCCATGAACAGACTTTCTACTCCCAAGGAGACAAGAGATATTACGCGCATTTTCTCCGACGCGCACCACGTTTAAAAAATCGTAGCGTGAGAACGGTGGGTCCGATCCGCGTGCCGCTTAAAGGCGATTACAGGGGAGATGCAACCCTTTCCAAAGAGGCATGAACAGACTTCCTACTGCCAAGGAGCCCAAAGATATTAAGCCGCAAATACGTCCTACGCGCGTCTTTTCTACGCCGCGCACCACATTTAAAAAATCGTAGCGTAAGAACGGTGGGTCAGATCCGCGTGCCGCTTAAAGGCGATTACAGGGGAGATGCAAACCTTTCCAAAGAGCCATGAAAAGACTTTCTACTCCCAAGAAGACAAGAGATATTAAGCCGCAATGACGTCCGACGCGCGCATTTTCTCCGACGCGCAACACATTTAAAAAAATCATAGCGTGAAAACCGTGGGTTCGATCCGCGTGCCGCTCGAAGGCGATTACAGAGGAGATGCAGCCCTTTCCAAAGAGCCATGAAAAGACTTTCTACTCCCAAGGAGACAAGAGATATTAAGCCGAAATGACGTCCGACGCGCGCATTTCCTCCGCCGCGCACCACATTTAAAAAAATCATAGCGTGAAAACCGTGGGTTCGATCCGCGTGCCGCTCGAAGGCGATTACAGGGGAGATGCATCCCTTTCAAAAGAGCCATGAACAGACTTTCTACTCCCAAGGAGACCAGAAATATTAACTTATAAAGCGTTACGCTCCAGTCGGATGAACGAGAAACGCTTGTACAATTGCAACGAATTGGAGGAGAAAGTTTAAACAAACGCGCTGACTTTGAACGCTCACATCTAGGCCGGGCCAACTCCAAATGGCGTGCAACTCGGTGTGCATCACCTCCATGACTGTCCCTAACGAACGCCACCTGCCACGCTTTCGGCCTATCCCTGGCGGCATTAAAAGATCGTAGCGTGATAACGATGGTTCCGATGCGCGTGCCGCTCGAAGGCGATTACAGGGGAGATGGAGCCCTTTCCAAAGAGGCATGAACAGACTTCCTACTCCCAAAGAGCCCAAAGATATTAAGCCGCAAATACGTCCTACGCGCGTCTTTTCTACGCCGCGCACCACATTTAAAAAATCGTAGCGTAAGAACGGTGGGTCCGATCCGCGTGCCGCTTAAAGGCGATTACAGGGGAGATGCAAACCTTTCCAAAGAGCCATGAACAGACTTTCTACTCCCAATGAGACAAGAGATATCAAGCCGCAAATACGTCCGGCGCGCGTCTATTCTCCGCCGCGCAACACATTTAAAAAAAATCGTAGCGTGAAAACCGTGTGTTCGATCCGCGTGCCGCTTAAAGGCGATTACAGGGGAGATGCAGCCCTTTCCAAAGAGCCATGAAAAGACTTTCTACTCCCAAGGAGACAAGAGATATTAAGCCGAAATGACGTCCGACGCGCGCATTTCCTCCGCCGCGCACCACATTTAAAAAAATCATAGCGTGAAAACCGTGTGTTCGATCCGCGTGCCGCTCGAAGGCGATTACAGGGGAGATGCAGCCCTTTCCAAAGAGGCATGAACAGACTTCCTAGTCCCAAGGAGCCCAAAGATATCAAGCCGCAAATACGTCCTACGCGCGTCGTTTCTACGCCGCGCACCACATTTAAAAAATCGTATCGGAAGAACGGTGGGTCCAATCCGCGTGCCGCTTAAAGGCGATTACAAGGGAGATGCAGCCCTTTCCAAAGAGCCATGAAAAGACTTTCTACTCCCAAGGAGACAAGAGATATTAAGCCGAAATGACGTCCGACGCGCGCATTTCTTCCGCCGCGCACCACATTTAAAAAAATCATAGCGTGAAAACCGTGGGTTCGATCCGCGTGCCGCTCGAAGGCGATTACAGGGGAGATGCAGCCCTTTCCAAAGAGGCATGAACAGACTTCCTACTCCCAAGGAGCCCAATGATATTAAGCCGCAAATACGTCCTACGCGCGTCTTTTCTACGCCACGCACCACATTTAAAAAATCGTATCGGAAGAACGGTGGGTCCAATCCGCGTGCCGCTTAAAGGCGATTACAAGGGAGATGCAGCCCTTTCCAAAGAGCCATGAAAAGACTTTCTACTCCCAAGGAGACAAGAGATATTAAGCCGAAATGACGTCCGACGCGCGCATTTCCTCCGCCGCGCACCACATTTAAAAAAATCATAGCGTGAAAACCGTGGGTTCGATCCGCGTGCCGCTCGAAGGCGATTACAGGGGAGATGCAGCCCTTTCCAAAGAGCCATGAACAGACTTTCTACACCCAATGAGACAAGAGATATTAAGCCGCAAATACGTCCGGCGCGCGTCTTTTCTCCGCCGCGCAACACATTTAAAAAAAATCGTAGCGTGAAAAACGTGGGTTCGATCCGCGTGCCGCTCGAAGGCGATTACAGGGGAGATGCATCCCTTTCAAAAGAGCCATGAACAGACTTTCTACTCCCAAGGAGACCAGAAATATTAACATATAAAGCGTTACGCTCCAGTCGGATGAACGAGAAACGCTTGTACAATTGCAACGAATTGGAGGAGAAAGTTTAAACAAACGCGCTGACTTTGAACGCTCACATCTAGGCCGGGCCAACTCCAAATGGCGTGCAACTCGGTGTGCATCACCTCCATGACTGTCCCTAACGAACGCCACCTGCCACGCTTTCGGCCTATCCCTGGCGGCATTAAAAAATCGTAGCGTGATAACGATGGTTCCGATGCGCGTGCCGCTCGAAGGCGATTACAGGGGAGATACAGCCCTTTCCAAAGAGCCATGAACAGACTTTCTACTCCCAAGGAGACAAGAGATATTACGCGCATTTTCTCCGACGCGCACCACGTTTAAAAAATCGTAGCGTGAGAACGGTGGGTCCGATCCGCGTGCCGCTTAAAGGCGATTACAGGGGAGATGCAAACCTTTCCAAAGAGCCATGAAAAGACTTTCTACTCCCATGGAGACAAGAGATATTACGCCGCAATGACGTCCGACGCGCGCATTTTCTCCGACGCGCAACACATTTAAAAAAATCATAGCGTGAAAACCGTGGGTTCGATCCGCGTGCCGCTCGAAGGCGATTACAGGGGAGATGCAGCCCTTTCCAAAGAGGCATGAACAGACTTCCTACTCCCAAGGAGCCCAAAGATATTAAGCCGCAAATACGTCCTACGCGCGTCTTTTCTACGCCGCGCAACACATTTAAAAAATCGTATCGGAAGAACGGTGGGTCCAATCCGCGTGCCGCTTAAAGGCGATTACAAGGGAGATGCAAACCTTTCCAAAGAGCCATGAAAAGACTTTCTACTCCCAAGGAGACAATAGATATTAAGCCGAAATGACGTCCGAAGCGCGCATTTTCTCCGCCGCGCACCACATTTAAAAAAATCATAGCGTGAAAACCGTGGGTTCGATCCGCGTGCCGCTCGAAGGCGATTACAGGGGAGATGCAGCCCTTTCCAAAGAGCCATGAACAGACTTTCTACTCCCAAGGAGACCAGAAATATTAACTTATAAAGCGTTACGCTCCAGTCGGATGAACGAGAAACGCTTGTACAATTGCAACGAATTGGAGGAGAAAGTTTAAACAAACGCGCTGACTTTGAACGCTCACATCTAGGCCGGGCCAACTCCAAATGGCGTGCAACTCGGTGTGCATCACCTCCATGACTGTCCCTAACGAACGCCACCTGCCACGCTTTCGGCCTATCCCTGGCGGCATTAAAAAATCGTAGCGTGATAACGATGGTTCCGATGCGCGTGCCGCTCGAAGGCGATTACAGGGGAGATACAGCCCTTTCCAAAGAGCCATGAACAGACTTTCTACTCCCAAGGAGACAAGAGATATTACGCGCATTTTCTCCGACGCGCACCACGTTTAAAAAATCGTAGCGTGAGAACGGTGGGTCCGATCCGCGTGCCGCTTAAAGGCGATTACAGGGGAGATGCAACCCTTTCCAAAGAGGCATGAACAGACTTCCTACTCCCAAGGAGACAAGAGATATTAAGCCGCAATGACGTCCGACGCGCGCATTTTCTCCGCCGCGCAGCACATTTAAAAAAATCATAGCGTGAAAACCGTGGGTTCGATCCGCGTGCCGCTCGAAGGCGATTACAGGGGAGATGGAGCCCTTTCCAAAGAGGCATGAACAGACTTCCTACTCCCAAGGAGCCCAAAGATATTAAGCCGCAAATACGTCCTACGCGCGTCTTTTCTACGCCGCGCACCACATTTAAAAAATCGTAGCGTAAGAACGGTGGGTCAGATCCGCGTGCCGCTTAAAGGCGATTACAGGGGAGATGCAAACCTTTCCAAAGAGCCATGAAAAGACTTTCTACTCCCAAGGAGACAAGAGATATTAAGCCGCAATGACGTCCGACGCGCGCATTTTCTCCGACGCGCAACACATTTAAAAAAATCATAGCGTGAAAACCGTGGGTTCGATCCGCGTGCCGCTCGAAGGCGATTACAGGGGAGATGCAGGCCTTTCCAAAGAGCCATGAACAGACTTTCTACTCCCAATGAGACAAGAGATATCAAGCCGCAAATACGTCCGGCGCGCGTCTATTCTCCGCCGAGCAACACATTTAAAAAAAATCGTAGCGTGAAAACCGTGGGTTCGATCCGCGTGCCGCTTAAAGGCGATTACAAGGGAGATGCAGCCCTTTCCAAAGAGCCATGAAAAGACTTTCTACTCCCAAGGAGACAATAGATATTAAGCCGAAATGACGTCCGACGCGCGCATTTTCTCCGCCGCGCACCACATTTAAAAAAAATCATAGCGTGAAAACCGTGGGTTCGATCCGCGTGCCGCTCGAAGGCGATTACAGCGGAGATGCAGCCCTTTCCAAAGAGCCATAAAAAGACTTTCTACTCCCAAGGAGACAAGAGATATTAAGCCGAAATGACGTCCGACGCGCGCATTTTCTCCGCCGCGCACCACATTTAAAAAAAATCATAGCGTGAAAACCGTGGGTTCGATCCGCGTGCCGCTCGAAGGCGATTACAGCGGAGATGCAGCCCTTTCCAAAGAGCCATGAAAAGACTTTCTACTCCCAAGGAGACAAGAGATATTAAGCCGAAATGACGTCCGACGCGCGCATTTCCTCCGCCGCGCACCACATTTAAAAAAATCATAGCGTGAAAACCGTGGGTTCGATCCGCGTGCCGCTCGAAGGCGATTACAGGGGAGATGCATCCCTTTCAAAAGAGCCATGAACAGACTTTCTACTCCCAAGGAGACCAGAAATATTAACATATAAAGCGTTACGCTCCAGTCGGATGAACGAGAAACGCTTGTACAATTGCAACGAATTGGAGGAGAAAGTTTAAACAAACGCGTTGACTTTGAACGCTCACATCTAGGCCGGGCCAACTCCAAATGGCGTGCAACTCGGTGTGCATCACCTCCATGACTGTCCCTAACGAACGCCACCTGCCACGCTTTCGGCCTATCCCTGGCGGCATTAAAAAATCGTAGCGTGATAACGATGGTTCCGATGCGCGTGCCGCTCGAAGGCGATTACAGGGGAGATACAGCCCTTTCCAAAGAGCCATGAACAGACTTTCTACTCCCAAGGAGACAAGAGATATTACGCGCATTTTCTCCGACGCGCACCACGTTTAAAAAATCGTAGCGTGAGAACGGTGGGTCCGATCCGCGTGCCGCTTAAAGGCGATTACAGGGGAGATGCAACCCTTTCCAAAGAGGCATGAACAGACTTCCTACTCCCAAGGAGCCCAAAGATATTAAGCCGCAAATACGTCCTACGCGCGTCTTTTCTACGCCGCGCACCACATTTAAAAAATCTTATCGGAAGAACGGTGAGTCCAATCCGCGTGCCGCTTAAAGGCGATTACAAGGGAGATGCAAACCTTTCCAAAGAGCCATGAAAAGACTTTCTACTCCCAAGGAGACAATAGATATTAAGCCGAAATGACGTCCGACGCGCGCATTTTCTCCGCCGCGCACCACATTTAAAAAAATCATAGCGTGAAAACCGTGGGTTCGATCCGCGTGCCGCTCGAAGGCGATTACAGCGGAGATGCAGCCCTTTCCAAAGAGCCATGAAAAGACTTTCTACTCCCAAGGAGACAAGAGATATTAAGCCGAAATGACGTCCGACGCGCGCATTTCCTCCGCCGCGCACCACATTTAAAAAAATCATAGCGTGAAAACCGTGGGTTCGATCCGCGTGCCGCTCGAAGGCGATTACAGGGGAGATGCAGCCCTTTCCAAAGAGCCATGAACAGACTTTCTACACCCAATGAGACAAGAGATATTAAGCCGCAAATACGTCCGGCGCGCGTCTTTTCTCCGCCGCGCACCACATTTAAAAAAAATCGTAGCGTGAAAAACGTGGGTTCGATCCGCGTGCCGCTCGAAGGCGATTACAGGGGAGATGCATCCCTTTCAAAAGAGCCATGAACAGACTTTCTACTCCCAAGGAGACCAGAAATATTAACATATAAAGCGTTACGCTCCAGTCGGATGAACGAGAAACGCTTGTACAATTGCAACGAATTGGAGGAGAAAGTTTAAACAAACGCGCTGACTTTGAACGCTCACATCTAGGCCGGGCCAACTCCAAATGGCGTGCAACTCGGTGTGCATCACCTCCATGACTGTCCCTAACGAACGCCACCTGCCACGCTTTCGGCCTATCCCTGGCGGCATTAAAAGATCGTAGCGTGATAACGATGGTTCCGATGCGCGTGCCGCTCGAAGGCGATTACAGGGGAGATGGAGCCCTTTCCAAAGAGGCATGAACAGACTTCCTACTCCCAAAGAGCCCAAAGATATTAAGCCGCAAATACGTCCTACGCGCGTCTTTTCTACGCCGCGCACCACATTTAAAAAATCGTAGCGTAAGAACGGTGGGTCCGATCCGCGTGCCGCTTAAAGGCGATTACAGGGGAGATGCAAACCTTTCCAAAGAGCCATGAACAGACTTTCTACTCCCAATGAGACAAGAGATATCAAGCCGCAAATACGTCCGGCGCGCGTCTATTCTCCGCCGCGCAACACATTTAAAAAAAATCGTAGCGTGAAAACCGTGTGTTCGATCCGCGTGCCGCTTAAAGGCGATTACAGGGGAGATGCAGCCCTTTCCAAAGAGCCATGAAAAGACTTTCTACTCCCAAGGAGACAAGAGATATTAAGCCGAAATGACGTCCGACGCGCGCATTTCCTCCGCCGCGCACCACATTTAAAAAAATCATAGCGTGAAAACCGTGTGTTCGATCCGCGTGCCGCTCGAAGGCGATTACAGGGGAGATGCAGCCCTTTCCAAAGAGGCATGAACAGACTTCCTACTCCCAAGGAGCCCAAAGATATTAAGCCGCAAATACGTCCTACGCGCGTCTTTTCTACGCCGCGCACCACATTTAAAAAATCGTATCGGAAGAACGGTGGGTCCAATCCGCGTGCCGCTTAAAGGCGATTACAAGGGAGATGCAGCCCTTTCCAAAGAGCCATGAAAAGACTTTCTACTCCCAAGGAGACAAGAGATATTAAGCCGAAATGACGTCCGACGCGCGCATTTCCTCCGCCGCGCACCACATTTAAAAAAATCATAGCGTGAAAACCGTGGGTTCGATCCGCGTGCCGCTCGAAGGCGATTACAGGGGAGATGCAGCCCTTTCCAAAGAGGCATGAACAGACTTCCTACTCCCAAGGAGCCCAATGATATTAAGCCGCAAATACGTCCTACGCGCGTCTTTTCTACGCCACGCACCACATTTAAAAAATCGTATCGGAAGAACGGTGGGTCCAATCCACGTGCCGCTTAAAGGCGATTACAAGGGAGATGCAGCCCTTTCCAAAGAGCCATGAAAAGACTTTCTACTCCCAAGGAGACAAGAGATATTAAGCCGAAATGACGTCCGACGCGCGCATTTCCTCCGCCGCGCACCACATTTAAAAAAATCATAGCGTGAAAACCTTGGGTTCGATCCGCGTGCCGCTCGAAGGCGATTACAGGGGAGATGCAGCCCTTTCCAAAGAGCCATGAACAGACTTTCTACACCCAATGAGACAAGAGATATTAAGCCGCAAATACGTCCGGCGCGCGTCTTTTCTCCGCCGCGCAACACATTTAAAAAAAATCGTAGCGTGAAAAACGTGGGTTCGATCCGCGTGCCGCTCGAAGGCGATTACAGGGGAGATGCATCCCTTTCAAAAGAGCCATGAACAGACTTTCTACTCCCAAGGAGACCAGAAATATTAACATATAAAGCGTTACGCTCCAGTCGGATGAAGGAGAAACGCTTGTACAATTGCAACGAATTGGAGGAGAAAGTTTAAACAAACGCGCTGACTTTGAACGCTCACATCTAGGCCGGGCCAACTCCAAATGGCGTGCAACTCGGTGTGCATCACCTCCATGACTGTCCCTAACGAACGCCACCTGCCACGCTTTCGGCCTATCCCTGGCGGCATTAAAAAATCGTAGCGTGATAACGATGGTTCCGATGCGCGTGCCGCTCGAAGGCGATTACAGGGGAGATACAGCCCTTTCCAAAGAGCCATGAAAAGACTTTCTACTCCCAAGGAGACAAGAGATATTACGCGCATTTTCTCCGACGCGCACCACATTTAAAAAATCGTAGCGTGAGAACGGTGGGTCCGATCCGCGTGCCGCTTAAAGGCGATTACAGGGGAGATGCAAACCTTTCCAAAGAGCCATGAAAAGACTTTCTACTCCCAAGGAGACAAGAGATATTACGCCGCAATGACGTCCGACGCGCGCATTTTCTCCGACGCGCAACACATTTAAAAAAATCATAGCGTGAAAACCGTGGGTTCGATCCGCGTGCCGCTCGAAGGCGATTACAGGGGAGATGCAGCCCTTTCCAAAGAGCCATGAACAGACTTTCTACTCCCAATGAGACAAGAGATATCAAGCCGCAAATACGTCCGTCGCGCGTCTATTCTCCGCCGCGCAACACATTTAAAAAAAATCGTAGCGTGAAAACCGTGGGTTCGATCCGCGTGCCGCTTAAAGGCGATTACAGGGGAGATGCAGCCCTTTCCAAAGAGCCATGAAAAGACTTTCTACTCCCAAGGAGACAAGAGATATTAAGCCGAAATGACGTCCGACGCGCGCATTTCCTCCGCCGCGCACCACATTTAAAAAAATCATAGCGTGAAAACCGTGGGTTCGATCCGCGTGCCGCTCGAAGGCGATTACAGGGGAGATGCAGCCCTTTCCAAAGAGGCATGAACAGACTTCCTACTCCCAAGGAGCCCAAAGATATTAAGCCGCAAATACGTCCTACGCGCGTCTTTTCTACGCCGCGCACCACATTTAAAAAATCGTATCGGAAGAACGGTGGGTCCAATCCGCGTGCCGCTTAAAGGCGATTACAAGGGAGATGCAGCCCTTTCCAAAGAGCCATGAAAAGACTTTCTACTCCCAAGGAGACAAGAGATATTAAGCCGAAATGACGTCCGACGCGCGCATTTCCTCCGCCGCGCACCACATTTAAAAAAATCATAGCGTGAAAACCGTGGGTTCGATCCGCGTGCCGCTCGAAGGCGATTACAGGGGAGATGCAGCCCTTTCAAAAGAGCCATGAACAGACTTTCTACTCCCAAGGAGACCAGAAATATTAACATATAAAGCGTTACGCTCCAGTCGGATGAACGAGAAACGCTTGTACAATTGCAACGAATTGGAGGAGAAAGTTTAAACAAACGCGCTGACTTTGAACGCTCACATCTAGGCCGGGCCAACTCCAAATGGCGTGCAACTCGGTGTGCATCACCTCCATGACTGTCCCTAACGAACGCCACCTGCCACGCTTTCGGCCTATCCCTGGCGGCATTAAAAAATCGTAGCGTGATAACGATGGTTCCGATGCGCGTGCCGCTCGAAGGCGATTACAGGGGAGATACAGCCCTTTCCAAAGAGCCATGAACAGACTTTCTACTCCCAAGGAGACAAGAGATATTACGCGCATTTTCTCCGACGCGCACCACGTTTAAAAAATCGTAGCGTGAGAACGGTGGGTCCGATCCGCGTGCCGCTTAAAGGCGATTACAGGGGAGATGCAAACCTTTCCAAAGAGCCATGAAAAGACTTTCTACTCCCAAGGAGACAAGAGATATTACGCCGCAATGACGTCCGACGCGCGCATTTTCTCCGACGCGCAACACATTTAAAAAAATCATAGCGTGAAAACCGTGGGTTCGATCCGCGTGCCGCTCGAAGGCGATTACAGGGGAGATGCAGCCCTTTCCAAAGAGCCATGAACAGACTTTCTACTCCCAATGAGACAAGAGATATCAAGCCGCAAATACGTCCGGCGCGCGTCTATTCTCCGCCGCGCAACACATTTAAAAAAAATCGTAGCGTGAAAACCGTGGGTTCGATCCGCGTGCCGCTTAAAGGCGATTACAGGGGAGATGCAGCCCTTTCCAAAGAGCCATGAAAAGACTTTCTACTCCCAAGGAGACAAGAGATATTAAGCCGAAATGACGTCCGACGCGCGCATTTCCTCCGCCGCGCACCACATTTAAAAAAATCATAGCGTGAAAACCGTGGGTTCGATCCGCGTGCCGCTCGAAGGCGATTACAGGGGAGATGCAGCCCTTTCCAAAGAGGCATGAACAGACTTCCTACTCCCAAGGAGCCCAAAGATATTAAGCCGCAAATACGTCCTACGCGCGTCTTTTCTACGCCGCGCACCACATTTAAAAAATCGTATCGGAAGAACGGTGGGTCCAATCCGCGTGCTGCTTAAAGGCGATTACAAGGGAGATGCAAACCTTTCCAAAGAGCCATGAAAAGACTTTCTACTCCCAAGGAGACAATAGATATTAAGCCGAAATGACGTCCGAAGCGCGCATTTTCTCCGCCGCGCACCACATTTAAAAAAATCATAGCGTGAAAACCGTGGGTTCGATCCGCGTGCCGCTCGAAGGCGATTACAGCGGAGATGCAGCCCTTTCCAAAGAGCCATGAAAAGACTTTCTACTCCCAAGGAGACAAGAGATATTAAGCCGAAATGGCGTCCGACGCGCGCATTTCCTCCGCCGCGCACCACATTTAAAAAATCTTAGCGTGAGAACGGTGGGTCCGATCCGCGTGCCGCTTAAAGGCGATTACAGGGGAGATGCAGCCCTTTCCAAAGAGCCATGAAAAGACTTTCTACTCCCAAGGAGACAAGAGATATTAAGCCGAAATGACGTCCGACGCGCGCATTTTCTCCGCCGCGCACCACATTTTAAAAAATCATAGCGTGAAAACCGTGGGTTCGATCCGCGTGCCGCTCGAAGGCGATTACAGGGGAGATGCAGCCCTTTCCAAAGAGCCATGAACAGACTTTCTACTCCCAAGGAGACCAGAGATATTAACAGATAAAGCGTTACGCTCCAGTCGGATGAGCGAGAAACGCTTGTACAATTGCAACGAATTGGAGGAGAAAGTTTAAACAAACGCGCTGACTTTGAACGTTCACATCTAGGCCGGGCCAGGTCCAAATGGCCTGCAACTCGGTGCGCATCACCTCCATGACGGTCCCTAACGAACACCACCTGCCACGCTTTCGGCCCGTCCCTGGCGGCATTAAAAAATCGTAGCGTGATAACGATGGATCCGATCCGCGTGCCGCTCGAAGGCGATTACAGGGGAGATGCATCCCTTTCCAAAGAGCCATGAACAGACTTCCTACTCCCAACGAGACAAGAGATATTAAGCCGCAATGACGTCCGACGCGCGCATTTATTGCGCCGCGCATCACATTTAAAAAATCGTAGCGTGAGAACGGTGGGTCCAATCCGCGTGCCGCTTAAAGGCGATTACAGGGGAGATGCAGCCCTTTCCAAAGAGCCATGAAAAGACTTTCTACTCCCAAGGAGACAAGAGATATTAAGCCGAAATGACGTCCGACGCGCGCATTTTCTCCGCCGCGCACCACATTTAAAAAAAATCATAGCGTGAAAACCGTGGGTTCGATCCGCGTGCCGCTCGAAGGCGATTACAGCGGAGATGCAGCCCTTTCCAAAGAGCCATGAAAAGACTTTCTACTCCCAAGGAGACAAGAGATATTAAGCCGAAATGACGTCCGACGCGCGCATTTTCTCCGCCGCGCACCACATTTAAAAAAAATCATAGCGTGAAAACCGTGGGTTCGATCCGCGTGCCGCTCGAAGGCGATTACAGCGGAGATGCAGCCCTTTCCAAAGAGCCATGAAAAGACTTTCTACTCCCAAGGAGACCAGAAATATTAACATATAAAGCGTTACGCTCCAGTCGGATGAACGAGAAACGCTTGTACAATTGCAACGAATTGGAGGAGAAAGTTTAAACAAACGCGCTGACTTTGAACGCTCACATCTAGGCCGGGCCAACTCCAAATGGCGTGCAACTCGGTGTGCATCACCTCCATGACTGTCCCTAACGAACGCCACCTGCCACGCTTTCGGCCTATCCCTGGCGGCATTAAAAAATCGTAGCGTGATAACGATGGTTCCGATGCGCGTGCCGCTCGAAGGCGATTACAGGGGAGATGGAGCCCTTTCCAAAGAGGCATGAACAGACTTCCTACTCCCAAAGAGCCTAAAGATATTAAGCCGCAAATACGTCCTACGCGCGTCTTTTCTACGCCGCGCACCACATTTAAAAAATCGTAGCGTAAGAACGGTGGGTCCGATCCGCGTGCCGCTTAAAGGCGATTACAGGGGAGATGCAAACCTTTCCAAAGAGCCATGAACAGACTTTCTACTCCCAATGAGACAAGAGATATCAAGCCGCAAATACGTCCGGCGCGCGTCTATTCTCCGCCGCGCAACACATTTAAAAAAAATCGTAGCGTGAAAACCGTGTGTTCGATCCGCGTGCCGCTTAAAGGCGATTACAGGGGAGATGCAGCCCTTTCCAAAGAGCCATGAAAAGACTTTCTACTCCCAAGGAGACAAGAGATATTAAGCCGAAATGACGTCCGACGCGCGCATTTCCTCCGCCGCGCACCACATTTAAAAAAATCATAGCGTGAAAACCGTGGGTTCGATCCGCGTGCCGCTCGAAGGCGATTACAGGGGAGATGCAGCCCTTTCCAAAGAGGCATGAACAGACTTCCTACTCCCAAGGAGCCCAAAGATATTAAGCCGCAAATACGTCCTACGCGCGTCTTTTCTACGCCGCGCACCACATTTAAAAAATCGTATCGGAAGAACGGTGGGTCCAATCCGCGTGCCGCTCGAAGGCGATTACAGGGGAGATGCAGCCCTTTCAAAAGAGCCATGAACAGACTTTCTACTCCCAAGGAGACCAGAAATATTAACTTATAAAGCGTTACGCTCCAGTCGGATGAACGAGAAACGCTTGTACAATTGCAACGAATTGGAGGAGAAAGTTTAAACAAACGCGCTGACTTTGAACGCTCACATCTAGGCCGGGCCAACTCCAAATGGCGTGCAACTCGGTGTGCATCACCTCCATGACTGTCCCTAACGAACGCCACCTGCCACGCTTTCGGCCTATCCCTGGCGGCATTAAAAAATCGTAGCGTGATAACGATGGTTCCGATGCGCGTGCCGCTCGAAGGCGATTACAGGGGAGATACAGCCCTTTCCAAAGAGCCATGAACAGACTTTCTACTCCCAAGGAGACAAGAGATATTACGCGCATTTTCTCCGACGCGCACCACGTTTAAAAAATCGTAGCGTGAGAACGGTGGGTCCGATCCGCGTGCCGCTTAAAGGCGATTACAGGGGAGATGCAAACCTTTCCAAAGAGCCATGAAAAGACTTTCTACTCCCAAGGAGACAAGAGATATTACGCCGCAATGACGTCCGACGCGCGCATTTTCTCCGACGCGCAACACATTTAAAAAAATCATAGCGTGAAAACCGTGGGTTCGATCCGCGTGCCGCTCGAAGGCGATTACAGGGGAGATGCAGCCCTTTCCAAAGAGCCATGAACAGACTTTCTACTCCCAATGAGACAAGAGATATCAAGCCGCAAATACGTCCGGCGCGCGTCTATTCTCCGCCGCGCAACACATTTAAAAAAAATCGTAGCGTGAAAACCGTGGGGTCGATCCGCGTGCCGCTTAAAGGCGATTACAGGGGAGATGCAGCCCTTTCCAAAGAGCCATGAAAAGACTTTCTACTCCCAAGGAGACAAGAGATATTAAGCCGAAATGACGTCCGACGCGCGCATTTCCTCCGCCGCGCACCACATTTAAAAAAATCATAGCGTGAAAACCGTGGGTTCGATCCGCGTGCCGCTCGAAGGCGATTACAGGGGAGATGCAGCCCTTTCCAAAGAGGCATGAACAGACTTCCTACTCCCAAGGAGCCCAAAGATATTAAGCCGCAAATACGTCCTACGCGCGTCTTTTCTACGCCGCGCACCACATTTAAAAAATCGTATCGGAAGAACGGTGGGTCCAATCCGCGTGCCGCTTAAAGGCGATTACAAGGGAGATGCAAACCTTTCCAAAGAGCCATGAAAAGACTTTCTACTCCCAAGGAGACAAGAGATATTAAGCCGAAATGACGTCCGACGCGCGCATTTCCTCCGCCGCGCACCACATTTAAAAAAATCATAGCGTGAAAACCGTGGGTTCGATCCGCGTGCCGCTCGAAGGCGATTACAGGGGAGATGCAGCCCTTTCAAAAGAGCCATGAACAGACTTTCTACTCCCAAGGAGACCAGAAATATTAACATATAAAGCGTTACGCTCCAGTCGGATGAACGAGAAACGCTTGTACAATTGCAACGAATTGGAGGAGAAAGTTTAAACAAACGCGCTGACTTTGAACGCTCACATCTAGGCCGGGCCAACTCCAAATGGCGTGCAACTCGGTGTGCATCACCTCCATGACTGTCCCTAACGAACGCCACCTGCCACGCTTTCGGCCTATCCCTGGCGGCATTAAAAAATCGTAGCGTGATAACGATGGTTCCGATGCGCGTGCCGCTCGAAGGCGATTACAGGGGAGATACAGCCCTTTCCAAAGAGCCATGAACAGACTTTCTACTCCCAAGGAGACAAGAGATATTACGCGCATTTTCTCCGACGCGCACCACGTTTAAAAAATCGTAGCGTGAGAACGGTGGGTCCGATCCGCGTGCCGCTTAAAGGCGATTACAGGGGAGATGCAAACCTTTCCAAAGAGCCATGAAAAGACTTTCTACTCCCAAGGAGACAAGAGATATTACGCCGCAATGACGTCCGACGCGCGCATTTTCTCCGACGCGCAACACATTTAAAAAAATCATAGCGTGAAAACCGTGGGTTCGATCCGCGTGCCGCTCGAAGGCGATTACAGGGGAGATGCAGCCCTTTCCAAAGAGCCATGAACAGACTTTCTACTCCCAATGAGACAAGAGATATCAAGCCGCAAATACGTCCGGCGCGCGTCTATTCTCCGCCGCGCAACACATTTAAAAAAAATCGTAGCGTGAAAACCGTGGGTTCGATCCGCGTGCCGCTTAAAGGCGATTACAGGGGAGATGCAGCCCTTTCCAAAGAGCCATGAAAAGACTTTCTACTCCCAAGGAGACAAGAGATATTAAGCCGAAATGACGTCCGACGCGCGCATTTCCTCCGCCGCGCACCACATTTAAAAAAATCATAGCGTGAAAACCGTGGGTTCGATCCGCGTGCCGCTCGAAGGCGATTACAGGGGAGATGCAGCCCTTTCCAAAGAGGCATGAACAGACTTCCTACTCCCAAGGAGCCCAAAGATATTAAGCCGCAAATACGTCCTACGCGCGTCTTTTCTACGCCGCGCACCACATTTAAAAAATCGTATCGGAAGAACGGTGGGTCCAATCCGCGTGCTGCTTAAAGGCGATTACAAGGGAGATGCAAACCTTTCCAAAGAGCCATGAAAAGACTTTCTACTCCCAAGGAGACAATAGATATTAAGCCGAAATGACGTCCGAAGCGCGCATTTTCTCCGCCGCGCACCACATTTAAAAAAATCATAGCGTGAAAACCGTGGGTTCGATCCGCGTGCCGCTCGAAGGCGATTACAGCGGAGATGCAGCCCTTTCCAAAGAGCCATGAAAAGACTTTCTACTCCCAAGGAGACAAGAGATATTAAGCCGAAATGGCGTCCGACGCGCGCATTTCCTCCGCCGCGCACCACATTTAAAAAATCTTAGCGTGAGAACGGTGGGTCCGATCCGCGTGCCGCTTAAAGGCGATTACAGGGGAGATGCAGCCCTTTCCAAAGAGCCATGAAAAGACTTTCTACTCCCAAGGAGACAAGAGATATTAAGCCGAAATGACGTCCGACGCGCGCATTTTCTCCGCCGCGCACCACATTTTAAAAAATCATAGCGTGAAAACCGTGGGTTCGATCCGCGTGCCGCTCGAAGGCGATTACAGGGGAGATGCAGCCCTTTCCAAAGAGCCATGAACAGACTTTCTACTCCCAAGGAGACCAGAGATATTAACAGATAAAGCGTTACGCTCCAGTCGGATGAGCGAGAAACGCTTGTACAATTGCAACGAATTGGAGGAGAAAGTTTAAACAAACGCGCTGACTTTGAACGTTCACATCTAGGCCGGGCCAGGTCCAAATGGCCTGCAACTCGGTGCGCATCACCTCCATGACGGTCCCTAACGAACACCACCTGCCACGCTTTCGGCCCGTCCCTGGCGGCATTAAAAAATCGTAGCGTGATAACGATGGATCCGATCCGCGTGCCGCTCGAAGGCGATTACAGGGGAGATGCATCCCTTTCCAAAGAGCCATGAACAGACTTCCTACTCCCAACGAGACAAGAGATATTAAGCCGCAATGACGTCCGACGCGCGCATTTATTGCGCCGCGCATCACATTTAAAAAATCGTAGCGTGAGAACGGTGGGTCCAATCCGCGTGCCGCTTAAAGGCGATTACAGGGGAGATGCAGCCCTTTCCAAAGAGCCATGAAAAGACTTTCTACTCCCAAGGAGACAAGAGATATTAAGCCGAAATGACGTCCGACGCGCGCATTTTCTCCGCCGCGCACCACATTTAAAAAAAATCATAGCGTGAAAACCGTGGGTTCGATCCGCGTGCCGCTCGAAGGCGATTACAGCGGAGATGCAGCCCTTTCCAAAGAGCCATGAAAAGACTTTCTACTCCCAAGGAGACAAGAGATATTAAGCCGAAATGACGTCCGACGCGCGCATTTTCTCCGCCGCGCACCACATTTAAAAAAAATCATAGCGTGAAAACCGTGGGTTCGATCCGCGTGCCGCTCGAAGGCGATTACAGCGGAGATGCAGCCCTTTCCAAAGAGCCATGAAAAGACTTTCTACTCCCAAGGAGACCAGAAATATTAACATATAAAGCGTTACGCTCCAGTCGGATGAACGAGAAACGCTTGTACAATTGCAACGAATTGGAGGAGAAAGTTTAAACAAACGCGCTGACTTTGAACGCTCACATCTAGGCCGGGCCAACTCCAAATGGCGTGCAACTCGGTGTGCATCACCTCCATGACTGTCCCTAACGAACGCCACCTGCCACGCTTTCGGCCTATCCCTGGCGGCATTAAAAAATCGTAGCGTGATAACGATGGTTCCGATGCGCGTGCCGCTCGAAGGCGATTACAGGGGAGATGGAGCCCTTTCCAAAGAGGCATGAACAGACTTCCTACTCCCAAAGAGCCTAAAGATATTAAGCCGCAAATACGTCCTACGCGCGTCTTTTCTACGCCGCGCACCACATTTAAAAAATCGTAGCGTAAGAACGGTGGGTCCGATCCGCGTGCCGCTTAAAGGCGATTACAGGGGAGATGCAAACCTTTCCAAAGAGCCATGAACAGACTTTCTACTCCCAATGAGACAAGAGATATCAAGCCGCAAATACGTCCGGCGCGCGTCTATTCTCCGCCGCGCAACACATTTAAAAAAAATCGTAGCGTGAAAACCGTGTGTTCGATCCGCGTGCCGCTTAAAGGCGATTACAGGGGAGATGCAGCCCTTTCCAAAGAGCCATGAAAAGACTTTCTACTCCCAAGGAGACAAGAGATATTAAGCCGAAATGACGTCCGACGCGCGCATTTCCTCCGCCGCGCACCACATTTAAAAAAATCATAGCGTGAAAACCGTGGGTTCGATCCGCGTGCCGCTCGAAGGCGATTACAGGGGAGATGCAGCCCTTTCCAAAGAGGCATGAACAGACTTCCTACTCCCAAGGAGCCCAAAGATATTAAGCCGCAAATACGTCCTACGCGCGTCTTTTCTACGCCGCGCACCACATTTAAAAAATCGTATCGGAAGAACGGTGGGTCCAATCCGCGTGCCGCTTAAAGGCGATTACAAGGGAGATGCAGCCCTTTCCAAAGAGCCATGAAAAGACTTTCTACTCCCAAGGAGACAAGAGATATTAAGCCGAAATGACGTCCGACGCGCGCATTTCCTCCGCCGCGCACCACATTTAAAAAAATCATAGCGTGAAAACCGTGGGTTCGATCCGCGTGCCGCTCGAAGGCGATTACAGGGGAGATGCAGCCCTTTCAAAAGAGCCATGAACAGACTTTCTACTCCCAAGGAGACCAGAAATATTAACTTATAAAGCGTTACGCTCCAGTCGGATGAACGAGAAACGCTTGTACAATTGCAACGAATTGGAGGAGAAAGTTTAAACAAACGCGCTGACTTTGAACGCTCACATCTAGGCCGGGCCAACTCCAAATGGCGTGCAACTCGGTGTGCATCACCTCCATGACTGTCCCTAACGAACGCCACCTGCCACGCTTTCGGCCTATCCCTGGCGGCATTAAAAAATCGTAGCGTGATAACGATGGTTCCGATGCGCGTGCCGCTCGAAGGCGATTACAGGGGAGATACAGCCCTTTCCAAAGAGCCATGAACAGACTTTCTACTCCCAAGGAGACAAGAGATATTACGCGCATTTTCTCCGACGCGCACCACGTTTAAAAAATCGTAGCGTGAGAACGGTGGGTCCGATCCGCGTGCCGCTTAAAGGCGATTACAGGGGAGATGCAAACCTTTCCAAAGAGCCATGAAAAGACTTTCTACTCCCAAGGAGACAAGAGATATTACGCCGCAATGACGTCCGACGCGCGCATTTTCTCCGACGCGCAACACATTTAAAAAAATCATAGCGTGAAAACCGTGGGTTCGATCCGCGTGCCGCTCGAAGGCGATTACAGGGGAGATGCAGCCCTTTCCAAAGAGCCATGAACAGACTTTCTACTCCCAATGAGACAAGAGATATCAAGCCGCAAATACGTCCGGCGCGCGTCTATTCTCCGCCGCGCAACACATTTAAAAAAAATCGTAGCGTGAAAACCGTGGGGTCGATCCGCGTGCCGCTTAAAGGCGATTACAGGGGAGATGCAGCCCTTTCCAAAGAGCCATGAAAAGACTTTCTACTCCCAAGGAGACAAGAGATATTAAGCCGAAATGACGTCCGACGCGCGCATTTCCTCCGCCGCGCACCACATTTAAAAAAATCATAGCGTGAAAACCGTGGGTTCGATCCGCGTGCCGCTCGAAGGCGATTACAGGGGAGATGCAGCCCTTTCCAAAGAGGCATGAACAGACTTCCTACTCCCAAGGAGCCCAAAGATATTAAGCCGCAAATACGTCCTACGCGCGTCTTTTCTACGCCGCGCACCACATTTAAAAAATCGTATCGGAAGAACGGTGGGTCCAATCCGCGTGCTGCTTAAAGGCGATTACAAGGGAGATGCAAACCTTTCCAAAGAGCCATGAAAAGACTTTCTACTCCCAAGGAGACAATAGATATTAAGCCGAAATGACGTCCGAAGCGCGCATTTTCTCCGCCGCGCACCACATTTAAAAAAATCATAGCGTGAAAACCGTGGGTTCGATCCGCGTGCCGCTCGAAGGCGATTACAGCGGAGATGCAGCCCTTTCCAAAGAGCCATGAAAAGACTTTCTACTCCCAAGGAGACAAGAGATATTAAGCCGAAATGACGTCCGACGCGCGCATTTCCTCCGAAGCGCACCACATTTAAAAAAATCATAGCGTGAAAACCGTGGGTTCGATCCGCGTGCCGCTCGAAGGCGATTACAGGGGAGATGCAGCCCTTTCCAAAGAGCCATGAACAGACTTTCTACTCCCAAGGAGACCAGAAATATTAACTTATAAAGCGTTACGCTCCAGTCGGATGAACGAGAAACGCTTGTACAATTGCAACGAATTGGAGGAGAAAGTTTAAACAAACGCGCTGACTTTGAACGCTCATATCTAGGCCGGGCCAACTCCAAATGGCGTGCAACTCGGTGTGCATCACCTCCATGACTGTCCCTAACGAACGCCACCTGCCACGCTTTCGGCCTATCCCTGGCGGCATTAAAAAATCGTAGCGTGATAACGATGGTTCCGATGCGCGTGCCGCTCGAAGGCGATTACAGGGGAGATACAGCCCTTTCCAAAGAGCCATGAACAGACTTTCTACTCCCAAGAAGACAAGAGATATTACGCGCATTTTCTCCGACGCGCACCACGTTTAAAAAATCGTATCGGAAGAATGGTGGGTCCGATCCGCGTGCCGCTTAAAGGCAATTACAGGGGAGATGCAACCCTTTCCAAAGAGGCATGAACAGACTTCCTACTCCCAAGGAGACAAGAGATATTAAGCCGCAATGACGTCCGACGCGCGCATTTTCTCCGCCGCGCAGCACATTTAAAAAAATCATAGCGTGAAAACCGTGGGTTCGATCCGCGTGCCGCTCGAAGGCGATTACAGGGGAGATGCAGCCCTTTCCAAAGAGCCATGAACAGACTTTCTACTCCCAATGAGACAAGAGATATCAAGCCGCAAATACGTCCGGCGCGCGTCTATTCTCCGCCGCGCAACACATTTAAAAAAAATCGTAGCGTGAAAACCGTGGGTTCGATCCGCGTGCCGCTTAAAGGCGATTACAAGGGAGATGCAGCCCTTTCCAAAGAGCCATGAAAAGACTTTCTACTCCCAAGGAGACAATAGATATTAAGCCGAAATGACGTCCGACGCGCGCATTTTCTCCGCCGCGCACCACATTTAAAAAAAATCATAGCGTGAAAACCGTGGGTTCGATCCGCGTGCCGCTCGAAGGCGATTACAGCGGAGATGCAGCCCTTTCCAAAGAGCCATGAAAAGACTTTCTACTCCCAAGGAGACAAGAGATATTAAGCCGAAATGACGTCCGACGCGCGCATTTTCTCCGCCGCGCACCACATTTAAAAAAAATCATAGCGTGAAAACCGTGGGTTCGATCCGCGTGCCGCTCGAAGGCGATTACAGGGGAGATGCAGCCCTTTCCAAAGAGCCATGAACAGACTTTCTACTCCCAAGGAGACCAGAGATATTAACAGATAAAGCGTTACGCTCCAGTCGGATGAGCGAGAAACGCTTGTACAATTGCAACGAATTGGAGGAGAAAGTTTAAACAAACGCGCTGACTTTGAACGTTCACATCTAGGCCGGGCCAGGTCCAAATGGCCTGCAACTCGGTGCGCATCACCTCCATGACGGTCCCTAACGAACACCACCTGCCACGCTTTCGGCCCGTCCCTGGCGGCATTAAAAAATCGTAGCGTGATAACGATGGTTCCGATCCGCGTGCCGCTCGAAGGCGATTACAGGGGAGATGCATCCCTTTCCAAAGAGCCATGAACAGACTTCCTACTCCCAACGAGACAAGAGATATTAAGCCGCAATGACGTCCGACGCGCGCATTTATTGCGCCGCGCATCACATTTAAAAAATCGTAGCGTGAGAACGGTGGGTCCAATCCGCGTGCCGCTTAAAGGCGATTACAGGGGAGATGCAGCCCTTTCCAAAGAGCCATGAAAAGACTTTCTACTCCCAAGGAGACAAGAGATATTAAGCCGAAATGACGTCCGACGCGCGCATTTTCTCCGCCGCGCACCACATTTAAAAAAAATCATAGCGTGAAAACCGTGGGTTCGATCCGCGTGCCGCTCGAAGGCGATTACAGCGGAGATGCAGCCCTTTCCAAAGAGCCATGAAAAGACTTTCTACTCCCAAGGAGACAAGAGATATTAAGCCGAAATGACGTCCGACGCGCGCATTTTCTCCGCCGCGCACCACATTTAAAAAAAATCATAGCGTGAAAACCGTGGGTTCGATCCGCGTGCCGCTCGAAGGCGATTACAGCGGAGATGCAGCCCTTTCCAAAGAGCCATGAAAAGACTTTCTACTCCCAAGGAGACAAGAGATATTAAGCCGAAATGACGTCCGACGCGCGCATTTCCTCCGCCGCGCACCACATTTAAAAAAATCATAGCGTGAAAACCGTGGGTTCGATCCACGTGCCGCTCGAAGGCGATTACAGGGGAGATGCATCCCTTTCAAAAGAGCCATGAACAGACTTTCTACTCCCAAGGAGACCAGAAATATTAACATATAAAGCGTTACGCTCCAGTCGGATGAACGAGAAACGCTTGTACAATTGCAACGAATTGGAGGAGAAAGTTTAAACAAACGCGATGACTTTGAACGCTCACATCTAGGCCGGGCCAACTCCAAATGGCGTGCAACTCGGTGTGCATCACCTCCATGACTGTCCCTAACGAACGCCACCTGCCACGCTTTCGGCCTATCCCTGGCGGCATTAAAAAATCGTAGCGTGATAACGATGGTTCCGATGCGCGTGCCGCTCGAAGGCGATTACAGGGGAGATGGAGCCCTTTCCAAAGAGGCATGAACAGACTTCCTACTCCCAAAGAGCCTAAAGATATTAAGCCGCAAATACGTCCTACGCGCGTCTTTTCTACGCCGCGCACCACATTTAAAAAATCGTAGCGTAAGAACGGTGGGTCCGATCCGCGTGCCGCTTAAAGGCGATTACAGGGGAGATGCAAACCTTTCCAAAGAGCCATGAACAGACTTTCTACTCCCAATGAGACAAGAGATATCAAGCCGCAAATACGTCCGGCGCGCGTCTATTCTCCGCCGCGCAACACATTTAAAAAAAATCGTAGCGTGAAAACCGTGGGTTCGATCCGCGTGCCGCTTAAAGGCGATTACAGGGGAGATGCAGCCCTTTCCAAAGAGCCATGAAAAGACTTTCTACTCCCAAGGAGACAAGAGATATTAAGCCGAAATGACGTCCGACGCGCGCATTTCCTCCGCCGCGCACCACATTTAAAAAAATCATAGCGTGAAAACCGTGGGTTCGATCCGCGTGCCGCTCGAAGGCGATTACAGGGGAGATGCAGCCCTTTCCAAAGAGGCATGAACAGACTTCCTACTCCCAAGGAGCCCAAAGATATTAAGCCGCAAATACGTCCTACGCGCGTCTTTTCTACGCCGCGCACCACATTTAAAAAATCGTATCGGAAGAACGGTGGGTCCAATCCGCGTGCTGCTTAAAGGCGATTACAAGGGAGATGCAAACCTTTCCAAAGAGCCATGAAAAGACTTTCTACTCCCAAGGAGACAATAGATATTAAGCCGAAATGACGTCCGAAGCGCGCATTTTCTCCGCCGCGCACCACATTTAAAAAAATCATAGCGTGAAAACCGTGGGTTCGATCCGCGTGCCGCTCGAAGGCGATTACAGCGGAGATGCAGCCCTTTCCAAAGAGCCATGAAAAGACTTTCTACTCCCAAGGAGACAAGAGATATTAAGCCGAAATGACGTCCGACTCGCGCATTTCCTCCGAAGCGCACCACATTTAAAAAAATCATAGCGTGAAAACCGTGGGTTCGATCCGCGTGCCGCTCGAAGGCGATTACAGGGGAGATGCAGCCCTTTCCAAAGAGCCATGAACAGACTTTCTACTCCCAAGGAGACCAGAAATATTAACTTATAAATCGTTACGCTCCAGTCGGATGAACGAGAAACGCTTGTACAATTGCAACGAATTGGAGGAGAAAGTTTAAACAAACGCGCTGACTTTGAACGCTCACATCTAGGCCGGGCCAACTCCAAATGGCGTGCAACTCGGTGTGCATCACCTCCATGACTGTCCCTAACGAACGCCACCTGCCACGCTTTCGGCCTATCCCTGGCGGCATTAAAAAATCGTAGCGTGATAACGATGGTTCCGATGCGCGTGCCGCTCGAAGGCGATTACAGGGGAGATACAGCCCTTTCCAAAGAGCCATGAACAGACTTTCTACTCCCAAGGAGACAAGAGATATTACGCGCATTTTCTCCGACGCGCACCACGTTTAAAAAATCGTATCGGAAGAATGGTGGGTCCGATCCGCGTGCCGCTTAAAGGCGATTACAGGGGAGATGCAACCCTTTCCAAAGAGGCATGAACAGACTTCCTACTCCCAAGGAGACAAGAGATATTAAGCCGCAATGACGTCCGACGCGCGCATTTTCTCCGCCGCGCAGCACATTTAAAAAAATCATAGCGTGAAAACCGTGGGTTCGATCCGCGTGCCGCTCGAAGGCGATTACAGGGGAGATGCAGCCCTTTCCAAAGAGCCATGAACAGACTTTCTACTCCCAATGAGACAAGAGATATCAAGCCGCAAATACGTCCGGCGCGCGTCTATTCTCCGCCGCGCAACACATTTAAAAAAAATCGTAGCGTGAAAACCGTGGGTTCGATCCGCGTGCCGCTTAAAGGCGATTACAAGGGAGATGCAGCCCTTTCCAAAGAGCCATGAAAAGACTTTCTACTCCCAAGGAGACAATAGATATTAAGCCGAAATGACGTCCGACGCGCGCATTTTCTCCGCCGCGCACCACATTTAAAAAAAATCATAGCGTGAAAACCGTGGGTTCGATCCGCGTGCCGCTCGAAGGCGATTACAGCGGAGATGCAGCCCTTTCCAAAGAGCCATGAAAAGACTTTCTACTCCCAAGGAGACAAGAGATATTAAGCCGAAATGACGTCCGACGCGCGCATTTTCTCCGCCGCGCACCACATTTAAAAAAAATCATAGCGTGAAAACCGTGGGTTCGATCCGCGTGCCGCTCGAAGGCGATTACAGCGGAGATGCAGCCCTTTCCAAAGAGCCATGAAAAGACTTTCTACTCCCAAGGAGACAAGAGATATTAAGCCGAAATGACGTCCGACGCGCGCATTTCCTCCGCCGCGCACCACATTTAAAAAAATCATAGCGTGAAAACCGTGGGTTCGATCCGCGTGCCGCTCGAAGGCGATTACAGGGGAGATGCATCCCTTTCAAAAGAGCCATGAACAGACTTTCTACTCCCAAGGAGACCAGAAATATTAACATATAAAGCGTTACGCTCCAGTCGGATGAACGAGAAACGCTTGTACAATTGCAACGAATTGGAGGAGAAAGTTTAAACAAACGCGCTGACTTTGAACGCTCACATCTAGGCCGGGATAACTCCAAATGGCGTGCAACTCGGTGTGCATCACCTCCATGACTGTCCCTAACGAACGCCACCTGCCACGCTTTCGGCCTATCCCTGGCGGCATTAAAAAATCGTAGCGTGATAACGATGGTTCCGATGCGCGTGCCGCTCGAAGGCGATTACAGGGGAGATGGAGCCCTTTCCAAAGAGGCATGAACAGACTTCCTACTCCCAAAGAGCCTAAAGATATTAAGCCGCAAATACGTCCTACGCGCGTCTTTTCTACGCCGCGCACCACATTTAAAAAATCGTAGCGTAAGAACGGTGGGTCCGATCCGCGTGCCGCTTAAAGGCGATTACAGGGGAGATGCAAACCTTTCCAAAGAGCCATGAACAGACTTTCTACTCCCAATGAGACAAGAGATATCAAGCCGCAAATACGTCCGGCGCGCGTCTATTCTCCGCCGCGCAACACATTTAAAAAAAATCGTAGCGTGAAAACCGTGGGTTCGATCCGCGTGCCGCTTAAAGGCGATTACAGGGGAGATGCAGCCCTTTCCAAAGAGCCATGAAAAGACTTTCTACTCCCAAGGAGACAAGAGATATTAAGCCGAAATGACGTCCGACGCGCGCATTTCCTCCGCCGCGCACCACATTTAAAAAAATCATAGCGTGAAAACCGTGTGTTCGATCCGCGTGCCGCTCGAAGGCGATTACAGGGGAGATGCAGCCCTTTCCAAAGAGGCATGAACAGACTTCCTACTCCCAAGGAGCCCAAAGATATTAAGCCGCAAATACGTCCTACGCGCGTCTTTTCTACGCCGCGCACCACATTTAAAAAATCGTATCGGAAGAACGGTGGGTCCGATCCGCGTGCCGCTTAAAGGCGATTACAAGGGAGATGCAAACCTTTCCAAAGAGCCATGAAAAGACTTTCTACTCCCAAGGAGACAATAGATATTAAGCCGAAATGACGTCCGACGCGCGCATTTTCTCCTCCGCGCACCACATTTAAAAAAATCATAGCGTGAAAACCGTGGGTTCGATCCGCGTGCCGCTCGAAGGCGATTACAGCGGAGATGCAGCCCTTTCCAAAGAGCCATGAAAAGACTTTCTACTCCCAAGGAGACAAGAGATATTAAGCGGAAATGACGTCCGACGCGCGCATTTCCTCCGCCGCGCACCACATTTAAAAAAATCATAGCGTGAAAACCGTGGGTTCGATCCGCGTGCCGCTCGAAGGCGATTACAGGGGAGATGCATCCCTTTCAAAAGAGCCATGAACAGACTTTCTACTCCCAAGGAGACCAGAAATATTAACATATAAATCGTTACGCTCCAGTCGGATGAACGAGAAACGCTTGTACAATTGCAACGAATTGGAGGAGAAAGTTTAAACAAACGCGCTGACTTTGAACGCTCACATCTAGGCCGGGCCAACTCCAAATGGCGTGCAACTCGGTGCGCATCACCTCCATGACTGTCGCTAACGAACGCCACCTGCCACGCTTTCGGCCTATCCCTGGCGGCATTAAAAAATCGTAGCGTGATAACGATGGTTCCGATGCGCGTGCCGCTCGAAGGCGATTACAGGGGAGATACAGCCCTTTCCAAAGAGCCATGAACAGACTTTCTACTCCCAAGGAGACAAGAGATATTACGCGCATTTTCTCCGACGCGCACCACGTTTAAAAAATCGTAACGTGAGAAAGGTGGGTCCGATCCGCGTGCCGCTTAAAGGCGATTACAGGGGAGATGCATCCCTTTCCAAAGAGCCATGAACAGACTTTCTACTCCCAAGGAGACTAGAAATATTAACATATAAATCGTTACGCTCCAGTCGGATGAACGAGAAACGCTTGTACAATTGCAACGAATTGGAGGAGAAAGTTTAAACAAACGCGCTGACTTTGAAGGCTCACATCTAGGCCGGGCCAGGTCCAAATGGCCTGCAACTCGGTCCGCATCACGTCCATGACTTTTCCTAACGAACGCCACCTGCCAAGCTTTCGGCCCGTCCCTGTCGGCATTAAAAAATCGTAGCGTGATAAGGACGGTTCCGATCCGCGTGCCGCGCGAAGGCGATTACAGGGGAGATGCAGCCCTTTCCAAAGAACCATGAAAAGACTTTCTACTCCCAAGGAGACAAGAGATATTAAGCCGCAATGACGTCCGACGCGCGCATTTTCTCCGCCGCGCACCACATTTAAAAAAATCATAGCGTGAAAACCGTGGGTTCGATCCACGTGCCGCTCGAAGGCGATTACAGGGGAGATGCAGCCCTTTCCAAAGAGGCATGAACAGACTTCCTACTCCCAAGGAGCCCAAAGATATTAAGCCGCAAATACGTCCTACGCGCGTCTTTTCTACGCCGCGCACCACATTTAAAAAATCGTATCGGAAGAACGGTGGGTCCAATCCGCGTGCCGCTTAAAGGCGATTACAAGGGAGATGCAAACCTTTCCAAAGAGCCATGAAAAGACTTTCTACTCCCAAGGAGACAATAGATATTAAGCCGAAATGACGTCCGACGCGCGCATTTTCTCCGACGCGCACCACATTTAAAAAAATCATAGCGTGAAAACCGTGGGTTCGATCCGCGTGCCGCTCGAAGGCGATTACAGCGGAGATGCAGCCCTTTCCAAAGAGCCATGAAAAGACTTTCTACTCCCAAGGAGACAAGAGATATTAAGCCGCAATGACGTCCGACGCGCGCATTTTCTCCGACGCGCAACACATTTAAAAAAATCATAGCGTGAAAACCGTGGGTTCGATCCGCGTGCCGCTCGAAGGCGATTACAGGGGAGATGCAGCCCTTTCCAAAGAGCCATGAACAGACTTTCTACTCCCAATGAGACAAGAGATATCAAGCCGCAAATACGTCCGGCGCGCGTCTATTCTCCGCCGCGCAACACATTTAAAAAAAATCGTAGCGTGAAAACCGTGGGTTCGATCCGCGTGCCGCTTAAAGGCGATTACAGGGGAGATGCAGCCCTTTCCAAAGAGCCATGAAAAGACTTTCTACTCCCAAGGAGACAAGAGATATTAAGCCGAAATGACGTCCGACGCGCGCATTTCCTCCGCCGCGCACCACATTTAAAAAAATCATAGCGTGAAAACCGTGGGTTCGATCCGCGTGCCGCTCGAAGGCGATTACAGGGGAGATGCAGCCCTTTCCAAAGAGGCATGAACAGACTTCCTACTCCCAAGGAGCCCAAAGATATTAAGCCGCAAATACGTCCTACGCGCGTCTTTTCTACGCCGCGCACCACATTTAAAAAATCGTATCGGAAGAACGGTGGGTCCAATCCGCGTGCCGCTTAAAGGCGATTACAAGGGAGATGCAAACCTTTCCAAAGAGCTATGAAAAGACTTTCTACTCCCAAGGAGACAATAGATATTAAGCCGAAATGACGTCCGACGCGCGCATTTTCTCCGCCGCGCACCACATTTAAAAAAATCATAGCGTGAAAACCGTGGGTTCGATCCGCGTGCCGCTCGAAGGCGATTACAGCGGAGATGCAGCCCTTTCCAAAGAGCCATGAAAAGACTTTCTACTCCCAAGGAGACAAGAGATATTAAGCGGAAATGACGTCCGACGCGCGCATTTCCTCCGCCGCGCACCACATTTAAAAAAATCATAGCGTGAAAACCGTGGGTTCGATCCGCGTGCCGCTCGAAGGCGATTACAGGGGAGATGCAGCCCTTTCCAAAGAGCCATGAACAGACTTTCTACACCCAATGAGACAAGAGATATTAAGCCGCAAATACGTCCGGCGCGCGTCTTTTCTCCGCCGCGCAACACATTTAAAAAAAATCGTAGCGTGAAAAACGTGGGTTCGATCCGCGTGCCGCTCGAAGGCGATTACAGGGGAGATGCATCCCTTTCCAAAGAGCCATGAACAGACTTTCTACTCCCAAGGAGACCAGAAATATTAACATATAAATCGTTACGCTCCAGTCGGATGAACGAGAAACGCTTGTACAATTGCAACGAATTGGAGGAGAAAGTTTAAACAAACGCGCTGACTTTGAACGCTCACATCTAGGCCGGGCCAACTCCAAATGGCGTGCAACTCGGTGCGCATCACCTCCATGACTGTCGCTAACGAACGCCACCTGCCACGCTTTCGGCCTATCCCTGGCGGCATTAAAAAATCGTAGCGTGATAACGATGGTTCCGATGCGCGAGCCGCTCGAAGGCGATTACAGGGGAGATACAGCCCTTTCCAAAGAGCCATGAACAGACTTTCTACTCCCAAGGAGACAAGAGATATTACGCGCATTTTCTCCGACGCGCACCACGTTTAAAAAATCGTAACGTGAGAACGGTGGGTCCGATCCGCGTGCCGCTTAAAGGCGATTACAGGGGAGATGCATCCCTTTCCAAAGAGCCATGAACAGACTTTCTACTCCCAAGGAGACTAGAAATATTAACATATAAATCGTTACGCTCCAGTCGGATGAACGAGAAACGCTTGTACAATTGCAACGAATTGGAGGAGAAAGTTTAAACAAACGCGCTGACTTTGAAGGCTCACATCTAGGCCGGGCCAGGTCCAAATGGCCTGCAACTCGGTGCGCATCACCTCCATGACGGTCCCTAACGAACGCCACCTGCCACGCTTTCGGCCCGTCCCTGGCGGCATTAAAAAATCGTAGCGTGATAACGATGGTTCCGATGCGCGTGCCGCGCGAAGGCGATTACAGGGGAGATGCAGCCCTTTCCAAAGAGCCATGAAAAGACTTTCTACTCCCAAGGAGACAAGAGATATTAAGTCGAAATGACGTCCGACGCGCGCAATTTCTCCGCCGCGCACCACATTTAAAAAATCTTAGCGTGAGAACGGTGGGTCCGATCCGCGTGCCGCTTAAAGGCGATTACAGGGGACATGCAGCCCTTTCCAAAGAGCCATGAAAAGACTTTCTACTCCCAAGGAGACAAGAGATATTAAGCCGAAATGACGTCCGACGCGCGCAATTTCTCCGCCGCGCACCACATTTAAAAAAATCATAGCGTGAAAACCGTGGGTTCGATCCGCGTGCCGCTCGAAGGCGATTACAGGGGAGATGCAGCCCTTTCCAAAGATCCATGAACAGACTTCCTACTCCCAAGGAGACAAGAGATATTAACATGTAAAGCGTTACGCTACAGTCGGATGAGCGAGAAACGCTTGAGCAGTTGCAACGAATTGGAGGAGAAAGTTTAAACAAACGCGCTGACTTTGAACGCTCACATCTAGGTCTGGCCAAGTCCAAATGGCGTGCAACTCGGTGCGCATCACCTCCATGACTGTCCCTAACGAACGCCACCTGCCACGCTTTCGGCCCGTCCCTGGCGGCTTTAAAAAATCGTAGCGTGATAACTGTGGGTCCAATCCGCTTGAAGCTCGAAGGCGATTAGAGGGGAGATGCAGCCCTTTCCAAAGAGCCATGAACAGACTTCCTACTCCCAAGGAGACAAGAGATATTAAGCCACAAATACGTCCGGACCGCGTCTTTTCTCCGCAGCTCACCACATTTAAAAAAATCGTAGCGTGAAAACCGTGGGTTCGATATAGTATACATACAGAGTATATAGTTTGACCAAAAGATCGTGCTGATCTTTGATCTCCTGGTTCTTCATCTCCAGCGCCACTTTCAGACTCATAATGTCCTCCTCTATGGGCTGGTATAACACAGACACGAATCATCACTACAGCCAGTACAATGGAAAGGTGGGAATGTGTACTGAATGTGTACTGACGTTATAAGTGAGAGGTGGTGGTACTGGTGGATGTGTACTGACACTATAAGGGATCTCTACCTGCAGTGACAGTTTGAGCTTCTCAAGTTCTTCCTCCAGAGATTTCTTCTCCTGTTCACAGGCCATTTTCATATCTGCCAGAGCAAGTATCATTACTGCTGGATATAACACAGATTGTATATACTACATAATTACTGCTGAATATATAAAATATAATATATATAGTACTATACATATATTAGTGTCACTTTTATTGGAGCCTAAAGGCTAATATTCATTATTAGTTATGTTAGTATTATTGCATTTCCATAGTACTTACTCTTGATGGACCTGTTATGCTCCTCCTCCTCCTGCTGTTTCTGCAGGAGCTCTGTCTCCTCCTGCTGCTTGTGTTTCAGCATCTCCTGAAGAACCTGCAGCTCCTTCTGCTTCTGCAACCTCAACTCCTTCAGCTGCTCAAACAAACTGTTCTCCAACTCCTCCTTCTCACACCGCAAACACTCCAATCGGGCCACAGGCCCCACTAGTGACACAGAACCACACACACACACACACAGACACACACACACACACACAGAGAGAGATAAACATGTATAAATGTATAAGAATTTGTGGATAAAATTATTATGAGATTATTTATAATCAAACGACTACACTACACAACCACATCTTCCTTTTATTTACATATTATACAGATATTTAGAGATATTTACATTTTATTTACCCGCGTGCGTCTCTCTTCTCCAAGGTAGCGGAGAGATATGAAAGGATAAAAGGGGAAAAGAATAAAATGCACGTCGGTTTTAAATTCGCAGGCTACCTGCGCTGAAGGCGTGGAAAACGAGCACGTGACGGAAAGGCTTCCGTACCCGATGGGTCCAAATCACATGCCCAGCAAAGTAGCCTTAAACCTGGACACACAATGGAGACCATTTGACCCTTTAAAATCATACTACAACCAGACTTCCAGGCCCAAGAGGTCACACAGTCATGCCCAGCAAAGTAGCTCTGGGCCTGGGCACACTTCACGCAGTTTGACCGTTTAAATAAAACTAGAAACAGACTTCCTGGCCCAAGAGGTCACACAGTCATGCCCAGCAAGGTTGCTTTAAACGTGGGCACACTTCAGACCGTTTCACTCTTTAAATCATTCAAAGCACCACATTTCAAGGCCCAAGAGGTCACAGAATCATGCCCATCAAAGTAGCTCTGGGCCTGGGCACACTTTACGGAGTTTGACCCTTTAAATAATACTACAACCAGACACATACAGGTGCGCACATATACACAGATACACATTCTGTTTAATTTCTTCACATCTGCAGACTAGAGTAAGCTGAGGGTATAGTGTTAAACCAGGAGCTACATAAACAGTATATAGTATATATAAAGAGGATATAGTGTTAAACCAGGTACTACATACAGAGTATATAGTATACATACAGAGTATATAGTTTGACCAAAAGATCGTGCTGATCTTTGATCTCCTGGTTCTTCATCTCCAGCACTACTTTCAGACTCATAATGTCCTCCTCTATGGGCTGGTATAACCCACACATACGAATCATCACTACAGCCAGTACAATGGAAAGGTGGGAATGTGTACTGAATGTGTACTGACGTTATAAGTGAAAGGTGGAGGTACTGGTGGATGTGTACTGACACTATAAGGGATCTCTACCTGCAGTGACAGTCTGAGCTTCTCAAGTTCTTCCTCCAGAGATTTCTTCTCCTGTTCACAGGCCATTTTCATATCTGCCAGAGCAAGTATCATTACTGCTGGATATAACATAGATTGTATATACTACATAATTACTACTGAATATATAAAATATAATATATATAGTACTATACATATATTAGTATCACTTTTATTGGAGCCTAAAGGCTAGCATTCATTATTAGTTATGTTAGTATTATTGCATTTCCATAGTACTTACTCTTGATGGACCTGTTATGCTCCTCCTCCTCCTGCTGTTTCTGCAGGAGCTCTGTCTCCTCCTGCTGCTTGTGTTTCAGCATCTCCTGAAGAACCTGCAGCTCCTTCTGCTTCTGCAACCTCAACTCCTTCAGCTGCTCCAACAAACTGTTCTCCAACTCCTCCTTCTCACACCGCAAACACTCCAATCGGGCCACAGGCCCCACTAGTGACACAGAACCACACACACGCACACACAGACACACACACACACACACACACACACAAAGAGAGATAAACATGTATAAATGTATAAGAATTTGTGGATAAAATTATTATGAGATTATTTATAATGAAACGACTACACTACACAACCACTTCTTCCTTTTATTTACATATTATACAGATATTTAGAGATATTTACATTTTATTTACCCGCGTGCGTCTCTCTTCTCCAAGGTAGCGGAGAGATATGAAGGGATAAAAGGGGAAAAGAATAAAATGCACGTCGGTTTTAAATTCGCAGGCTACCTGCGCTGAAGGCGTGGAAAACGAGCACGTGACGGAAAGGCTTCCGTACCCGATGGGTCCAAATCACATGCCCAGCAAAGTAGCCTTAAACCTGGACACACAATGGAGACCATTTGACCCTTTAAAATCATACTACAACCAGACTTCCAGGCCCAAGAGGTCACACAGTCATGCCCAGCAAAGTAGCTCTGGGCCTGGGCACACTTCACGCAGTTTGACCGTTTAAATAAAACTAGAAACAGACTTCCTGGCCCAAGAGGTCACACAGTCATGCCCAGCAAGGTTGCTTTAAACGTGGGCACACTTCAGACCGTTTCACTCTTTAAATCATTCAAAGCACCACATTTCAAGGCCCAAGAGGTCACAGAATCATGCCCATCAAAGTAGCTCTGGGCCTGGGCACACTTCACGCAGTTTGACCCTTTAAATAATACTACAACCAGACACATACAGGTGCGCACATATACACAGATACACATTCTGTTTAATTTCTTCACATCTGCAGACTAGAGTAAGCTGAGGGTATAGTGTTAAACCAGGAGCTACATAAACAGTATATAGTATATATAAAGAGGATATAGTGTTAAACCAGGTACTACATACAGAGTATATAGTATACATACAGAGTATATAGTTTGACCAAAAGATCGTGCTGATCTTTGATCTCCTGGTTCTTCATCTCCAGCACCACTTTCAGACTCATAATGTCCTCCTCTATGGGCTGGTATAACCCACACATACGAATCATCACTACAGCCAGTACAATGGAAAGGTGGGAATGTGTACTGAATGTGTACTGACGTTATAAGTGAAAGGTGGAGGTACTGGTGGATGTGTACTGACACTATAAGGGATCTCTACCTGCAGTGACAGTCTGAGCTTCTCAAGTTCTTCCTCCAGAGATTTCTTCTCCTGTTCACAGGCCATTTTCATATCTGCCAGAGCAAGTATCATTACTGCTGGATATAACATAGATTGTATATACTACATAATTACTACTGAATATATAAAATATAATATATATAGTACTATACATATATTAGTATCACTTTTATTGGAGCCTAAAGGCTAGCATTCATTATTAGTTATGTTAGTATTATTGCATTTCCATAGTACTTACTCTTGATGGACCTGTTATGCTCCTCCTCCTCCTGCTGTTTCTGCAGGAGCTCTGTCTCCTCCTGCTGCTTGTGTTTCAGCATCTCCTGAAGAACCTGCAGCTCCTTCTGCTTCTGCAACCTCAACTCCTTCAGCTGCTCCAACAAACTGTTCTCCAACTCCTCCTTCTCACACCGCAAACACTCCAATCGGGCCACAGGCCCCACTAGTGACACAGAACCACACACACGCACACACAGACACACACACACACACACACACACACACAAAGAGAGATAAACATGTATAAATGTATAAGAATTTGTGGATAAAATTATTATGAGATTATTTATAATGAAACGACTACACTACACAACCACTTCTTCCTTTTATTTACATATTATACAGATATTTAGAGATATTTACATTTTATTTACCCGCGTGCGTCTCTCTTCTCCAAGGTAGCGGAGAGATATGAAGGGATAAAAGGGGAAAAGAATAAAATGCACGTCGGTTTTAAATTCGCAGGCTACCTGCGCTGAAGGCGTGGAAAACGAGCACGTGACGGAAAGGCTTCCGTACCCGATGGGTCCAAATCACATGCCCAGCAAAGTAGCCTTAAACCTGGACACACAATGGAGACCATTTGACCCTTTAAAATCATACTACAACCAGACTTCCAGGCCCAAGAGGTCACACAGTCATGCCCAGCAAAGTAGCTCTGGGCCTGGGCACACTTCACGCAGTTTGACCGTTTAAATAAAACTAGAAACAGACTTCCTGGCCCAAGAGGTCACACAGTCATGCCCAGCAAGGTTGCTTTAAACGTGGGCACACTTCAGACCGTTTCACTCTTTAAATCATTCAAAGCACCACATTTCAAGGCCCAAGAGGTCACAGAATCATGCCCATCAAAGTAGCTCTGGGCCTGGGCACACTTCACGCAGTTTGACCCTTTAAATAATACTACAACCAGACACATACAGGTGCGCACATATACACAGATACACATTCTGTTTAATTTCTTCACATCTGCAGACTAGAGTAAGCTGAGGGTATAGTGTTAAACCAGGAGCTACATAAACAGTATATAGTATATATAAAGAGGATATAGTGTTAAACCAGGTACTACATACAGAGTATATAGTATACATACAGAGTATATAGTTTGACCAAAAGATCGTGCTGATCTTTGATCTCCTGGTTCTTCATCTCCAGCACCACTTTCAGACTCATAATGTCCTCCTCTATGGGCTGGTATAACCCACACATACGAATCATCACTACAGCCAGTACAATGGAAAGGTGGGAATGTGTACTGAATGTGTACTGACGTTATAAGTGAAAGGTGGAGGTACTGGTGGATGTGTACTGACACTATAAGGGATCTCTACCTGCAGTGACAGTCTGAGCTTCTCAAGTTCTTCCTCCAGAGATTTCTTCTCCTGTTCACAGGCCATTTTCATATCTGCCAGAGCAAGTATCATTACTGCTGGATATAACATAGATTGTATATACTACATAATTACTACTGAATATATAAAATATAATATATATAGTACTATACATATATTAGTATCACTTTTATTGGAGCCTAAAGGCTAGCATTCATTATTAGTTATGTTAGTATTATTGCATTTCCATAGTACTTACTCTTGATGGACCTGTTATGCTCCTCCTCCTCCTGCTGTTTCTGCAGGAGCTCTGTCTCCTCCTGCTGCTTGTGTTTCAGCATCTCCTGAAGAACCTGCAGCTCCTTCTGCTTCTGCAACCTCAACTCCTTCAGCTGCTCCAACAAACTGTTCTCCAACTCCTCCTTCTCACACCGCAAACACTCCAATCGGGCCACAGGCCCCACTAGTGACACAGAACCACACACACGCACACACAGACACACACACACACACACACACACACACAAAGAGAGATAAACATGTATAAATGTATAAGAATTTGTGGATAAAATTATTATGAGATTATTTATAATGAAACGACTACACTACACAACCACTTCTTCCTTTTATTTACATATTATACAGATATTTAGAGATATTTACATTTTATTTACCCGCGTGCGTCTCTCTTCTCCAAGGTAGCGGAGAGATATGAAGGGATAAAAGGGGAAAAGAATAAAATGCACGTCGGTTTTAAATTCGCAGGCTACCTGCGCTGAAGGCGTGGAAAACGAGCACGTGACGGAAAGGCTTCCGTACCCGATGGGTCCAAATCACATGCCCAGCAAAGTAGCCTTAAACCTGGACACACAATGGAGACCATTTGACCCTTTAAAATCATACTACAACCAGACTTCCAGGCCCAAGAGGTCACACAGTCATGCCCAGCAAAGTAGCTCTGGGCCTGGGCACACTTCACGCAGTTTGACCGTTTAAATAAAACTAGAAACAGACTTCCTGGCCCAAGAGGTCACACAGTCATGCCCAGCAAGGTTGCTTTAAACGTGGGCACACTTCAGACCGTTTCACTCTTTAAATCATTCAAAGCACCACATTTCAAGGCCCAAGAGGTCACAGAATCATGCCCATCAAAGTAGCTCTGGGCCTGGGCACACTTCACGCAGTTTGACCCTTTAAATAATACTACAACCAGACACATACAGGTGCGCACATATACACAGATACACATTCTGTTTAATTTCTTCACATCTGCAGACTAGAGTAAGCTGAGGGTATAGTGTTAAACCAGGTACTACATAAACAGTATATAGTATATATACAGAGGATATAGTGTTAAACCAGGTACTACATACAGAGTATATAGTATACATACAGAGTATATAGTTTGACCAAAAGATCGTGCTGATCTTTGATCTCCTGGTTCTTCATCTCCAGCGCCACTTTCAGACTCATAATGTCCTCCTCTATGGGCTGGTATAACACACACACGAATCATCACTACAGCCAGTACAATGGAAAGGTGGGAATGTGTACTGAATGTGTACTGACGTTATAAGTGAAAGGTGGAGCTACTGGTGGATGTGTACTGACACTATAAGGGATCTCTACCTGCAGTGACAGTCTGAGCTTCTCAAGTTCTTCCTCCAGAGATTTCTTCTCCTGTTCACAGGCCATTTTCATATCTGCCAGAGCAAGTATCATTACTGCTGGATATAACATAGATTGTATATACTACATAATTACTACTGAATATATAAAATATAATATATATAGTACTATACATATATTAGTATCACTTTTATTGGAGCCTAAAGGCTAACATTCATTATTAGTTATGTTAGTATTATTGCATTTCCATAGTACTTACTCTTGATGGACCTGTTATGCTCCTCCTCCTCCTGCTGTTTCTGCAGGAGCTCTGTCTCCTCCTGCTGCTTGTGTTTCAGCATCTCCTGAAGAACCTGCAGCTCCTTCTGCTTCTGCAACCTCAACTCCTTCAGCTGCTCCAACAAACTGTTCTCCAACTCCTCCTTCTCACACCGCAAACACTCCAATCGGGCCACAGGCCCCACTAGTGACACAGAACCACACACACACACACACACACACAAAGAGAGAGATAAACATGTATAAATGTATAAGAATTTGTGGATAAAATTATTATGAGATTATTTATAATCAAACGACTACACTACACAACCACATCTTCCTTTTATTTACATATTATACAGATATTTAGAGATATTTACATTTTGTTTACCCGCGTGCGTCTCTCTTCTCCAAGGTAGCGGAGAGATATGAAAGGATAAAAGGGGAAAAGAATAAAATGCACGTCGGTTTTAAATTCGCAGGCTACCTGCGCTGAAGGCGTGGAAAACCAGCACGTGACGGAAAGGCTTCCGTACCCGATGGGTCCAAATCACATGCCCAGCAAAGTAGCCTTAAACCTGGACACACAATGGAGAGCATTTGACCCTTTAAAATCATACTACAACCAGACTTCCAGGCCCAAGAGGTCACACAGCCATGCCCAGCAAAGTAGCTCTGGGCCTGGGCACACTTCACGCAGTTTGACCGTTTAAATAAAACTAGAAACAGACTTCCTGGCCCAAGAGGTCACAGTCATACCCAGCAAAGTACGTTTAAACCTGGAAACAAATCAGATCCTTTCTGTCATTCAAAGGAATGGGCCTGCAACTCACAACCACATCCCCAGTGAAGCGCACCGTCACCCAGCCACACTACCCCACCTTGCCCGTCCTGGAACAACCACACCTCCAGGGCACCACATGCCAATCTCTCATGCCCAGCAAACTGCAACCTCACGCAGCCAGGCCACACACTGTCTCCCCTTGTACAGTCCAAGGACGAACTCCTCCACAAACCTGGTGTTCACGCGCACACACGCAATTACAACGAATTGGTGGAGAACTTTGAAACAAACGTGCTGACTTTGAATACTCACATCTAGGCTGGGCCAGGTCCAAATGGCCTGCAACTCGGTCCGCATCACGTCCATGACTTTTCCTAACGAACGCCACCTGCCAAGCTTTCGGCCCGTCCCTGTCGGCATTAAAAAATCGTAGCGTGATAACGATGGTTCCGATCCGCGTGCCGCGCGAAGGCGATTACAGGGGAGATGCAGCCCTTTCCAAAGAGCCATGAACAGACTTTCTACTCCCAAGGAGCCCAAAGATATTAAGCCGCAAATAAGTCCTACGCGCGTCTTTTCTACGCCTCGCACCACATTTAAAAAATCGTAGCGTAAGAACGGTGGGTCCGATCCGCGTGCCGCTTAAAGGCGATTACAGGGGAGATGCAGCCCTTTCCAAAGAGCCATGAAAAGACTTTCTACTCCCAAGGAGACAATAGATATTAAGCCGAAATGACGTCCTACGCACGTCTTTTCTACGCCGCGCACCACATTTAAAAAATCGTATCGGAAGAATGGTGGGTCCAATCCGCGTGCCGCTTAAAGGCGATTACAAGGGAGATGCAAACCTTTCCAAAGAGCCATGAAAAGACTTTCTACTCCCAAGGAGACAATAGATATTAAGCCGAAATGACGTCCGACGCGCGCATTTTCTCCGCCGCGCACCACATTTAAAAAAATCATAGCGTGAAAACCGTGGGTTCGATCCGCGTGCCGCTCGAAGGCGATTACAGCGGAGATGCAGCCCTTTCCAAAGAGCCATGAAAAGACTTTCTACTCCCAAGGAGACAAGAGATATTAAGCCGAAATGACGTCCGACGCGCGCATTTCCTCCGCCGCGCACCACATTTAAAAAAATCATAGCGTGAAAACCGTGGGTTCGATCCGCGTGCCGCTCGAAGGCGATTACAGGGGAGATGCAGCCCTTTCCAAAGAGCCATGAACAGACTTTCTACTCCCAATGAGACAAGAGATATCAAGCCGCAAATACGTCCGGCGCGCGTCTATTCTCCGCCGCGCAACACATTTTAAAAAAATCGTAGCGTGAAAACCGTGGGTTCGATCCGCGTGCCGCTTAAAGGCGATTACAGGGGAGATGCAGCCCTTTCCAAAGAGCCATGAAAAGACTTTCTACTCCCAAGGAGACAAGAGATATTAAGCCGAAATGACGTCCGACGCGCGCATTTCCTCCGCCGCGCACCACATTTAAAAAAATCATAGCGTGAAAACCGTGGGTTCGATCCGCGTGCCGCTCGAAGGCGATTACAGGGGAGATGCAGCCCTTTCCAAAGAGGCATGAACAGACTTCCTACTCCCAAGGAGCCCAAAGATATTAAGCCGCAAATACGTCCTACGCGCGTCTTTTCTACGCCGCGCACCACATTTAAAAAATCTTATCGGAAGAACGGTGGGTCCAATCCGCGTGCCGCTTAAAGGCGATTACAAGGGAGATGCAAACCTTTCCAAAGAGCCATGAAAAGACTTTCTACTCCCAAGGAGACAATAGATATTAAGCCGAAATGACGTCCGACGCGCGCATTTTCTCCGCCGCGCACCACATTTAAAAAAATCATAGCGTGAAAACCGTGGGTTCGATCCGCGTGCCGCTCGAAGGCGATTACAGGGGAGATGCAGCCCTTTCCAAAGAGCCATGAACAGACTTTCTACTCCCAAGGAGACAAGAGATATTACGCGCATTTTATCCGACGCGCACCACGTTTAAAAAATCGTAGCATGAGAACGGTGGGTCCGATCCGCGTGCCGCTTAAAGGCGATTACAGGGGAGATGCAACCCTTTCCAAAGAGGCATGAACAGACTTCCTACTCCCAAGGAGCCCAAAGATATTAAGCCGCAAATACGTCCTACGCGCGTCTTTTCTACGCCGCGCACCACATTTAAAAAATCGTAGCGTAAGAACGGTGGGTCCGATCCGCGTGCCGCTTAAAGGCGATTACAGGGGAGATGCAAACCTTTCCAAAGAGCCATGAAAAGACTTTCTACTCCCAAGGAGACAAGAGATATTAAGCCGCAATGACTTTCCGACGCGCGCATTTTCTCCGACGCGCAACACATTTAAAAAAATCATAGCGTGAAAACCGTGGGTTCGATCCGCGTGCCGCTCAAAGGCGATTACAGGGGAGAAGCAGCCCTTTCCAAAGAGCCATGAACAGACTTTCTACTCCCAATGAGACAAGAGATATCAAGCCGCAAATACGTCCGGCGCGCGTCTATTCTCCGCCGCGCAACACATTTAAAAAAAATCGTAGCGTGAAAACCGTGGGTTCGATCCGCGTGCCGCTCGAAGGTGATTACAGGGGAGATGCAGCCCTTTCCAAAGAGCCATGAACAGACTTTCTACTCCCAAGGAGCCCAAAGATATTAAGCCGCAAATAAGTCCTACGCGCGTCTTTTCTACGCCTCGCACCACATTTAAAAAATCGTAGCGTAAGAACGGTGGGTCCGATCCGCGTGCCGCTTAAAGGTGATTACAGGGGAGATGCAACCCTTTCCAAAGAACCATGAAAAGACTTTCTACTCCCAAGGAGACAAGAGATATTAAGCCGCAATGACGTCCGACGCGCGCATTTTCTCCGCCGCGCAGCACATTTAATAAAATCATAGCGTGAAAACCGTGGGTTCGATCCACGTGCCGCTCGAAGGCGATTACAGGGGAGATGCAGCCCTTTCCAAAGAGGCATGAACAGACTTCCTACTCCCAAGGAGCCCAAAGATATTAAGCCGCAAATACGTCCTACGCGCGTCTTTTCTACGCCGCGCACCACATTTAAAAAATCGTATCGGAAGAACGGTGGGTCCAATCCGCGTGCCGCTTAAAGGCGATTACAAGGGAGATGCAAACCTTTCCAAAGAGCCATGAAAAGACTTTCTACTCCCAAGGAGACAATAGATATTAAGCCGAAATGACGTCCGACGCGCGCATTTTCTCCGACGCGCACCACATTTAAAAAAATCATAGCGTGAAAACCGTGGGTTCGATCCGCGTGCCGCTCGAAGGCGATTACAGCGGAGATGCAGCCCTTTCCAAAGAGCCATGAAAAGACTTTCTACTCCCAAGGAGACAAGAGATATTAAGCCGAAATGACGTCCGACGCGCGCATTTCCTCCGCCGCGCACCACATTTAAAAAAATCATAGCGTGAAAACCGTGGGTTCGATCCGCGTGCCGCTCGAGGCGATTACAGGGGAGATGCAGCCCTTTCCAAAGAGCCATGAACAGACTTTCTACTCCCAAGGAGACCAGAAATATTAACTTATAAAGCGTTACGCTCCAGTCGGATGAACGAGAAACGCTTGTACAATTGCAACGAATTGGAGGAGAAAGTTTAAACAAACGCGCTGACTTTGAACGCTCACATCTAGGCCGGGCCAACTCCAAATGGCGTGCAACTCGGTGTGCATCACCTCCATGACTGTCCCTAACGAACGCCACCTGCCACGCTTTCGGCCTATCCCTGGCGGCATTAAAAAATCGTAGCGTGATAACGATGGTTCCGATGCGCGTGCCGCTCGAAGGCGATTACAGGGGAGATACAGCCCTTTCCAAAGAGCCATGAACAGACTTTCTACTCCCAAGGAAACAGATATTACGCGCATTTTCTCCGACGCGCACCACGTTTAAAAAATCGTAGCGTGAGAACGGTGGGTCCGATCCGCGTGCCGCTTAAAGGCGATTACAGGGGAGATGCAACCCTTTCCAAAGAGGCATGAACAGACTTCCTACTCCCAAGGAGACAAGAGATATTAAGCCGCAATGACGTCCGACGCGCGCATTTTCTCCGCCGCGCAGCACATTTTAAAAAATCATAGCGTGAAAACCGTGGGTTCGATCCGCGTGCCGCTCGAAGGCGATTACAGGGGAGATGGAGCCCTTTCCAAAGAGGCATGAACAGGCTTCCTACTCCCAAGGAGCCCAAAGATATTAAGCCGCAAATACGTCCTACTCGCGTCTTTTCTACGCCGCGCACCACATTTAAAAAATCGTAGCGTAAGAACGGTGGGTCCGATCCGCGTGCCGCTTAAAGGCGATTACAGGGGAGATGCAAACCTTTCCAAAGAGCCATGAAAAGACTTTCTACTCCCAAGGAGACAAGAGATATTAAGCCGCAATGACTTTCCGACGCGCGCATTTTCTCCGACGCGCAACACATTTAAAAAAATCATAGCGTGAAAACCGTGGGTTCGATCCGCGTGCCGCTCGAAGGCGATTACAGGGGAGATGCAGCCCTTTCCAAAGAGCCATGAACAGACTTTCTACTCCCAATGAGACAAGAGATATCAAGCCGCAAATACGTCCGGCGCGCGTCTATTCTCCGCCGCGCAACACATTTAAAAAAAATCGTAGCGTGAAAACCGTGGGTTCGATCCGCGTGCCGCTTAAAGGCGATTACAGGGGAGATGCAGCCCTTTCCAAAGAGCCATGAAAAGACTTTCTACTCCCAAGGAGACAAGAGATATTAAGCCGAAATGACGTCCGACGCGCGCATTTCCTCCGCCGCGCACCACATTTAAAAAAATCATAGCGTGAAAACCGTGGGTTCGATCCGCGTGCCGCTCGAAGGCGATTACAGGGGAGATGCAGCCCTTTCCAAAGAGGCATGAACAGACTTCCTACTCCCAAGGAGCCCAAAGATATTAAGCCGCAAATACGTCCTACGCGCGTCTTTTCTACGCCGCGCACCACATTTAAAAAATCGTATCGGAAGAACGGTGGGTCCAATCCGCGTGCCGCTTAAAGGCGATTACAAGGGAGATGCAAACCTTTCCAAAGAGCCATGAAAAGACTTTCTACTCCCAAGGAGACAATAGATATTAAGCCGAAATGACGTCCGAAGCGCGCATTTTCTCCGCCGCGCACCACATTTAAAAAAATCATAGCGTGAAAACCGTGGGTTCGATCCGCGTGCCGCTCGAAGGCGATTACAGCGGAGATGCAGCCCTTTCCAAAGAGCCATGAAAAGACTTTCTACTCCCAAGGAGACAAGAGATATTAAGCCGAAATGACGTCCGACGCGCGCATTTCCTCCGCCGCGCACCACATTTAAAAAAATCATAGCGTGAAAACCGTGGGTTCGATCCGCGTGCCGCTCGAAGGCGATTACAGGGGAGATGCAGCCCTTTCCAAAGAGGCATGAACAGACTTTCTACTCCCAAGGAGACAAGAGATATTAAGCCGCAATGACGTCCGACGCGCGCATTTTCTCCGACGCGCAACACATTTAAAAAAATCATAGCGTGAAAACCGTGGGTTCGATCCGCGTGCCGCTCGAAGGCGATTACAGGGGAGATGCAGCCCTTTCCAAAGAGCCATGAACAGACTTTCTACTCCCAATGAGACAAGAGATATCAAGCCGCAAATACGTCCGGCGCGCGTCTATTCTCCGCCGCGCAACACATTTAAAAAAAATCGTAGCGTGAAAACCGTGGGTTCGATCCGCGTGCCGCTTAAAGGCGATTACAGGGGAGATGCAACCCTTTCCAAAGAGGCATGAACAGAATTCCTACTCCCAAGGAGCCCAAAGATATTAAGCCGCAAATACGTCCGACGCGCGCATTTTCTCCGCCGCGCAGCACATTTAATAAAATCATAGCGTGAAAACCGTGGGTTCGATCCGCGTGCCGCTCGAAGGCGATTACAGGGGAGATGGAGCCCTTTCCAAAGAGGCATGAACAGACTTCCTACTCCCAAAGAGCCCAAAGATATTAAGCCGCAAATACGTCCTACGCGCGTCTTTTCTACGCCGCGCACCACATTTAAAAAATCGTAGCGTAAGAACGGTGGGTCCGATCCGCGTGCCGCTTAAAGGCGATTACAGGGGAGATGCAAACCTTTCCAAAGAGCCATGAACAGACTTTCTACTCCCAATGAGACAAGAGATATCAAGCCGCAAATACGTCCGGCGCGCGTCTATTCTCCGCCGCGCAACACATTTAAAAAAAATCGTAGCGTGAAAACCGTGTGTTCGATCCGCGTGCCGCTTAAAGGCGATTACAGGGGAGATGCAGCCCTTTCCAAAGAGCCATGAAAAGACTTTCTACTCCCAAGGAGACAAGAGATATTAAGCCGCAATGACGTCCGACGCGCGCATTTTCTCCGCCGCGCACCACATTTAAAAAATCGTATCGTGAAAACCGTGGGTTCGATCCGCGTGCCGCTCGAAGGCGATTACAGGGGAGATGCAGCCCTTTCCAAAGAGCCATGAACAGACTTTCTACTCCCAAGGAGACAAGAGATATTACGCGCATTTTCTCCGACGCGCACCACGTTTAAAAAATCGTAGCGTGAGAACGGTGGGTCCGATCCGCGTGCCGCTTAAAGGCGATTACAGGGGAGATGCATCCCTTTCCAAAGAGCCATGAACAGACTTTCTACTCCCAAGGAGACCAGAAATATTAACATATAAATCGTTACGCTCCAGTCGGATGAACGAGAAACGCTTGTACAATTGCAACGAATTGGAGGAGAAAGTTTAAACAAACGCGCTGACTTTGAAGGCTCACATCTAGGCCGGGCCAGGTCCAAATGGCCTGCAACTCGGTCCGCATCACGTCCATGACTTTTCCTAAAGAACGCCACCTGCCAAGCTTTCGGCCCGTCCCTGTCGGCATTAAAAAATCGTAGCGTGATAACGATGGTTCCGATCCGCGTGCCGCGCGAAGGCGATTACAGGGGAGATGCAGCCCTTTCCAAAGAGCCATGAACAGACTTTCTACTCCCAAGGAGCCCAAAGATATTAAGCCGCAAATAAGTCCTACGCGCGTCTTTTCTACGCCGCGCACCACATTTAAAAAATCGTAGCGTAAGAACGGTGGGTCCGATCCGCGTGCCGCTTAAAGGCGATTACAGGGGAGATGCAACCCTTTCCAAAGAACCATGAAAAGACTTTCTACTCCCAAGGAGACAAGAGATATTAAGCCGCAATGACGTCCGACGCGCGCATTTTCTCCGACGCGCAACACATTTAAAAAAATCATAGCGTGAAAACCGTGGGTTCGATCCGCGTGCCGCTCGAAGGCGATTACAGGGGAGATGCAGCCCTTTCCAAAGAGCCATGAACAGACTTTCTACTCCCAAGGAGACCAGAGATATTAACAGATAAAGCGTTACGCTCCAGTCGGATGAGCGAGAAACGCTTGTACAATTGCAACGAATTGGAGGAGAAAGTTTAAACAAACGCGCTGACTTTGAACGCTCACATCTAGGCCGGGCCAGGTCCAAATGGCCTGCAACTCGGTGCGCATCACCTCCATGACGGTCCCTAACGAACGCCACCTGCCACGCTTTCGGCCAGTCCCTGGCGGCATTAAAAAATCGTAGCGTGATAACGATGGTTCCGATGCGCGTGCCGCGCGAAGGCGATTACAGGGGAGATGCAGCCCTTTCCAAAGAGCCATGAAAAGACTTTCTGCTCCCAAGGAGACAAGAGATATTAAGCCGAAATGACGTCCGACGCGCGCAATTTCTCCGCCGCGCACCACATTTAAAAAATCTTAGCGTGAGAACGGTGGGTCCGATCCGCGTGCCGCTTAAAGGCGATTACAGGGGAGATGCAGCCCTTTCCAAAGAGCCATGAAAAGACTTTCTACTCCCAAGGAGACAAGAGATATTAAGCCGAAATGACGTCCGACGCGCGCAATTTCTCCGCCGCGCACCACATTTAAAAAAATCATAGCGTGAAAACCGTGGGTTCGATCCGCGTGCCGCTCGAAGGCGATTACAGGGGAGATGCAGCCCTTTCCAAAGATCCATGAACAGACTTCCTACTCTCAAGGAGACAAGAGATATTAACATATAAAGCGTTACGCTACAGTCGGATGAGCGAGAAACGCTTGAGCAGTTGCAACGAATTGGAGGAGAAAGTTTAAACAAACGCGCTGACTTTGAACGCTCACATCTAGGTCTGGCCAAGTCCAAATGGCGTGCAACTCGGTGCGCATCACCTCCATGACTGTCCCTAACGAACGCCACCTGCCACGCTTTCGGCCCGTCCCTGGCGGCTTTAAAAAATCGTAGCGTGATAACCGTGGGTCCAATCCGCTTGAAGCTCGAAGGCGATTAGAGGGGAGATGCAGCCCTTTCCAAAGAGCCATGAACAGACTTCCTACTCCCAAGGAGACAAGAGATATTAAGCCACAAATACGTCCGGACCGCGTCTTTTCTCCGCAGCTCACCACATTTAAAAAAATCGTAGCGTGAAAACCGTGGGTTCGATATAGTATACATACAGAGTATATAGTTTGACCAAAAGATCGTGCTGATCTTTGATCTCCTGGTTCTTCATCTCCAGCGCCACTTTCAGACTCATAATGTCCTCCTCTATGGGCTGGTATAACACAGACACGAATCATCACTACAGCCAGTACAATGGAAAGGTGGGAATGTGTACTGAATGTGTACTGACGTTATAAGTGAGAGGTGGTGGTACTGGTGGATGTGTACTGACACTATAAGGGATCTCTACCTGCAGTGACAGTTTGAGCTTCTCAAGTTCTTCCTCCAGAGATTTCTTCTCCTGTTCACAGGCCATTTTCATATCTGCCAGAGCAAGTATCATTACTGCTGGATATAACACAGATTGTATATACTACATAATTACTGCTGAATATATAAAATATAATATATATAGTACTATACATATATTAGTATCACTTTTATTGGAGCCTAAAGGCTAGCATTCATTATTAGTTATGTTAGTATTATTGCATTTCCATAGTACTTACTCTTGATGGACCTGTTATGCTCCTCCTCCTCCTGCTGTTTCTGCAGGAGCTCTGTCTCCTCCTGCTGCTTGTGTTTCAGCATCTCCTGAAGAACCTGCAGCTCCTTCTGCTTCTGCAACCTCAACTCCTTCAGCTGCTCAAACAAACTGTTCTCCAACTCCTCCTTCTCACACCGCAAACACTCCAATCGGGCCACAGGCCCCACTAGTGACACAGAACCACACACACACACACACAGACACACACACACACACACACAGAGAGAGATAAACATGTATAAATGTATAAGAATTTGTGGATAAAATTATTATGAGATTATTTATAATCAAACGACTACACTACACAACCACATCTTCCTTTTATTTACATATTATACAGATATTTAGAGATATTTACATTTTATTTACCCGCGTGCGTCTCTCTTCTCCAAGGTAGCGGAGAGATATGAAAGGATAAAAGGGGAAAAGAATAAAATGCAAGTCGGTTTTAAATTCGCAGGCTACCTGCGCTGAAGGCGTGGAAAACGAGCACGTGACGGAAAGGCTTCCGTACCCGATGGGTCCAAATCACATGCCCAGCAAAGTAGCCTTAAACCTGGACACACAATGGAGACCATTTGACCCTTTAAAATCATACTACAACCAGACTTCCAGGCCCAAGAGGTCACACAGTCATGCCCAGCAAAGTAGCTCTGGGCCTGGGCACACTTCACGCAGTTTGACCGTTTAAATAAAACTAGAAACAGACTTCCTGGCCCAAGAGGTCACACAGTCATGCCCAGCAAGGTTGCTTTAAACGTGGGCACACTTCAGACCGTTTCACTCTTTAAATCATTCAAAGCACCACATTTCAAGGCCCAAGAGGTCACAGAATCATGCCCATCAAAGTAGCACTGGGCCTGGGCACACTTTACGGAGTTTGACCCTTTAAATAATACTACAACCAGACACATACAGGTGCGCACATATACACAGATACACATTCTGTTTAATTTCTTCACATCTGCAGACTAGAGTAAGCTGAGGGTATAGTGTTAAACCAGGAGCTACATAAACAGTATATAGTATATATAAAGAGGATATAGTGTTAAACCAGGTACTACATACAGAGTATATAGTATACATACAGAGTATATAGTTTGACCAAAAGATCGTGCTGATCTTTGATCTCCTGGTTCTTCATCTCCAGCGCCACTTTCAGACTCATAATGTCCTCCTCTATGGGCTGGTATAACACAGACACGAATCATCACTACAGCCAGTACAATGGAAAGGTGGGAATGTGTACTGAATGTGTACTGACGTTATAAGTGAGAGGTGGTGGTACTGGTGGATGTGTACTGACACTATAAGGGATCTCTACCTGCAGTGACAGTTTGAGCTTCTCAAGTTCTTCCTCCAGAGATTTCTTCTCCTGTTCACAGGCCATTTTCATATCTGCCAGAGCAAGTATCATTACTGCTGGATATAACACAGATTGTATATACTACATAATTACTGCTGAATATATAAAATATAATATATATAGTACTATACATATATTAGTGTCACTTTTATTGGAGCCTAAAGGCTAACATTCATTATTAGTTATGTTAGTATTATTGCATTTCCATAGTACTTACTCTTGATGGACCTGTTATGCTCCTCCTCCTCCTGCTGTTTCTGCAGGAGCTCTGTCTCCTCCTGCTGCTTGTGTTTCAGCATCTCCTGAAGAACCTGCAGCTCCTTCTGCTTCTGCAACCTCAACTCCTTCAGCTGCTCAAACAAACTGTTCTCCAACTCCTCCTTCTCACACCGCAAACACTCCAATCGGGCCACAGGCCCCACTAGTGACACAGAACCACACACACACACACACAGACACACACACACACACACAGAGAGAGATAAACATGTATAAATGTATAAGAATTTGTGGATAAAATTATTATGAGATTATTTATAATCAAACGACTACACTACACAACCACATCTTCCTTTTATTTACATATTATACAGATATTTAGAGATATTTACATTTTATTTACCCGCGTGCGTCTCTCTTCTCCAAGGTAGCGGAGAGATATGAAAGGATAAAAGGGGAAAAGAATAAAATGCACGTCGGTTTTAAATTCGCAGGCTACCTGCGCTGAAGGCGTGGAAAACGAGCACGTGACGGAAAGGCTTCCGTACCCGATGGGTCCAAATCACATGCCCAGCAAAGTAGCCTTAAACCTGGACACACAATGGAGAGCATTTGACCCTTTAAAATCATACTACAACCAGACTTCCAGGCCCAAGAGGTCACACAGCCATGCCCAGCAAAGTAGCTCTGGGCCTGGGCACACTTCACGCAGTTTGACCGTTTAAATAAAACTAGAAACAGACTTCCTGGCCCAAGAGGTCACAGTCATACCCAGCAAAGTACGTTTAAACCTGGAAACAAATCAGATCCTTTCTGTCATTCAAAGGAATGGGCCTGCAACTCACAACCACATCCCCAGTGAAGCGCACCGTCACCCAGCCACACTACCCCACCTTGCCCGTCCTGGAACAACCACACCTCCAGGGCACCACATGCCAATCTCTCATGCCCAGCAAACTGCAACCTCACGCAGCCAGGCCACACACTGTCTCCCCTTGTACAGTCCAAGGACGAACTCCTCCACAAACCTGGTGTTCACGCGCACACACGCAATTACAACGAATTGGTGGAGAACTTTGAAACAAACGTGCTGACTTTGAATACTCACATCTAGGCTGGGCCAGGTCCAAATGGCCTGCAGCTCGGTGCGCATTAACTGCTTGACTGTCCGTCACGAACGCCACCTGCCAAGCGTTCGTTCCGTCCCTGGCGGATTTTAAAAAATCGTAGCGTGAGAACGATGGGTCCGATCCGCGTGCCGCTTAAAGGCGATTACAGGGGAGATGCAACCCTTTCCAAAGAACCATGAAAAGACTTTCTACTCCCAAGGAAACGAGATATTAAGCCGCAATGACATCCGACGCGCGCATTTTCTCCGCCGCGCAGCACATTTAAAAAAATCATAGCGTGAAAACCGTGGGTTCGATCCGCGTGCCGCTCGAAGGCGATTACAGGGGAGATGCAGCCCTTTCCAAAGAGGCATGAACAGACTTCCTACTCCCAAGGAGCCCAAAGATATTAAGCCGCAAATACGTCCTACGCGCGTCTTTTCTACGCCGCGCAACACATTTAAAAATTCGTATCGGAAGAACGGTGGGTCCAATCCGCGTGCCGCTTAAAGGCGATTACAAGGGAGATGCAAACCTTTCCAAAGAGCCATGAAAAGACTTTCTACTCCCAAGGAGACAAGAGATATTACGCGCATTTTCTCCGACGCGCACCACGTTTAAAAAATCGTAGCGTGAGAACGGTGGGTCCGATCCGCGTGCCGCTTAAAGGCGATTACAGGGGAGATGCATCCCTTTCCAAAGAGCCATGAACAGACTTTCTACTCCCAAGGAGACCAGAGATATTAACAGATAAAGCGTTACGCTCCAGTCGGATGAGCGAGAAACGCTTGTACAATTGCAACGAATTGGAGGAGAAAGTTTAAACAAACGCGCAGACTTTGAAGGCTCACATCTAGGCCGGGCCAGGTCCAAATGGCCTGCAACTCGGTCCGCATCACGTCCATGACTTTTCCTAACGAACGCCACCTGCCAAGCTTTCGGCCCGTCCCTGTCGGCATTAAAAAATCGTAGCGTGATAACGATGGTTCCGATCCGCGTGCCGCGCGAAGGCGATTACAGGGGAGATGCAGCCCTTTCCAAAGAGCCATGAATAGACTTTCTACTCCCAAGGAGCCCAAAGATATTAAGCCGCAAATAAGTCCTACGCGCGTCTTTTCTACGCCTCGCACCACATTTAAAAAATCGTAGCGTAAGAACGGTGGGTCCGATCCGCGTGCCGCTTAAAGGCGATTACAGGGGAGATGCAACCCTTTCCAAAGAACCATGAAAAGACTTTCTACTCCCAAGGAGACAAGAGATATTAAGCCGCAATGACGTCCGACGCGCGCATTTTCTCCGCCGCGCAGCACATTTAAAAAAATCATAGCGTGAAAACCGTGGGTTCGATCCACGTGCCGCTCGAAGGCGATTACAGGGGAGATGCAGCCCTTTCCAAAGAGGCATGAACAGACTTCCTACTCCCAAGGAGACAAGAGATATTAAGCCGCAATGACGTCCGACGCGCGCATTTTCTCCGCCGCGCAGCACATTTAAAAAAATCATAGCGTGAAAACCGTGGGTTCGATCCGCGTGCCGCTCGAAGGCGATTACAGGGCAGATGGAGCCCTTTCCAAAGAGGCATGAACAGACTTCCTACTCCCAAGGAGCCCAAAGATATTAAGCCGCAAATACGTCCTACGCGCGTCTTTTCTACGCCGCGCACCACATTTAAAAAATCGTAGCGTAAGAACGGTGGGTCCGATCCGCGTGCCGCTTAAAGGCGATTACAGGGGAGATGCAGCCCTTTCCAAAGAGCCATGAAAAGACTTTCTACTCCCAAGGAGACAAGAGATATTAAGCCGAAATGACATCCGACGCGCGCATTTCCTCCGCCGCGCACCACATTTAAAAAAATCATAGCGTGAAAACCGTGGGTTCGATCCGCGTGCCGCTCGAAGGCGATTACAGGGGAGATGCAGCCCTTTCCAAAGAGGCATGAACAGACTTCCTACTCCCAAGGAGCCCAAAGATATTAAGCCGCAAATACGTCCTACGCGCGTCTTTTCTACGCCGCGCACCACATTTAAAAAATCGTATCGGAAGAACGGTGGGTCCAATCCGCGTGCCGCTTAAAGGCGATTACAAGGGAGATGCAAACCTTTCCAAAGAGCCATGAAAAGACTTTCTACTCCCAAGGAGACAATAGATATTAAGCCGAAATGACGTCCGACGCGCGCATTTTCTCCGCCGCGCACCACATTTAAAAAAATCATAGCGTGAAAACCGTGGGTTCGATCCGCGTGCCGCTCGAAGGCGATTACAGCGGAGATGCAGCCCTTTCCAAAGAGCCATGAAAAGACTTTCTACTCCCAAGGAGACAAGAGATATTAAGCCGAAATGACGTCCGACGCGCGCATTTCCTCCGCTGCGCACCACATTTAAAAAAATCATAGCGTGAAAACCGTGGGTTCGATCCGCGTGCCGCTCGAAGGCGATTACAGGGGAGATGCAGCCCTTTCCAAAGAGCCATGAACAGACTTTCTACACCCAATGAGACAAGAGATATTAAGCCGCAAATACGTCCGGCGCGCGTCTTTTCTCCGCCGCGCAACACATTTAAAAAAAATCGTAGCGTGATAACGATGGTTCCGATCCGCGTGCCGCGCGAAGGCGATTACAGGGGAGATGCAGCCCTTTCCAAAGAGCCATGAACAGACTTTCTACTCCCAAGGAGCCCAAAGATATTAAGCCGCAAATAAGTCCTACGCGCGTCTATTCTCCGCCGCGCAACACATTTAAAAAAAATCGTAGCGTGAAAACCGTGGGTTCGATCCGCGTGCCGCTTAAAGGCGATTACAGGGGAGATGCAGCCCTTTCCAAAGAGCCATGAAAAGACTTTCTACTCCCAAGGAGACAAGAGATATTAAGCCGAAATGACGTCCGACGCGCGCATTTCCTCCGCCGCGCACCACATTTAAAAAAATCATAGCGTGAAAACCGTGGGTTCGATCCGCGTGCCGCTCGAAGGCGATTACAGCGGAGATGCAGCCCTTTCCAAAGAGCCATGAAAAGACTTTCTACTCCCAATGAGACAAGAGATATTAAGCCGCAAATACGTCCGGCGCGCGTCTTTTCTCCGCCGCGCAACACATTTAAAAAAAATCGTAGCGTGAAAAACGTGGGTTCGATCCGCGTGCCGCTCGAAGGCGATTAGAGGGGAGATGCATCCCTTTCAAAAGAGCCATGAACAGACTTTCTACTCCCAAGGAGACCAGAAATATTAACATATAAATCGTTACGCTCCAGTCGGATGAACGAGAAACGCTTGTACAATTGCAACGAATTGGAGGAGAAAGTTTAAACAAACGCGCTGACTTTGAACGCTCACATCTAGGCCGGGCCAACTCCAAATGGCGTGCAACTCGGTGCGCATCACCTCCATGACTGTCGCTAACGAACGCCACCTGCCACGCTTTCGGCCTATCCCTGGCGGCATTAAAAAATCGTAGCGTGATAACGATGGTTCCGATGCGCGTGCCGCTCGAAGGCGATTACAGGGGAGATACAGCCCTTTCCAAAGAGCCATGAACAGACTTTCTACTCCCAAGGAGACAAGAGATATTACGCGCATTTTCTCCGACGCGCACCACGTTTAAAAAATCGTAGCGTGAGAACGGTGGGTCCGATCCGCGAGCCGCTTAAAGGGGATTACAGGGGAGATGCATCCCTTTCCAAAGAGCCATGAACAGACTTTCTACTCCCAAGGACACCAGAGATATTAAAAGATAAAGCGTTACGCTCCAGTGGGATGAGCGAGAAACGCTTGTACAATTGCAACGAATTGGAGGAGAAAGTTTAAACAAACGCGCTGACTTTGAAGGCTCACATCTAGGCCGGGCCAGGTCCAAATGGCCTGCAACTCGGTCCGCATCACGTCCATGACTTTTCCTAACGAACGCCACCTGCCAAGCTTTCGGCCCGTCCCTGTCGGCATTAAAAAATCGTAGCGTGATAACGATGGTTCCGATCCGCGTGCCGCGCGAAGGCGATTACAGGGGAGATGCATCCCTTTCCAAAGAGCCATGAACAGACTTCCTACTCCCAAGGAGACAAGAGATATTAAGCCGCAATGACGTCCGACGCGCGCATTTTCTCCGCCGCGCAGCACATTTAAAAAAATCATAGCGTGAAAACCGTGGGTTCGATCCGCGTGCCGCTCGAAGGCGATTACAGGGGAGATGGAGCCCTTTCCAAAGAGGCATGAACAGACTTCCTACTCCCAAGGAGCCCAAAGATATTAAGCCGCAAATACGTCCTACGCGCGTCTTTTCTACGCCGCGCACCACATTTAAAAAATCGTAGCGTAAGAACGGTGGGTCCGATCCGCGTGCCGCTTAAAGGCGATTACAGGGGAGATGCAGCCCTTTCCAAAGAGCCATGAAAAGACTTTCTACTCCCAAGGAGACAAGAGATATTAAGCCGAAATGACGTCCGACGCGCGCATTTCCTCCGCCGCGCACCACATTTAAAAAAATCATAGCGTGAAAACCGTGGGTTCGATCCGCGTGCCGCTCGAAGGCGATTACAGGGGAGATGCAGCCCTTTCCAAAGAGGCATGAACAGACTTCCTACTCCCAAGGAGCCCAAAGATATTAAGCCGCAAATACGTCCTACGCGCGTCTTTTCTACGCCGCGCACCACATTTAAAAAAATCATAGCGTGAAAACCGTGGGTTCGATCCGCGTGCCGCTCGAAGGCGATTACAGCGGAGATGCAGCCCTTTCCAAAGAGCCATGAAAAGACTTTCTACTCCCAAGGAGACAAGAGATATTAAGCCGAAATGACGTCCGACGCGCGCATTTCCTCCGCCGCGCACCACATTTAAAAAAATCATAGCGTGAAAACCGTGGGTTCGATCCGCGTGCCGCTCGAAGGCGATTACAGGGGAGATGCAGCCCTTTCCAAAGAGCCATGAACAGACTTTCTACACCCAATGAGACAAGAGATATTAAGCCGCAAATACGTCCGGCGCGCGTCTTTTCTCCGCCGCGCAACACATTTAAAAAAAATCGTAGCGTGATAACGATGGTTCCGATCCGCGTGCCGCGCGAAGGCGATTACAGGGGAGATGCAGCCCTTTCCAAAGAGCCATGAACAGACTTTCTACTCCCAAGGAGCCCAAAGATATTAAGCCGCAAATAAGTCCTACGCGCGTCTTTTCTACGCCGCGCACCACATTTAAAAAATCGTAGCGTAAGAACGGTGGGTCCGATCCGCGTGCCGCTTAAAGGCGATTACAGGGGAGATGCAGCCCTTTCCAAAGAGCCATGAAAAGACTTTCTACTCCCAAGGAGACAAGAGATATTAAGCCGAAATGACGTCCGACGCGCGCATTTCCTCCGCCGCGCACCACATTTAAAAAAATCATAGCGTGAAAACCGTGGGTTCGATCCGCGTGCCGCTCGAAGGCGATTACAGGGGAGATGCAGCCCTTTCCAAAGAGGCATGAACAGACTTCCTACTCCCAAGGAGCCCAAAGATATTAAGCCGCAAATACGTCCTACGCGCGTCTTTTCTACGCCGCGCACCACATTTAAAAAAATCATAGCGTGAAAACCGTGGGTTCGATCCGCGTGCCGCTCGAAGGCGATTACAGCGGAGATGCAGCCCTTTCCAAAGAGCCATGAAAAGACTTTCTACTCCCAAGGAGACAAGAGATATTAAGCCGAAATGACGTCCGACGCGCGCATTTCCTCCGCCGCGCACCACATTTAAAAAAATCATAGCGTGAAAACCGTGGGTTCGATCCGCGTGCCGCTCGAAGGCGATTACAGGGGAGATGCAGCCCTTTCCAAAGAGCCATGAACAGACTTTCTACACCCAATGAGACAAGAGATATTAAGCCGCAAATACGTCCGGCGCGCGTCTTTTCTCCGCCGCGCAACACATTTAAAAAAAATCGTAGCGTGATAACGATGGTTCCGATCCGCGTGCCGCGCGAAGGCGATTACAGGGGAGATGCAGCCCTTTCCAAAGAGCCATGAACAGACTTTCTACTCCCAAGGAGCCCAAAGATATTAAGCCGCAAATAAGTCCTACGCGCGTCTTTTCTACGCCGCGCACCACATTTAAAAAATCGTAGCGTAAGAACGGTGGGTCCGATTCGCGTGCCGCTTAAAGGCGATTACAGGGGAGATGCAGCCCTTTCCAAAGAGCCATGAAAAGACTTTCTACTCCCAAGGAGACAAGAGATATTAAGCCGAAATGACGTTCGACGCGCGCATTTTCTCCGCCGCGCAGCACATTTAAAAAAATCATAGCGTGAAAACCGTGGGTTCGATCCGCGTGCCGCTCGAAGGCGATTACAGGGGAGATGCAGCCCTTTCCAAAGAGGCATGAACAGACTTCCTACTCCCAAGGAGACAAGAGATATTAAGCCGCAATGACGTCCTACGCGCGCCTTTTCTACGCCGCGCACCACATTTAAAAAATCGTAGCGTAAGAACGGTGGGTCCGATCCGCGTGCCCATTAAAGGCGATTACAGGGGAGATGCAGCCCTTTCCAAAGAGGCATGAACAGACTTCCTACTCCCAAGGAGCCCAAAGATATTAAGCCGCAAATACGTCCTACGCGCGTCTTTTCTACGCCGCGCACCACATTTAAAAAAATCATAGCGTGAAAACCGTGGGTTCGATCCGCGTGCCGCTCGAAGGCGATTACAGCGGAGATGCAGCCCTTTCCAAAGAGCCATGAAAAGACTTTCTACTCCCAAGGAGACAAGAGATATTAAGCCGAAATGACGTCCGACGCGCGCATTTCCTCCGCCGCGCACCACATTTAAAAAAATCATAGCGTGAAAACCGTGGGTTCGATCCGCGTGCCGCTCGAAGGCGATTACAGGGGAGATGCAGCCCTTTCCAAAGAGCCATGAACAGACTTTCTACACCCAATGAGACAAGAGATATTAAGCCGCAAATACGTCCGGCGCGCGTCTTTTCTCCGCCGCGCAACACATTTAAAAAAAATCGTAGCGTGATAACGATGGTTCCGATCCGCGTGCCGCGCGAAGGCGATTACAGGGGAGATGCAGCCCTTTCCAAAGAGCCATGAACAGACTTTCTACTCCCAAGGAGCCCAAAGATATTAAGCCGCAAATAAGTCCTACGCGCGTCTTTTCTACGCCGCGCACCACATTTAAAAAATCGTAGCGTAAGAACGGTGGGTCCGATCCGCGTGCCGCTTAAAGGCGATTACAGGGGAGATGCAACCCTTTCCAAAGAACCATGAAAAGACTTTCTACTCCCAAGGAGACAAGAGATATTAAGCCGCAATTACGTCCGACGCGCGCATTTTCTCCGCCGCGCAGCACATTTAAAAAAATCATAGCGTGAAAACCGTGGGTTCGATCCACGTGCCGCTCGAAGGCGATTACAGGGGAGATGCAGCCCTTTCCAAAGAGGCATGAACAGACTTCCTACTCCCAAGGAGACAAGAGATATTAAGCCGCAATGACGTCCGACGCGCGCATTTTCTCCGCCGCGCAGCACATTTAAAAAAATCATAGCGTGAAAACCGTGGGTTCGATCCGCGTGCCGCTCGAAGGCGATTACAGGGGAGATGGAGCCCTTTCCAAAGAGGCATGAACAGACTTCCTACTCCCAAGGAGCCCAAAGATATTAAGCCGCAAATACGTCCTACGCGCGTCTTTTCTACGCCGCGCACCACATTTAAAAAATCGTAGCGTAAGAACGGTGGGTCCGATCCGCGTGCCGCTTAAAGGCGATTACAGGGGAGATGCAGCCCTTTCCAAAGAGCCATGAAAAGACTTTCTACTCCCAAGGAGACAAGAGATATTAAGCCGAAATGACGTCCGACGCGCGCATTTCCTCCGCCGCGCACCACATTTAAAAAAATCATAGCGTGAAAACCGTGGGTTCGATCCGCGTGCCGCTCGAAGGCGATTACAGGGGAGATGCAGCCCTTTCCAAAGAGGCATGAACAGACTTCCTACTCCCAAGGAGCCCAAAGATATTAAGCCGCAAATACGTCCTACGCGCGTCTTTTCTACGCCGCGCACCACATTTAAAAAAATCATAGCGTGAAAACCGTGGGTTCGATCCGCGTGCCGCTCGAAGGCGATTACAGCGGAGATGCAGCCCTTTCCAAAGAGCCATGAAAAGACTTTCTACTCCCAAGGAGACAAGAGATATTAAGCCGAAATGACGTCCGACGCGCGCATTTCCTCCGCCGCGCACCACATTTAAAAAAATCATAGCGTGAAAACCGTGGGTTCGATCCGCGTGCCGCTCGAAGGCGATTACAGGGGAGATGCAGCCCTTTCCAAAGAGCCATGAACAGACTTTCTACACCCAATGAGACAAGAGATATTAAGCCGCAAATACGTCCGGCGCGCGTCTTTTCTCCGCCGCGCAACACATTTAAAAAAAATCGTAGCGTGATAACGATGGTTCCGATCCGCGTGCCGCGCGAAGGCGATTACAGGGGAGATGCAGCCCTTTCCAAAGAGCCATGAACAGACTTTCTACTCCCAAGGAGCCCAAAGATATTAAGCCGCAAATAAGTCCTACGCGCGTCTTTTCTACGCCGCGCACCACATTTAAAAAATCGTAGCGTAAGAACGGTGGGTCCGATCCGCGTGCCGCTTAAAGGCGATTACAGGGGAGATGCAACCCTTTCCAAAGAACCATGAAAAGACTTTCTACTCCCAAGGAGACAAGAGATATTAAGCCGCAATGACGTCCGACGCGCGCATTTTCTCCGCCGCGCAGCACATTTAAAAAAATCATAGCGTGAAAACCGTGGGTTCGATCCACGTGCCGCTCGAAGGCGATTACAGGGGAGATGCAGCCCTTTCCAAAGAGGCATGAACAGACTTCCTACTCCCAAGGAGACAAGAGATATTAAGCCGCAATGACGTCCGACGCGCGCATTTTCTCCGCCGCGCAGCACATTTAAAAAAATCATAGCGTGAAAACCGTGGGTTCGATCCGCGTGCCGCTCGAAGGCGATTACAGGGGAGATGGAGCCCTTTCCAAAGAGGCATGAACAGACTTCCTACTCCCAAGGAGCCCAAAGATATTAAGCCGCAAATACGTCCTTCGCGCGTCTTTTCTACGCCGCGCACCACATTTAAAAAATCGTAGCGTAAGAACGGTGGGTCCGATCCGCGTGCCGCTTAAAGGCGATTACAGGGGAGATGCAGCCCTTTCCAAAGAGCCATGAAAAGATTTTCTACTCCCAAGGAGACAAGAGATATTAAGCCGAAATGACGTCCGACGCGCGCATTTCCTCCGCCGCGCACCACATTTAAAAAAATCATAGCGTGAAAACCGTGGGTTCGATCCGCGTGCCGCTCGAAGGCGATTACAGGGGAGATGCAGCCCTTTCCAAAGAGGCATGAACAGACTTCCTACTCCCAAGGAGCCCAAAGATATTAAGCCGCAAATACGTCCTACGCGCGTCTTTTCTACGCCGCGCACCACATTTAAAAAATCGTATCGGAAGAACGGTGGGTCCAATCCGCGTGCCGCTTAAAGGCGATTACAAGGGAGATGCAAACCTTTCCAAGGAGCCATGAAAAGACTTTCTACTCCCAAGGAGACAATAGATATTAAGCCGAAATGACGTCCGACGCGCGCATTTTCTCCGCCGCGCACCACATTTAAAAAAATCATAGCGTGAAAACCGTGGGTTCGATCCGCGTGCCGCTCGAAGGCGATTACAGCGGAGATGCAGCCCTTTCCAAAGAGCCATGAAAAGACTTTCTACTCCCAAGGAGACAAGAGATATTAAGCCGAAATGACGTCCGACGCGCGCATTTCCTCCGCCGCGCACCACATTTAAAAAAATCATAGCGTGAAAACCGTGGGTTCGATCCGCGTGCCGCTCGAAGGCGATTACAGGGGAGATGCAGCCCTTTCCAAAGAGCCATGAACAGACTTTCTACACCCAATGAGACAAGAGATATTAAGCCGCAAATACGTCCGGCGCGCGTCTTTTCTCCGCCGCGCAACACATTTAAAAAAAATCGTAGCGTGATAACGATGGTTCCGATCCGCGTGCCGCGCGAAGGCGATTACAGGGGAGATGCAGCCCTTTCCAAAGAGCCATGAACAGACTTTCTACTCCCAAGGAGCCCAAAGATATTAAGCCGCAAATAAGTCCTACGCGCGTCTTTTCTACGCCGCGCACCACATTTAAAAAATCGTAGCGTAAGAACGGTGGGTCCGATCCGCGTGCCGCTTAAAGGCGATTACAGGGGAGATGCAACCCTTTCCAAAGAACCATGAAAAGACTTTCTACTCCCAAGGAGACAAGAGATATTAAGCCGCAATGACGTTCGACGCGCGCATTTTCTCCGCCGCGCAGCACATTTAAAAAAATCATAGCGTGAAAACCGTGGGTTCGATCCGCGTGCCGCTCGAAGGCGATTACAGGGGAGATGCAGCCCTTTCCAAAGAGGCATGAACAGACTTCCTACTCCCAAAGAGCCCAAAGATATTAAGCCGCAAATACGTCCTACGCGCGTCTTTTCTACGCCGCGCACCACATTTAAAAAATCGTAGCGTAAGAACGGTGGGTCCGATCCGCGTGCCGCTTAAAGGCGATTACAGGGGAGATGCAAACCTTTCCAAAGAGCCATGAACAGACTTTCTACTCCCAATGAGACAAGAGATATCAAGCCGCAAATACGTCCGGCGCGCGTCTATTCTCCGCCGCGCAACACATTTAAAAAAAATCGTAGCGTGAAAACCGTGTGTTCGATCCGCGTGCCGCTTAAAGGCGATTACAGGGGAGATGCAGCCCTTTCCAAAGAGCCATGAAAAGACTTTCTACTCCCAAGGAGACAAGAGATATTAAGCCGAAATGACGTCCGACGCGCGCATTTCCTCCGCCGCGCACCACATTTAAAAAAATCATAGCGTGAAAACGGTGGGTTCGATCCGCGTGCCGCTCGAAGGCGATTACAGCGGAGATGCAGCCCTTTCCAAAGAGCCATGAAAAGACTTTCTACTCCCAATGAGACAAGAGATATTAAGCCGCAAATACGTCCGGCGCGCGTCTTTTCTCCGCCGCGCAACACATTTAAAAAAAATCGTAGCGTGAAAAACGTGGGTTCGATCCGCGTGCCGCTCGAAGGCGATTACAGGGGAGATGCATCCCTTTCAAAAGAGCCATGAACAGACTTTCTACTCCCAAGGAGACCAGAAATATTAACATATAAATCGTTACGCTCCAGTCGGATGAACGAGAAACGCTTGTACAATTGCAACGAATTGGAGGAGAAAGTTTAAACAAACGCGCTGACTTTGAACGCTCACATCTAGGCCGGGCCAACTCCAAATGGCGTGCAACTCGGTGCGCATCACCTCCATGACTGTCGCTAACGAACGCCACCTGCCACGCTTTCGGCCTATCCCTGGCGGCATTAAAAAATCGTAGCGTGATAACGATGGTTCCGATGCGCGTGCCGCTCGAAGGCGATTACAGGGGAGATACAGCCCTTTCCAAAGAGCCATGACAGACTTTCTACTCCCAAGGAGACAAGAGATATTACGCGCATTTTCTCCGACGCGCACCACGTTTAAAAAATCGTAGCGTGAGAACGGTGGGTCCGATCCGCGAGCCGCTTAAAGGGGATTACAGGGGAGATGCATCCCTTTCCAAAGAGCCATGAACAGACTTTCTACTCCCAAGGACACCAGAGATATTAACAGATAAAGCGTTACGCTCCAGTGAGATGAGCGAGAAACGCTTGTACAATTGCAACGAATTGGAGGAGAAAGTTTAAACAAACGCGCTGACTTTGAAGGCTCACATCTAGGCCGGGCCAGGTCCAAATGGCCTGCAACTCGGTCCGCATCACGTCCATGACTTTTCCTAACGAACGCCACCTGCCAAGCTTTCGGCCCGTCCCTGTCGGCATTAAAAAATCGTAGCGTGATAACGATGGTTCCGATCCGCGTGCCGCGCGAAGGCGATTACAGGGGAGATGCAGCCCTTTCCAAAGAGCCATGAACAGACTTTCTACTCCCAAGGAGCCCAAAGATATTAAGCCGCAAATAAGTCCTACGCGCGTCTTTTCTACGCCGCGCACCACATTTAAAAAATCGTAGCGTAAGAACGGTGGGTCCGATCCGCGTGCCGCTTAAAGGCGATTACAGGGGAGATGCAACCCTTTCCAAAGAGCCATGAAAAGACTTTCTACTCCCAAGGAGACAAGAGATTTAAGCCGAAATGACGTCCGACGCGCGCATTTTCTCCGACGCGCAACACATTTAAAAAAATCATAGCGTGAAAACCGTGGGTTCGATCCGCGTGCCGCTCGAAGACGATTACAGGGGAGATGCAGCCCTTTCCAAAGAGCCATGAACAGACTTCCTACTGCCAAGGAGACCAAAGATATTAAGCCACAAATACGTCCGGACCGCGTCTTTTCTCCGCAGCTCACCACATTTAAAAAAATCGTAGCGTGAAAACCGTGGGTTCGATATAGTATACATACAGAGTATATAGTTTGACCAAAAGATCGTGCTGATCTTTGATCTCCTGGTTCTTCATCTCCAGCGCCACTTTCAGACTCATAATGTCCTCCTCTATGGGCTGGTATAACCCACACATACGAATCATCACTACAGCCAGTACAATGGAAAGGTGGGAATGTGTACTGAATGTGTACTGACGTTATAAGTGAAAGGTGGAGGTACTGGTGGATGTGTACTGACACTATAAGGGATCTCTACCTGCAGTGACAGTCTGAGCTTCTCAAGTTCTTCCTCCAGAGATTTCTTCTCCTGTTCACAGGCCATTTTCATATCTGCCAGAGCAAGTATCATTACTGCTGGATATAACATAGATTGTATATACTACATAATTACTACTGAATATATAAAATATAATATATATAGTACTATACATATATTAGTATCACTTTTATTGGAGCCTAAAGGCTAGCATTCATTATTAGTTATGTTAGTATTATTGCATTTCCATAGTACTTACTCTTGATGGACCTGTTATGCTCCTCCTCCTCCTGCTGTTTCTGCAGGAGCTCTGTCTCCTCATGCTGCTTGTGTTTCAGCATCTCCTGAAGAACCTGCAGCTCCTTCTGCTTCTGCAACCTCAACTCCTTCAGCTGCTCCAACAAACTGTTCTCCAACTCCTCCTTTTCACACCGCAAACACTCCAATCGGGCCACAGGCCCCACTAGTGACACAGAACCACACACACACACACACACACAAAGAGAGAGATAAACATGTATAAATGTATAAGAATTTGTGGATAAAATTATTATGAGATTATTTATAATCAAACGACTACACTACACAACCACATCTTCCTTTTATTTACATATTATACAGATATTTAGAGATATTTACATTTTATTTACCCGCGTGCGTCTCTCTTCTCCAAGGTAGCGGAGAGATATGAAAGGATAAAAGGGGAAAAGAATAAAATGCACGTCGGTTTTAAATTCGCAGGCTACCTGCGCTGAAGGCGTGGAAAACGAGCACGTGACGGAAAGGCTTCCGTACCCGATGGGTCCAAATCACATGCCCAGCAAAGTAGCCTTAAACCTGGACACACAATGGAGAGCATTTGACCCTTTAAAATCATACTACAACCAGACTTCCAGGCCCAAGAGGTCACACAGCCATGCCCAGCAAAGTAGCTCTGGGCCTGGGCACACTTCACGCAGTTTGACCGTTTAAATAAAACTAGAAACAGACTTCCTGGCCCAAGAGGTCACAGTCATACCCAGCAAAGTACGTTTAAACCTGGAAACAAATCAGATCCTTTCTGTCATTCAAAGGAATGGGCCTGCAACTCACAACCACATCCCCAGTGAAGCGCACCGTCACCCAGCCACACTACCCCACCTTGCCCGTCCTGGAACAACCACACCTCCAGGGCACCACATGCCAATCTCTCATGCCCAGCAAACTGCAACCTCACGCAGCCAGGCCACACACTGTCTCCCCTTGTACAGTCCAAGGACGAACTCCTCCACAAACCTGGTGTTCACGCGCACACACGCAATTACAACGAATTGGTGGAGAACTTTGAAACAAACGTGCTGACTTTGAATACTCACATCTAGGCTGGGCCAGGTCCAAATGGCCTGCAGCTCGGTGCGCATTAACTGCTTGACTGTCCGTTACAAACGCCACCTGCCAAGCGTTCGTTCCGTCCCTGGCGGATTTTAAAAAATCGTAGCGTGAGAACGATGGGTCCGATCCGCGTGCCGCTTAAAGGCGATTACAGGGGAGATGCAACCCATTCCAAAGAACCATGAAAAGACTTTCTACTCCCAAGGAAACGAGATATTAAGCCGCAATGACATCCGACGCGCGCATTTTCTCCGCCGCGCAGCACATTTAAAAAAATCATAGCGTGAAAACCGTGGGTTCGATCCGCGTGCCGCTCGAAGGCGATTACAGGGGAGATGCAGCCCTTTCCAAAGAGGCATGAACAGACTTCCTACTCCCAAGGAGCCCAAAGATATTAAGCCGCAAATACGTCCTACTCGCGTCTTTTCTACGCCGCGCACCACATTTAAAAAATCGTATCGGAAGAACGGTGGGTCCAATCCGCGTGCCGCTTAAAGGCGATTACAAGGGAGATGCAAACCTTTCCAAAGAGCCATGAAAAGACTTTCTACTCCCAAGGAGACAAGAGATATTACGCGCATTTTCTCCGACGCGCACCACGTTTAAAAAATCGTAGCGTGAGAACGGTGGGTCCGATCCGCGTGCCGCTTAAAGGCGATTACAGGGGAGATGCATCCCTTTCCAAAGAGCCATGAACAGACTTTCTACTCCCAAGGAGACCAGAGATATTAACAGATAAAGCGTTACGCTCCAGTCGGATGAGCGAGAAACGCTTGTACAATTGCAACGAATTGGAGGAGAAAGTTTAAACAAACGCGCAGACTTTGAAGGCTCACATCTAGGCCGGGCCAGGTCCAAATGGCCTGCAACTCGGTCCGCATCACGTCCATGACTTTTCCTAACGAACGCCACCTGCCAAGCTTTCGGCCCGTCCCTGTCGGCATTAAAAAATCGTAGCGTGATAACGATGGTTCCGATCCGCGTGCCGTGCGAAGGCGATTACAGGGGAGATGCAGCCCTTTCCAAAGAGCCATGAACAGACTTTCTACTCCCAAGGAGCCCAAAGATATTAAGCCGCAAATAAGTCCTACGCGCGTCTTTTCTACGCCTCGCACCACATTTAAAAAATCGTAGCGTAAGAACGGTGGGTCCGATCCGCGTGCCGCTTAAAGGCGATTACAGGGGAGATGCAACCCTTTCCAAAGAACCATGAAAAGACTTTCTACTCCCAAGGAGACAAGAGATATTAAGCCGCAATGACGTCCGACGCGCGCATTTTCTCCGCCGCGCAGCACATTTAAAAAAATCATAGCGTGAAAACCGTGGGTTCGATCCACGTGCCGCTCGAAGGCGATTACAGGGGAGATGCAGCCCTTTCCAAAGAGGCATGAACAGACTTCCTACTCCCAAGGAGACAAGAGATATTAAGCCGCAATGACGTCCGACGCGCGCATTTTCTCCGCCGCGCAGCACATTTAAAAAAATCATAGCGTGAAAACCGTGGGTTCGATCCGCGTGCCGCTCGAAGGCGATTACAGGGGAGATGGAGCCCTTTCCAAAGAGGCATGAACAGACTTCCTACTCCCAAGGAGCCCAAAGATATTAAGCCGCAAATACGTCCTACGCGCGTCTTTTCTACGCCGCGCACCACATTTAAAAAATCGTAGCGTAAGAACGGTGGGTCCGATCCGCGTGCCGCTTAAAGGCGATTACAGGGGAGATGCAGCCCTTTCCAAAGAGCCATGAAAAGACTTTCTACTCCCAAGGAGACAAGAGATATTAAGCCGAAATGACGTCCGACGCGCGCATTTCCTCCGCCGCGCACCACATTTAAAAAAATCATAGCGTGAAAACCGTGGGTTCGATCCGCGTGCCGCTCGAAGGCGATTACAGGGGAGATGCAGCCCTTTCCAAAGAGGCATGAACAGACTTCCTACTCCCAAGGAGCCCAAAGATATTAAGCCGCAAATACGTCCTACGCGCGTCTTTTCTACGCCGCGCACCACATTTAAAAAATCGTATCGGAAGAACGGTGGGTCCAATCCGCGTGCCGCTTAAAGGCGATTACAAGGGAGATGCAAACCTTTCCAAAGAGCCATGAAAAGACTTTCTACTCCCAAGGAGACAATAGATATTAAGCCGAAATGACGTCCGACGCGCGCATTTTCTCCGCCGCGCACCACATTTAAAAAAATCATAGCGTGAAAACCGTGGGTTCGATCCGCGTGCCGCTCGAAGGCGATTACAGCGGAGATGCAGCCCTTTCCAAAGAGCCATGAAAAGACTTTCTACTCCCAAGGAGACAAGAGATATTAAGCCGAAATGACGTCCGACGCGCGCATTTCCTCCGCCGCGCACCACATTTAAAAAAATCATAGCGTGAAAACCGTGGGTTCGATCCGCGTGCCGCTCGAAGGCGATTACAGGGGAGATGCAGCCCTTTCCAAAGAGCCATGAACAGACTTTCTACACCCAATGAGACAAGAGATATTAAGCCGCAAATACGTCCGGCGCGCGTCTTTTCTCCGCCGCGCAACACATTTAAAAAAAATCGTAGCGTGATAACGATGGTTCCGATCCGCGTGCCGCGCGAAGGCGATTACAGGGGAGATGCAGCCCTTTCCAAAGAGCCATGAACAGACTTTCTACTCCCAAGGAGCCCAAAGATATTAAGCCGCAAATAAGTCCTACGCGCGTCTTTTCTACGCCGCGCACCACATTTAAAAAATCGTAGCGTAAGAACGGTGGGTCCGATCCGCGTGCCGCTTAAAGGCGATTACAGGGGAGATGCAACCCTTTCCAAAGAACCATGAAAAGACTTTCTACTCCCAAGGAGACAAGAGATATTAAGCCGCAATGACGTTCGACGCGAGCATTTTCTCCACCGCGCAGCACATTTAAAAAAATCATAGCGTGAAAACCGTGGGTTCGATCCGCGTGCCGCTCGAAGGCGATTACAGGGGAGATGCAGCCCTTTCCAAAGAGGCATGAACAGACTTCCTACTCCCAAAGAGCCCAAAGATATTAAGCCGCAAATACGTCCTACGCGCGTCTTTTCTACGCCGCGCACCACATTTAAAAAATCGTAGCGTAAGAACGGTGGGTCCGATCCGCGTGCCGCTTAAAGGCGATTACAGGGGAGATGCAAACCTTTCCAAAGAGCCATGAACAGACTTTCTACTCCCAATGAGACAAGAGATATCAAGCCGCAAATACGTCCGGCGCGCGTCTATTCTCCGCCGCGCAACACATTTAAAAAAAATCGTAGCGTGAAAACCGTGGGTTCGATCCGCGTGCCGCTTAAAGGCGATTACAGGGGAGATGCAGCCCTTTCCAAAGAGCCATGAAAAGACTTTCTACTCCCAAGGAGACAAGAGATATTAAGCCGAAATGACGTCCGACGCGCGCATTTCCTCCGCCGCGCACCACATTTAAAAAAATCATAGCGTGAAAACCGTGGGTTCGATCCGCGTGCCGCTCGAAGGCGATTACAGCGGAGATGCAGCCCTTTCCAAAGAGCCATGAAAAGACTTTCTACTCCCAATGAGACAAGAGATATTAAGCCGCAAATACGTCCGGCGCGCGTCTTTTCTCCGCCGCGCAACACATTTAAAAAAAATCGTAGCGTGAAAAACGTGGGTTCGATCCGCGTGCCGCTCGAAGGCGATTACAGGGGAGATGCATCCCTTTCAAAAGAGCCATGAACAGACTTTCTACTCCCAAGGAGACCAGAAATATTAACATATAAAGCGTTACGCTCCAGTCGGATGAACGAGAAACGCTTGTACAATTGCAACGAATTGGAGGAGAAAGTTTAAACAAACGCGCTGACTTTGAACGCTCACATCTAGGCCGGGCCAACTCCAAATGGCGTGCAACTCGGTGCGCATCACCTCCATGACTGTCGCTAACGAACGCCACCTGCCACGCTTTCGGCCTATCCCTGGCGGCATTAAAAAATCGTAGCGTGATAACGATGGTTCCGATGCGCGTGCCGCTCGAAGGCGATTACAGGGGAGATACAGCCCTTTCCAAAGAGCCATGAACAGACTTTCTACTCCCAAGGAGACAAGAGATATTACGCGCATTTTCTCCGACGCGCACCACGTTTAAAAAATCGTAGCGTGAGAACGGTGGGTCCGATCCGCGAGCCGCTTAAAGGGGATTACAGGGGAGATGCATCCCTTTCCAAAGAGCCATGAACAGACTTTCTACTCCCAAGGACACCAGAGATATTAACAGATAAAGCGTTACGCTCCAGTGGGATGAGCGAGAAACGCTTGTACAATTGCAACGAATTGGAGGAGAAAGTTTAAACAAACGCGCTGACTTTGAAGGCTCACATCTAGGCCGGGCCAGGTCCAAATGGCCTGCAACTCGGTCCGCATCACGTCCATGACTTTTCCTAACGAACGCCACCTGCCAAGCTTTCGGCCCGTCCCTGTCGGCATTAAAAAATCGTAGCGTGATAACGATGGTTCCGATCCGCGTGCCGCGCGAAGGCGATTACAGGGGAGATGCAGCCCTTTCCAAAGAGCCATGAACAGACTTTCTACTCCCAAGGAGCCCAAAGATATTAAGCCGCAAATAAGTCCTACGCGCGTCTTTTCTACGCCTCGCACCACATTTAAAAAATCGTAGCGTAAGAACGGTGGGTCCGATCCGCGTGCCGCTTAAAGGCGATTACAGGGGAGATGCAACCCTTTCCAAAGAACCATGAAAAGACTTTCTACTCCCAAGGAGACAAGAGATATTAAGCCGCAATGACGTCCGACGCGCGCATTTTCTCCGCCGCGCAGCACATTTAAAAAAATCATAGCGTGAAAACCGTGGGTTCGATCCACGTGCCGCTCGAAGGCGATTACAGGGGAGATGCAGCCCTTTCCAAAGAGGCATGAACAGACTTCCTACTCCCAAGGAGACAAGAGATATTAAGCCGCAATGACGTCCGACGCGCGCATTTTCTCCGCCGCGCAGCACATTTAAAAAAATCATAGCGTGAAAACCGTGGGTTCGATCCGCGTGCCGCTCGAAGGCGATTACAGGGGAGATGGAGCCCTTTCCAAAGAGGCATGAACAGACTTCCTACTCCCAAGGAGCCCAAAGATATTAAGCCGCAAATACGTCCTACGCGCGTCTTTTCTACGCCGCGCACCACATTTAAAAAATCGTAGCGTAAGAACGGTGGGTCCGATCCGCGTGCCGCTTAAAGGCGATTACAGGGGAGATGCAGCCCTTTCCAAAGAGCCATGAAAAGACTTTCTACTCCCAAGGAGACAAGAGATATTAAGCCGAAATGACGTCCGACGCGCGCATTTCCTCCGCCGCGCACCACATTTAAAAAAATCATAGCGTGAAAACCGTGGGTTCGATCCGCGTGCCGCTCGAAGGCGATTACAGGGGAGATGCAGCCCTTTCCAAAGAGGCATGAACAGACTTTCTACTCCCAAGGAGCCCAAAGATATTAAGCCGCAAATACGTCCTACGCGCGTCTTTTCTACGCCGCGCACCACATTTAAAAAATCGTATCGGAAGAACGGTGGGTCCAATCCGCGTGCCGCTTAAAGGCGATTACAAGGGAGATGCAAACCTTTCCAAAGAGCCATGAAAAGACTTTCTACTCCCAAGGAGACAATAGATATTAAGCCGAAATGACGTCCGACGCGCGCATTTTCTCCGCCGCGCACCACATTTAAAAAAATCATAGCGTGAAAACCGTGGGTTCGATCCGCGTGCCGCTCGAAGGCGATTACAGCGGAGATGCAGCCCTTTCCAAAGAGCCATGAAAAGACTTTCTACTCCCAAGGAGACAAGAGATATTAAGCCGAAATGACGTCCGACGCGCGCATTTCCTCCGCCGCGCACCACATTTAAAAAAATCATAGCGTGAAAACCGTGGGTTCGATCCGCGTGCCGCTCGAAGGCGATTACAGGGGAGATGCAGCCCTTTCCAAAGAGCCATGAACAGACTTTCTACACCCAATGAGACAAGAGATATTAAGCCGCAAATACGTCCGGCGCGCGTCTTTTCTCCGCCGCGCAACACATTTAAAAAAAATCGTAGCGTGATAACGATGGTTCCGATCCGCGTGCCGCGCGAAGGCGATTACAGGGGAGATGCAGCCCTTTCCAAAGAGCCATGAACAGACTTTCTACTCCCAAGGAGCCCAAAGATATTAAGCCGCAAATAAGTCCTACGCGCGTCTTTTCTACGCCGCGCACCACATTTAAAAAATCGTAGCGTAAGAACGGTGGGTCCGATCCGCGTGCCGCTTAAAGGCGATTACAGGGGAGATGCAACCCTTTCCAAAGAACCATGAAAAGACTTTCTACTCCCAAGGAGACAAGAGATATTAAGCCGCAATGACGTCCGACGCGCGCATTTTCTCCGCCGCGCAGCACATTTAAAAAAATCATAGCGTGAAAACCGTGGGTTCGATCCACGTGCCGCTCGAAGGCGATTACAGGGGAGATGCAGCCCTTTCCAAAGAGGCATGAACAGACTTCCTACTCCCAAGGAGACAAGAGATATTAAGCCGCAATGACGTCCGACGCGCGCATTTTCTCCGCCGCGCAGCACATTTAAAAAAATCATAGCGTGAAAACCGTGGGTTCGATCCGCGTGCCGCTCGAAGGCGATTACAGGGGAGATGGAGCCCTTTCCAAAGAGGCATGAACAGACTTCCTACTCCCAAGAAGCCCAAAGATATTAAGCCGCAAATACGTCCTACGCGCGTCTTTTCTACGCCGCGCACCACATTTAAAAAATCGTAGCGTAAGAACGGTGCGTCCGATCCGCGTGCCGCTTAAAGGCGATTACAGGGGAGATGCAGCCCTTTCCAAAGAGCCATGAAAAGACTTTCTACTCCCAAGGAGACAAGAGATATTAAGCCGAAATGACGTCCGACGCGCGCATTTCCTCCGCCGCGCACCACATTTAAAAAAATCATAGCGTGAAAACCGTGGGTTCGATCCGCGTGCCGCTCGAAGGCGATTACAGGGGAGATGCAGCCCTTTCCAAAGAGGCATGAACAGACTTCCTACTCCCAAGGAGCCCAAAGATATTAAGCCGCAAATACGTCCTACGCGCGTCTTTTCTACGCCGCGCACCACATTTAAAAAATCGTATCGGAAGAACGGTGGGTCCAATCCGCGTGCCGCTTAAAGGCGATTACAAGGGAGATGCAAACCTTTCCAAAGAGCCATGAAAAGACTTTCTACTCCCAAGGAGACAATAGATATTAAGCCGAAATGACGTCCGACGCGCGCATTTTCTCCGCCGCGCACCACATTTAAAAAAATCATAGCGTGAAAACCGTGGGTTCGATCCGCGTGCCGCTCGAAGGCGATTACAGCGGAGATGCAGCCCTTTCCAAAGAGCCATGAAAAGACTTTCTACTCCCAAGGAGACAAGAGATATTAAGCCGAAATGACGTCCGACGCGCGCATTTCCTCCGCCGCGCACCACATTTAAAAAAATCATAGCGTGAAAACCGTGGGTTCGATCCGCGTGCCGCTCGAAGGCGATTACAGGGGAGATGCAGCCCTTTCCAAAGAGCCATGAACAGACTTTCTACACCCAATGAGACAAGAGATATTAAGCCGCAAATACGTCCGGCGCGCGTCTTTTCTCCGCCGCGCAACACATTTAAAAAAAATCGTAGCGTGATAACGATGGTTCCGATCCGCGTGCCGCGCGAAGGCGATTACAGGGGAGATGCAGCCCTTTCCAAAGAGCCATGAACAGACTTTCTACTCCCAAGGAGCCCAAAGATATTAAGCCGCAAATAAGTCCTACGCGCGTCTTTTCTACGCCGCGCACCACATTTAAAAAATCGTAGCGTAAGAACGGTGGGTCCGATCCGCGTGCCGCTTAAAGGCGATTACAGGGGAGATGCAACCCTTTCCAAAGAACCATGAAAAGACTTTCTACTCCCAAGGAGACAAGAGATATTAAGCCGCAATGACGTTCGACGCGCGCATTTTCTCCGCCGCGCAGCACATTTAAAAAAATCATAGCGTGAAAACCGTGGGTTCGATCCGCGTGCCGCTCGAAGGCGATTACAGGGGAGATGCAGCCCTTTCCAAAGAGGCATGAACAGACTTCCTACTCCCAAAGAGCCCAAAGATATTAAGCCGCAAATACGTCCTACGCGCGTCTTTTCTACGCCGCGCACCACATTTAAAAAATCGTAGCGTAAGAACGGTGGGTCCGATCCGCGTGCCGCTTAAAGGCGATTACAGGGGAGATGCAAACCTTTCCAAAGAGCCATGAACAGACTTTCTACTCCCAATGAGACAAGAGATATCAAGCCGCAAATACGTCCGGCGCGCGTCTATTCTCCGCCGCGCAACACATTTAAAAAAAATCGTAGCGTGAAAACCGTGGGTTCGATCCGCGTGCCGCTTAAAGGCGATTACAGGGGAGATGCAGCCCTTTCCAAAGAGCCATGAAAAGACTTTCTACTCCCAAGGAGACAAGAGATATTAAGCCGAAATGACGTCCGACGCGCGCATTTCCTCCGCCGCGCACCACATTTAAAAAAATCATAGCGTGAAAACCGTGGGTTCGATCCGCGTGCCGCTCGAAGGCGATCACAGCGGAGATGCAGCCCTTTCCAAAGAGCCATGAAAAGACTTTCTACTCCCAATGAGACAAGAGATATTAAGCCGCAAATACGTCCGGCGCGCGTCTTTTCTACGCCGCGCAACACATTTAAAAAAAATCGTAGCGTGAAAAACGTGGGTTCGATCCGCGTGCCGCTCGAAGGCGATTACAGGGGAGATGCATCCCTTTCAAAAGAGCCATGAACAGACTTTCTACTCCCAAGGAGACCAGAAATATTAACATATAAATCGTTACGCTCCAGTCGGATGAACGAGAAACGCTTGTACAATTGCAACGAATTGGAGGAGAAAGTTTAAACAAACGCGCTGACTTTGAACGCTCACATCTAGGCCGGGCCAACTCCAAATGGCGTGCAACTCGGTGCGCATCACCTCCATGACTGTCGCTAACGAACGCCACCTGCCACGCTTTCGGCCTATCCCTGGCGGCATTAAAAAATCGTAGCGTGATAACGATGGTTCCGATGCGCGTGCCGCTCGAAGGCGATTACAGGGGAGATACAGCCCTTTCCAAAGAGCCATGAACAGACTTTCTACTCCCAAGGAGACAAGAGATATTACGCGCATTTTCTCCGACGCGCACCACGTTTAAAAAATCGTAGCGTGAGAACGGTGGGTCCGATCCGCGAGCCGCTTAAAGGGGATTACAGGGGAGATGCATCCCTTTCCAAAGAGCCATGAACAGACTTTCTACTCCCAAGGACACCAGAGATATTAACAGATAAAGCGTTACGCTCCAGTGGGATGAGCGAGAAACGCTTGTACAATTGCAACGAATTGGAGGAGAAAGTTTAAACAAACGCGCTGACTTTGAAGGCTCACATCTAGGCCGGGCCAGGTCCAAATGGCCTGCAACTCGGTCCGCATCACGTCCATGACTTTTCCTAACGAACGCCACCTGCCAAGCTTTCGGCCCGTCCCTGTCGGCATTAAAAAATCGTAGCGTGATAACGATGGTTCCGATCCGCGTGCCGCGCGAAGGCGATTACAGGGGAGATGCAGCCCTTTCCAAAGAGCCATGAACAGACTTCCTACTCCCAAGGAGACAAGAGATATTAAGCCGCAATGACGTCCGACGCGCGCATTTTCTCCGCCGCGCAGCACATTTAAAAAAATCATAGCGTGAAAACCGTGGGTTCGATCCGCGTGCCGCTCGAAGGCGATTACAGGGGAGATGGAGCCCTTTCCAAAGAGGCATGAACAGACTTCCTACTCCCAAGGAGCCCAAAGATATTAAGCCGCAAATACGTCCTACGCGCGTCTTTTCTACGCCGCGCACCACATTTAAAAAATCGTAGCGTAAGAACGGTGGGTCCGATCCGCGTGCCGCTTAAAGGCGATTACAGGGGAGATGCAGCCCTTTCCAAAGAGCCATGAAAAGACTTTCTACTCCCAAGGAGACAAGAGATATTAAGCCGAAATGACGTCCGACGCGCGCATTTCCTCCGCCGCGCACCACATTTAAAAAAATCATAGCGTGAAAACCGTGGGTTCGATCCGCGTGCCGCTCGAAGGCGATTACAGCGGAGATGCAGCCCTTTCCAAAGAGCCATGAAAAGACTTTCTACTCCCAAGGAGACAAGAGATATTAAGCCGAAATGACGTCCGACGCGCGCATTTCCTCCGCCGCGCACCACATTTAAAAAAATCATAGCGTGAAAACCGTGGGTTCGATCCGCGTGCCGCTCGAAGGCGATTACAGGGGAGATGCAGCCCTTTCCAAAGAGCCATGAACAGACTTTCTACACCCAATGAGACAAGAGATATTAAGCCGCAAATACGTCCGGCGCGCGTCTTTTCTCCGCCGCGCAACACATTTAAAAAAAATCGTAGCGTGATAACGATGGTTCCGATCAGCGTGCCGCGCGAAGGCGATTACAGGGGAGATGCAGCCCTTTCCAAAGAGCCATGAACAGACTTTCTACTCCCAAGGAGCCCAAAGATATTAAGCCGCAAATAAGTCCTACGCGCGTCTTTTCTACGCCGCGCACCACATTTAAAAAATCGTAGCGTAAGAACGGTGGGTCCGATCCGCGTGCCGCTTAAAGGCGATTACAGGGGAGATGCAGCCCTTTCCAAAGAGCCATGAAAAGACTTTCTACTCCCAAGGAGACAAGAGATATTAAGCCGAAATGACGTCCGACGCGCGCATTTCCTCCGCCGCGCACCACATTTAAAAAAATCATAGCGTGAAAACCGTGGGTTCGATCCGCGTGCCGCTCGAAGGCGATTACAGGGGAGATGCAGCCCTTTCCAAAGAGGCATGAACAGACTTCCTACTCCCAAGGAGCCCAAAGATATTAAGCCGCAAATACGTCCTACGCGCGTCTTTTCTACGCCGCGCACCACATTTAAAAAAATCATAGCGTGAAAACCGTGGGTTCGATCCGCGTGCCGCTCGAAGGCGATTACAGCGGAGATGCAGCCCTTTCCAAAGAGCCATGAAAAGACTTTCTACTCCCAAGGAGACAAGAGATATTAAGCCGAAATGACGTCCGACGCGCGCATTTCCTCCGCCGCGCACCACATTTAAAAAAATCATAGCGTGAAAACCGTGGGTTCGATCCGCGTGCCGCTCGAAGGCGATTACAGGGGAGATGCAGCCCTTTCCAAAGAGCCATGAACAGACTTTCTACACCCAATGAGACAAGAGATATTAAGCCGCAAATACGTCCGGCGCGCGTCTTTTCTCCGCCGCGCAACACATTTAAAAAAAATCGTAGCGTGATAACGATGGTTCCGATCCGCGTGCCGCGCGAAGGCGATTACAGGGGAGATGCAGCCCTTTCCAAAGAGCCATGAACAGACTTTCTACTCCCAAGGAGCCCAAAGATATTAAGCCGCAAATAAGTCCTACGCGCGTCTTTTCTACGCCGCGCACCACATTTAAAAAATCGTAGCGTAAGAACGGTGGGTCCGATTCGCGTGCCGCTTAAAGGCGATTACAGGGGAGATGCAGCCCTTTCCAAAGAGCCATGAAAAGACTTTCTACTCCCAAGGAGACAAGAGATATTAAGCCGAAATGACGTTCGACGCGCGCATTTTCTCCGCCGCGCAGCACATTTAAAAAAATCATAGCGTGAAAACCGTGGGTTCGATCCGCGTGCCGCTCGAAGGCGATTACAGGGGAGATGCAGCCCTTTCCAAAGAGGCATGAACAGACTTCCTACTCCCAAGGAGACAAGAGATATTAAGCCGCAATGACGTCCTACGCGCGCCTTTTCTACGCCGCGCACCACATTTAAAAAATCGTAGCGTAAGAACGGTGGGTCCGATCCGCGTGCCCATTAAAGGCGATTACAGGGGAGATGCAGCCCTTTCCAAAGAGGCATGAACAGACTTCCTACTCCCAAGGAGCCCAAAGATATTAAGCCGCAAATACGTCCTACGCGCGTCTTTTCTACGCCGCGCACCACATTTAAAAAAATCATAGCGTGAAAACCGTGGGTTCGATCCGCGTGCCGCTCGAAGGCGATTACAGCGGAGATGCAGCCCTTTCCAAAGAGCCATGAAAAGACTTTCTACTCCCAAGGAGACAAGAGATATTAAGCCGAAATGACGTCCGACGCGCGCATTTCCTCCGCCGCGCACCACATTTAAAAAAATCATAGCGTGAAAACCGTGGGTTCGATCCGCGTGCCGCTCGAAGGCGATTACAGGGGAGATGCAGCCCTTTCCAAAGAGCCATGAACAGACTTTCTACACCCAATGAGACAAGAGATATTAAGCCGCAAATACGTCCGGCGCGCGTCTTTTCTCCGCCGCGCAACACATTTAAAAAAAATCGTAGCGTGATAACGATGGTTCCGATCCGCGTGCCGCGCGAAGGCGATTACAGGGGAGATGCAGCCCTTTCCAAAGAGCCATGAACAGACTTTCTACTCCCAAGGAGCCCAAAGATATTAAGCCGCAAATAAGTCCTACGCGCGTCTTTTCTACGCCGCGCACCACATTTAAAAAATCGTAGCGTAAGAACGGTGGGTCCGATCCGCGTGCCGCTTAAAGGCGATTACAGGGGAGATGCAACCCTTTCCAAAGAACCATGAAAAGACTTTCTACTCCCAAGGAGACAAGAGATATTAAGCCGCAATTACGTCCGACGCGCGCATTTTCTCCGCCGCGCAGCACATTTAAAAAAATCATAGCGTGAAAACCGTGGGTTCGATCCACGTGCCGCTCGAAGGCGATTACAGGGGAGATGCAGCCCTTTCCAAAGAGGCATGAACAGACTTCCTACTCCCAAGGAGACAAGAGATATTAAGCCGCAATGACGTCCGACGCGCGCATTTTCTCCGCCGCGCAGCACATTTAAAAAAATCATAGCGTGAAAACCGTGGGTTCGATCCGCGTGCCGCTCGAAGGCGATTACAGGGGAGATGGAGCCCTTTCCAAAGAGGCATGAACAGACTTCCTACTCCCAAGGAGCCCAAAGATATTAAGCCGCAAATACGTCCTACGCGCGTCTTTTCTACGCCGCGCACCACATTTAAAAAATCGTAGCGTAAGAACGGTGGGTCCGATCCGCGTGCCGCTTAAAGGCGATTACAGGGGAGATGCAGCCCTTTCCAAAGAGCCATGAAAAGACTTTCTACTCCCAAGGAGACAAGAGATATTAAGCCGAAATGACGTCCGACGCGCGCATTTCCTCCGCCGCGCACCACATTTAAAAAAATCATAGCGTGAAAACCGTGGGTTCGATCCGCGTGCCGCTCGAAGGCGATTACAGGGGAGATGCAGCCCTTTCCAAAGAGGCATGAACAGACTTCCTACTCCCAAGGAGCCCAAAGATATTAAGCCGCAAATACGTCCTACGCGCGTCTTTTCTACGCCGCGCACCACATTTAAAAAAATCATAGCGTGAAAACCGTGGGTTCGATCCGCGTGCCGCTCGAAGGCGATTACAGCGGAGATGCAGCCCTTTCCAAAGAGCCATGAAAAGACTTTCTACTCCCAAGGAGACAAGAGATATTAAGCCGAAATGACGTCCGACGCGCGCATTTCCTCCGCCGCGCACCACATTTAAAAAAATCATAGCGTGAAAACCGTGGGTTCGATCCGCGTGCCGCTCGAAGGCGATTACAGGGGAGATGCAGCCCTTTCCAAAGAGCCATGAACAGACTTTCTACACCCAATGAGACAAGAGATATTAAGCCGCAAATACGTCCGGCGCGCGTCTTTTCTCCGCCGCGCAACACATTTAAAAAAAATCGTAGCGTGATAACGATGGTTCCGATCCGCGTGCCGCGCGAAGGCGATTACAGGGGAGATGCAGCCCTTTCCAAAGAGCCATGAACAGACTTTCTACTCCCAAGGAGCCCAAAGATATTAAGCCGCAAATAAGTCCTACGCGCGTCTTTTCTACGCCGCGCACCACATTTAAAAAATCGTAGCGTAAGAACGGTGGGTCCGATCCGCGTGCCGCTTAAAGGCGATTACAGGGGAGATGCAACCCTTTCCAAAGAACCATGAAAAGACTTTCTACTCCCAAGGAGACAAGAGATATTAAGCCGCAATGACGTCCGACGCGCGCATTTTCTCCGCCGCGCAGCACATTTAAAAAAATCATAGCGTGAAAACCGTGGGTTCGATCCACGTGCCGCTCGAAGGCGATTACAGGGGAGATGCAGCCCTTTCCAAAGAGGCATGAACAGACTTCCTACTCCCAAGGAGACAAGAGATATTAAGCCGCAATGACGTCCGACGCGCGCATTTTCTCCGCCGCGCAGCACATTTAAAAAAATCATAGCGTGAAAACCGTGGGTTCGATCCGCGTGCCGCTCGAAGGCGATTACAGGGGAGATGGAGCCCTTTCCAAAGAGGCATGAACAGACTTCCTACTCCCAAGGAGCCCAAAGATATTAAGCCGCAAATACGTCCTTCGCGCGTCTTTTCTACGCCGCGCACCACATTTAAAAAATCGTAGCGTAAGAACGGTGGGTCCGATCCGCGTGCCGCTTAAAGGCGATTACAGGGGAGATGCAGCCCTTTCCAAAGAGCCATGAAAAGATTTTCTACTCCCAAGGAGACAAGAGATATTAAGCCGAAATGACGTCCGACGCGCGCATTTCCTCCGCCGCGCACCACATTTAAAAAAATCATAGCGTGAAAACCGTGGGTTCGATCCGCGTGCCGCTCGAAGGCGATTACAGGGGAGATGCAGCCCTTTCCAAAGAGGCATGAACAGACTTCCTACTCCCAAGGAGCCCAAAGATATTAAGCCGCAAATACGTCCTACGCGCGTCTTTTCTACGCCGCGCACCACATTTAAAAAATCGTATCGGAAGAACGGTGGGCCCAATCCGCGTGCCGCTTAAAGGCGATTACAAGGGAGATGCAAACCTTTCCAAGGAGCCATGAAAAGACTTTCTACTCCCAAGGAGACAATAGATATTAAGCCGAAATGACGTCCGACGCGCGCATTTTCTCCGCCGCGCACCACATTTAAAAAAATCATAGCGTGAAAACCGTGGGTTCGATCCGCGTGCCGCTCGAAGGCGATTACAGCGGAGATGCAGCCCTTTCCAAAGAGCCATGAAAAGACTTTCTACTCCCAAGGAGACAAGAGATATTAAGCCGAAATGACGTCCGACGCGCGCATTTCCTCCGCCGCGCACCACATTTAAAAAAATCATAGCGTGAAAACCGTGGGTTCGATCCGCGTGCCGCTCGAAGGCGATTACAGGGGAGATGCAGCCCTTTCCAAAGAGCCATGAACAGACTTTCTACACCCAATGAGACAAGAGATATTAAGCCGCAAATACGTCCGGCGCGCGTCTTTTCTCCGCCGCGCAACACATTTAAAAAAAATCGTAGCGTGATAACGATGGTTCCGATCCGCGTGCCGCGCGAAGGCGATTACAGGGGAGATGCAGCCCTTTCCAAAGAGCCATGAACAGACTTTCTACTCCCAAGGAGCCCAAAGATATTAAGCCGCAAATAAGTCCTACGCGCGTCTTTTCTACGCCGCGCACCACATTTAAAAAATCGTAGCGTAAGAACGGTGGGTCCGATCCGCGTGCCGCTTAAAGGCGATTACAGGGGAGATGCAACCCTTTCCAAAGAACCATGAAAAGACTTTCTACTCCCAAGGAGACAAGAGATATTAAGCCGCAATGACGTTCGACGCGCGCATTTTCTCCGCCGCGCAGCACATTTAAAAAAATCATAGCGTGAAAACCGTGGGTTCGATCCGCGTGCCGCTCGAAGGCGATTACAGGGGAGATGCAGCCCTTTCCAAAGAGGCATGAACAGACTTCCTACTCCCAAAGAGCCCAAAGATATTAAGCCGCAAATACGTCCTACGCGCGTCTTTTCTACGCCGCGCACCACATTTAAAAAATCGTAGCGTAAGAACGGTGGGTCCGATCCGCGTGCCGCTTAAAGGCGATTACAGGGGAGATGCAAACCTTTCCAAAGAGCCATGAACAGACTTTCTACTCCCAATGAGACAAGAGATATCAAGCCGCAAATACGTCCGGCGCGCGTCTATTCTCCGCCGCGCAACACATTTAAAAAAAATCGTAGCGTGAAAACCGTGTGTTTGATCCGCGTGCCGCTTAAAGGCGATTACAGGGGAGATGCAGCCCTTTCCAAAGAGCCATGAAAAGACTTTCTACTCCCAAGGAGACAAGAGATATTAAGCCGAAATGACGTCCGACGCGCGCATTTCCTCCGCCGCGCACCACATTTAAAAAAATCATAGCGTGAAAACGGTGGGTTCGATCCGCGTGCCGCTCGAAGGCGATTACAGCGGAGATGCAGCCCTTTCCAAAGAGCCATGAAAAGACTTTCTACTCCCAATGAGACAAGAGATATTAAGCCGCAAATACGTCCGGCGCGCGTCTTTTCTCCGCCGCGCAACACATTTAAAAAAAATCGTAGCGTGAAAAACGTGGGTTCGATCCGCGTGCCGCTCGAAGGCGATTACAGGGGAGATGCATCCCTTTCAAAAGAGCCATGAACAGACTTTCTACTCCCAAGGAGACCAGAAATATTAACATATAAATCGTTACGCTCCAGTCGGATGAACGAGAAACGCTTGTACAATTGCAACGAATTGGAGGAGAAAGTTTAAACAAACGCGCTGACTTTGAACGCTCACATCTAGGCCGGGCCAACTCCAAATGGCGTGCAACTCGGTGCGCATCACCTCCATGACTGTCGCTAACGAACGCCACCTGCCACGCTTTCGGCCTATCCCTGGCGGCATTAAAAAATCGTAGCGTGATAACGATGGTTCCGATGCGCGTGCCGCTCGAAGGCGATTACAGGGGAGATACAGCCCTTTCCAAAGAGCCATGACAGACTTTCTACTCCCAAGGAGACAAGAGATATTACGCGCATTTTCTCCGACGCGCACCACGTTTAAAAAATCGTAGCGTGAGAACGGTGGGTCCGATCCGCGAGCCGCTTAAAGGGGATTACAGGGGAGATGCATCCCTTTCCAAAGAGCCATGAACAGACTTTCTACTCCCAAGGACACCAGAGATATTAACAGATAAAGCGTTACGCTCCAGTGAGATGAGCGAGAAACGCTTGTACAATTGCAACGAATTGGAGGAGAAAGTTTAAACAAACGCGCTGACTTTGAAGGCTCACATCTAGGCCGGGCCAGGTCCAAATGGCCTGCAACTCGGTCCGCATCACGTCCATGACTTTTCCTAACGAACGCCACCTGCCAAGCTTTCGGCCCGTCCCTGTCGGCATTAAAAAATCGTAGCGTGATAACGATGGTTCCGATCCGCGTGCCGCGCGAAGGCGATTACAGGGGAGATGCAGCCCTTTCCAAAGAGCCATGAACAGACTTTCTACTCCCAAGGAGCCCAAAGATATTAAGCCGCAAATAAGTCCTACGCGCGTCTTTTCTACGCCGCGCACCACATTTAAAAAATCGTAGCGTAAGAACGGTGGGTCCGATCCGCGTGCCGCTTAAAGGCGATTACAGGGGAGATGCAACCCTTTCCAAAGAGCCATGAAAAGACTTTCTACTCCCAAGGAGACAAGAGATTTAAGCCGAAATGACGTCCGACGCGCGCATTTTCTCCGACGCGCAACACATTTAAAAAAATCATAGCGTGAAAACCGTGGGTTCGATCCGCGTGCCGCTCGAAGACGATTACAGGGGAGATGCAGCCCTTTCCAAAGAGCCATGAACAGACTTCCTACTGCCAAGGAGACCAAAGATATTAAGCCACAAATACGTCCGGACCGCGTCTTTTCTCCGCAGCTCACCACATTTAAAAAAATCGTAGCGTGAAAACCGTGGGTTCGATATAGTATACATACAGAGTATATAGTTTGACCAAAAGATCGTGCTGATCTTTGATCTCCTGGTTCTTCATCTCCAGCGCCACTTTCAGACTCATAATGTCCTCCTCTATGGGCTGGTATAACCCACACATACGAATCATCACTACAGCCAGTACAATGGAAAGGTGGGAATGTGTACTGAATGTGTACTGACGTTATAAGTGAAAGGTGGAGGTACTGGTGGATGTGTACTGACACTATAAGGGATCTCTACCTGCAGTGACAGTCTGAGCTTCTCAAGTTCTTCCTCCAGAGATTTCTTCTCCTGTTCACAGGCCATTTTCATATCTGCCAGAGCAAGTATCATTACTGCTGGATATAACATAGATTGTATATACTACATAATTACTACTGAATATATAAAATATAATATATATAGTACTATACATATATTAGTATCACTTTTATTGGAGCCTAAAGGCTAGCATTCATTATTAGTTATGTTAGTATTATTGCATTTCCATAGTACTTACTCTTGATGGACCTGTTATGCTCCTCCTCCTCCTGCTGTTTCTGCAGGAGCTCTGTCTCCTCATGCTGCTTGTGTTTCAGCATCTCCTGAAGAACCTGCAGCTCCTTCTGCTTCTGCAACCTCAACTCCTTCAGCTGCTCCAACAAACTGTTCTCCAACTCCTCCTTTTCACACCGCAAACACTCCAATCGGGCCACAGGCCCCACTAGTGACACAGAACCACACACACACACACACACACAAAGAGAGAGATAAACATGTATAAATGTATAAGAATTTGTGGATAAAATTATTATGAGATTATTTATAATCAAACGACTACACTACACAACCACATCTTCCTTTTATTTACATATTATACAGATATTTAGAGATATTTACATTTTATTTACCCGCGTGCGTCTCTCTTCTCCAAGGTAGCGGAGAGATATGAAAGGATAAAAGGGGAAAAGAATAAAATGCACGTCGGTTTTAAATTCGCAGGCTACCTGCGCTGAAGGCGTGGAAAACGAGCACGTGACGGAAAGGCTTCCGTACCCGATGGGTCCAAATCACATGCCCAGCAAAGTAGCCTTAAACCTGGACACACAATGGAGAGCATTTGACCCTTTAAAATCATACTACAACCAGACTTCCAGGCCCAAGAGGTCACACAGCCATGCCCAGCAAAGTAGCTCTGGGCCTGGGCACACTTCACGCAGTTTGACCGTTTAAATAAAACTAGAAACAGACTTCCTGGCCCAAGAGGTCACAGTCATACCCAGCAAAGTACGTTTAAACCTGGAAACAAATCAGATCCTTTCTGTCATTCAAAGGAATGGGCCTGCAACTCACAACCACATCCCCAGTGAAGCGCACCGTCACCCAGCCACACTACCCCACCTTGCCCGTCCTGGAACAACCACACCTCCAGGGCACCACATGCCAATCTCTCATGCCCAGCAAACTGCAACCTCACGCAGCCAGGCCACACACTGTCTCCCCTTGTACAGTCCAAGGACGAACTCCTCCACAAACCTGGTGTTCACGCGCACACACGCAATTACAACGAATTGGTGGAGAACTTTGAAACAAACGTGCTGACTTTGAATACTCACATCTAGGCTGGGCCAGGTCCAAATGGCCTGCAGCTCGGTGCGCATTAACTGCTTGACTGTCCGTTACAAACGCCACCTGCCAAGCGTTCGTTCCGTCCCTGGCGGATTTTAAAAAATCGTAGCGTGAGAACGATGGGTCCGATCCGCGTGCCGCTTAAAGGCGATTACAGGGGAGATGCAACCCATTCCAAAGAACCATGAAAAGACTTTCTACTCCCAAGGAAACGAGATATTAAGCCGCAATGACATCCGACGCGCGCATTTTCTCCGCCGCGCAGCACATTTAAAAAAATCATAGCGTGAAAACCGTGGGTTCGATCCGCGTGCCGCTCGAAGGCGATTACAGGGGAGATGCAGCCCTTTCCAAAGAGGCATGAACAGACTTCCTACTCCCAAGGAGCCCAAAGATATTAAGCCGCAAATACGTCCTACTCGCGTCTTTTCTACGCCGCGCACCACATTTAAAAAATCGTATCGGAAGAACGGTGGGTCCAATCCGCGTGCCGCTTAAAGGCGATTACAAGGGAGATGCAAACCTTTCCAAAGAGCCATGAAAAGACTTTCTACTCCCAAGGAGACAAGAGATATTACGCGCATTTTCTCCGACGCGCACCACGTTTAAAAAATCGTAGCGTGAGAACGGTGGGTCCGATCCGCGTGCCGCTTAAAGGCGATTACAGGGGAGATGCATCCCTTTCCAAAGAGCCATGAACAGACTTTCTACTCCCAAGGAGACCAGAGATATTAACAGATAAAGCGTTACGCTCCAGTCGGATGAGCGAGAAACGCTTGTACAATTGCAACGAATTGGAGGAGAAAGTTTAAACAAACGCGCAGACTTTGAAGGCTCACATCTAGGCCGGGCCAGGTCCAAATGGCCTGCAACTCGGTCCGCATCACGTCCATGACTTTTCCTAACGAACGCCACCTGCCAAGCTTTCGGCCCGTCCCTGTCGGCATTAAAAAATCGTAGCGTGATAACGATGGTTCCGATCCGCGTGCCGCGCGAAGGCGATTACAGGGGAGATGCAGCCCTTTCCAAAGAGCCATGAACAGACTTTCTACTCCCAAGGAGCCCAAAGATATTAAGCCGCAAATAAGTCCTACGCGCGTCTTTTCTACGCCTCGCACCACATTTAAAAAATCGTAGCGTAAGAACGGTGGGTCCGATCCGCGTGCCGCTTAAAGGCGATTACAGGGGAGATGCAACCCTTTCCAAAGAACCATGAAAAGACTTTCTACTCCCAAGGAGACAAGAGATATTAAGCCGCAATGACGTCCGACGCGCGCATTTTCTCCGCCGCGCAGCACATTTAAAAAAATCATAGCGTGAAAACCGTGGGTTCGATCCACGTGCCGCTCGAAGGCGATTACAGGGGAGATGCAGCCCTTTCCAAAGAGGCATGAACAGACTTCCTACTCCCAAGGAGACAAGAGATATTAAGCCGCAATGACGTCCGACGCGCGCATTTTCTCCGCCGCGCAGCACATTTAAAAAAATCATAGCGTGAAAACCGTGGGTTCGATCCGCGTGCCGCTCGAAGGCGATTACAGGGGAGATGGAGCCCTTTCCAAAGAGGCATGAACAGACTTCCTACTCCCAAGGAGCCCAAAGATATTAAGCCGCAAATACGTCCTACGCGCGTCTTTTCTACGCCGCGCACCACATTTAAAAAATCGTAGCGTAAGAACGGTGGGTCCGATCCGCGTGCCGCTTAAAGGCGATTACAGGGGAGATGCAGCCCTTTCCAAAGAGCCATGAAAAGACTTTCTACTCCCAAGGAGACAAGAGATATTAAGCCGAAATGACGTCCGACGCGCGCATTTCCTCCGCCGCGCACCACATTTAAAAAAATCATAGCGTGAAAACCGTGGGTTCGATCCGCGTGCCGCTCGAAGGCGATTACAGGGGAGATGCAGCCCTTTCCAAAGAGGCATGAACAGACTTCCTACTCCCAAGGAGCCCAAAGATATTAAGCCGCAAATACGTCCTACGCGCGTCTTTTCTACGCCGCGCACCACATTTAAAAAATCGTATCGGAAGAACGGTGGGTCCAATCCGCGTGCCGCTTAAAGGCGATTACAAGGGAGATGCAAACCTTTCCAAAGAGCCATGAAAAGACTTTCTACTCCCAAGGAGACAATAGATATTAAGCCGAAATGACGTCCGACGCGCGCATTTTCTCCGCCGCGCACCACATTTAAAAAAATCATAGCGTGAAAACCGTGGGTTCGATCCGCGTGCCGCTCGAAGGCGATTACAGCGGAGATGCAGCCCTTTCCAAAGAGCCATGAAAAGACTTTCTACTCCCAAGGAGACAAGAGATATTAAGCCGAAATGACGTCCGACGCGCGCATTTCCTCCGCCGCGCACCACATTTAAAAAAATCATAGCGTGAAAACCGTGGGTTCGATCCGCGTGCCGCTCGAAGGCGATTACAGGGGAGATGCAGCCCTTTCCAAAGAGCCATGAACAGACTTTCTACACCCAATGAGACAAGAGATATTAAGCCGCAAATACGTCCGGCGCGCGTCTTTTCTCCGCCGCGCAACACATTTAAAAAAAATCGTAGCGTGATAACGATGGTTCCGATCCGCGTGCCGCGCGAAGGCGATTACAGGGGAGATGCAGCCCTTTCCAAAGAGCCATGAACAGACTTTCTACTCCCAAGGAGCCCAAAGATATTAAGCCGCAAATAAGTCCTACGCGCGTCTTTTCTACGCCGCGCACCACATTTAAAAAATCGTAGCGTAAGAACGGTGGGTCCGATCCGCGTGCCGCTTAAAGGCGATTACAGGGGAGATGCAACCCTTTCCAAAGAACCATGAAAAGACTTTCTACTCCCAAGGAGACAAGAGATATTAAGCCGCAATGACGTTCGACGCGAGCATTTTCTCCGCCGCGCAGCACATTTAAAAAAATCATAGCGTGAAAACCGTGGGTTCGATCCGCGTGCCGCTCGAAGGCGATTACAGGGGAGATGCAGCCCTTTCCAAAGAGGCATGAACAGACTTCCTACTCCCAAAGAGCCCAAAGATATTAAGCCGCAAATACGTCCTACGCGCGTCTTTTCTACGCCGCGCACCACATTTAAAAAATCGTAGCGTAAGAACGGTGGGTCCGATCCGCGTGCCGCTTAAAGGCGATTACAGGGGAGATGCAAACCTTTCCAAAGAGCCATGAACAGACTTTCTACTCCCAATGAGACAAGAGATATCAAGCCGCAAATACGTCCGGCGCGCGTCTATTCTCCGCCGCGCAACACATTTAAAAAAAATCGTAGCGTGAAAACCGTGGGTTCGATCCGCGTGCCGCTTAAAGGCGATTACAGGGGAGATGCAGCCCTTTCCAAAGAGCCATGAAAAGACTTTCTACTCCCAAGGAGACAAGAGATATTAAGCCGAAATGACGTCCGACGCGCGCATTTCCTCCGCCGCGCACCACATTTAAAAAAATCATAGCGTGAAAACCGTGGGTTCGATCCGCGTGCCGCTCGAAGGCGATTACAGCGGAGATGCAGCCCTTTCCAAAGAGCCATGAAAAGACTTTCTACTCCCAATGAGACAAGAGATATTAAGCCGCAAATACGTCCGGCGCGCGTCTTTTCTCCGCCGCGCAACACATTTAAAAAAAATCGTAGCGTGAAAAACGTGGGTTCGATCCGCGTGCCGCTCGAAGGCGATTACAGGGGAGATGCATCCCTTTCAAAAGAGCCATGAACAGACTTTCTACTCCCAAGGAGACCAGAAATATTAACATATAAAGCGTTACGCTCCAGTCGGATGAACGAGAAACGCTTGTACAATTGCAACGAATTGGAGGAGAAAGTTTAAACAAACGCGCTGACTTTGAACGCTCACATCTAGGCCGGGCCAACTCCAAATGGCGTGCAACTCGGTGCGCATCACCTCCATGACTGTCGCTAACGAACGCCACCTGCCACGCTTTCGGCCTATCCCTGGCGGCATTAAAAAATCGTAGCGTGATAACGATGGTTCCGATGCGCGTGCCGCTCGAAGGCGATTACAGGGGAGATACAGCCCTTTCCAAAGAGCCATGAACAGACTTTCTACTCCCAAGGAGACAAGAGATATTACGCGCATTTTCTCCGACGCGCACCACGTTTAAAAAATCGTAGCATGAGAACGGTGGGTCCGATCCGCGAGCCGCTTAAAGGGGATTACAGGGGAGATGCATCCCTTTCCAAAGAGCCATGAACAGACTTTCTACTCCCAAGGACACCAGAGATATTAACAGATAAAGCGTTACGCTCCAGTGGGATGAGCGAGAAACGCTTGTACAATTGCAACGAATTGGAGGAGAAAGTTTAAACAAACGCGCTGACTTTGAAGGCTCACATCTAGGCCGGGCCAGGTCCAAATGGCCTGCAACTCGGTCCGCATCACGTCCATGACTTTTCCTAACGAACGCCACCTGCCAAGCTTTCGGCCCGTCCCTGTCGGCATTAAAAAATCGTAGCGTGATAACGATGGTTCCGATCCGCGTGCCGCGCGAAGGCGATTACAGGGGAGATGCAGCCCTTTCCAAAGAGCCATGAACAGACTTTCTACTCCCAAGGAGCCCAAAGATATTAAGCCGCAAATAAGTCCTACGCGCGTCTTTTCTACGCCTCGCACCACATTTAAAAAATCGTAGCGTAAGAACGGTGGGTCCGATCCGCGTGCCGCTTAAAGGCGATTACAGGGGAGATGCAACCCTTTCCAAAGAACCATGAAAAGACTTTCTACTCCCAAGGAGACAAGAGATATTAAGCCGCAATGACGTCCGACGCGCGCATTTTCTCCGCCGCGCAGCACATTTAAAAAAATCATAGCGTGAAAACCGTGGGTTCGATCCACGTGCCGCTCGAAGGCGATTACAGGGGAGATGCAGCCCTTTCCAAAGAGGCATGAACAGACTTCCTACTCCCAAGGAGACAAGAGATATTAAGCCGCAATGACGTCCGACGCGCGCATTTTCTCCGCCGCGCAGCACATTTAAAAAAATCATAGCGTGAAAACCGTGGGTTCGATCCGCGTGCCGCTCGAAGGCGATTACAGGGGAGATGGAGCCCTTTCCAAAGAGGCATGAACAGACTTCCTACTCCCAAGGAGCCCAAAGATATTAAGCCGCAAATACGTCCTACGCGCGTCTTTTCTACGCCGCGCACCACATTTAAAAAATCGTAGCGTAAGAACGGTGGGTCCGATCCGCGTGCCGCTTAAAGGCGATTACAGGGGAGATGCAGCCCTTTCCAAAGAGCCATGAAAAGACTTTCTACTCCCAAGGAGACAAGAGATATTAAGCCGAAATGACGTCCGACGCGCGCATTTCCTCCGCCGCGCACCACATTTAAAAAAATCATAGCGTGAAAACCGTGGGTTCGATCCGCGTGCCGCTCGAAGGCGATTACAGGGGAGATGCAGCCCTTTCCAAAGAGGCATGAACAGACTTTCTACTCCCAAGGAGCCCAAAGATATTAAGCCGCAAATACGTCCTACGCGCGTCTTTTCTACGCCGCGCACCACATTTAAAAAATCGTATCGGAAGAACGGTGGGTCCAATCCGCGTGCCGCTTAAAGGCGATTACAAGGGAGATGCAAACCTTTCCAAAGAGCCATGAAAAGACTTTCTACTCCCAAGGAGACAATAGATATTAAGCCGAAATGACGTCCGACGCGCGCATTTTCTCCGCCGCGCACCACATTTAAAAAAATCATAGCGTGAAAACCGTGGGTTCGATCCGCGTGCCGCTCGAAGGCGATTACAGCGGAGATGCAGCCCTTTCCAAAGAGCCATGAAAAGACTTTCTACTCCCAAGGAGACAAGAGATATTAAGCCGAAATGACGTCCGACGCGCGCATTTCCTCCGCCGCGCACCACATTTAAAAAAATCATAGCGTGAAAACCGTGGGTTCGATCCGCGTGCCGCTCGAAGGCGATTACAGGGGAGATGCAGCCCTTTCCAAAGAGCCATGAACAGACTTTCTACACCCAATGAGACAAGAGATATTAAGCCGCAAATACGTCCGGCGCGCGTCTTTTCTCCGCCGCGCAACACATTTAAAAAAAATCGTAGCGTGATAACGATGGTTCCGATCCGCGTGCCGCGCGAAGGCGATTACAGGGGAGATGCAGCCCTTTCCAAAGAGCCATGAACAGACTTTCTACTCCCAAGGAGCCCAAAGATATTAAGCCGCAAATAAGTCCTACGCGCGTCTTTTCTACGCCGCGCACCACATTTAAAAAATCGTAGCGTAAGAACGGTGGGTCCGATCCGCGTGCCGCTTAAAGGCGATTACAGGGGAGATGCAACCCTTTCCAAAGAACCATGAAAAGACTTTCTACTCCCAAGGAGACAAGAGATATTAAGCCGCAATGACGTCCGACGCGCGCATTTTCTCCGCCGCGCAGCACATTTAAAAAAATCATAGCGTGAAAACCGTGGGTTCGATCCACGTGCCGCTCGAAGGCGATTACAGGGGAGATGCAGCCCTTTCCAAAGAGGCATGAACAGACTTCCTACTCCCAAGGAGACAAGAGATATTAAGCCGCAATGACGTCCGACGCGCGCATTTTCTCCGCCGCGCAGCACATTTAAAAAAATCATAGCGTGAAAACCGTGGGTTCGATCCGCGTGCCGCTCGAAGGCGATTACAGGGGAGATGGAGCCCTTTCCAAAGAGGCATGAACAGACTTCCTACTCCCAAGAAGCCCAAAGATATTAAGCCGCAAATACGTCCTACGCGCGTCTTTTCTACGCCGCGCACCACATTTAAAAAATCGTAGCGTAAGAACGGTGCGTCCGATCCGCGTGCCGCTTAAAGGCGATTACAGGGGAGATGCAGCCCTTTCCAAAGAGCCATGAAAAGACTTTCTACTCCCAAGGAGACAAGAGATATTAAGCCGAAATGACGTCCGACGCGCGCATTTCCTCCGCCGCGCACCACATTTAAAAAAATCATAGCGTGAAAACCGTGGGTTCGATCCGCGTGCCGCTCGAAGGCGATTACAGGGGAGATGCAGCCCTTTCCAAAGAGGCATGAACAGACTTCCTACTCCCAAGGAGCCCAAAGATATTAAGCCGCAAATACGTCCTACGCGCGTCTTTTCTACGCCGCGCACCACATTTAAAAAATCGTATCGGAAGAACGGTGGGTCCAATCCGCGTGCCGCTTAAAGGCGATTACAAGGGAGATGCAAACCTTTCCAAAGAGCCATGAAAAGACTTTCTACTCCCAAGGAGACAATAGATATTAAGCCGAAATGACGTCCGACGCGCGCATTTTCTCCGCCGCGCACCACATTTAAAAAAATCATAGCGTGAAAACCGTGGGTTCGATCCGCGTGCCGCTCGAAGGCGATTACAGCGGAGATGCAGCCCTTTCCAAAGAGCCATGAAAAGACTTTCTACTCCCAAGGAGACAAGAGATATTAAGCCGAAATGACGTCCGACGCGCGCATTTCCTCCGCCGCGCACCACATTTAAAAAAATCATAGCGTGAAAACCGTGGGTTCGATCCGCGTGCCGCTCGAAGGCGATTACAGGGGAGATGCAGCCCTTTCCAAAGAGCCATGAACAGACTTTCTACACCCAATGAGACAAGAGATATTAAGCCGCAAATACGTCCGGCGCGCGTCTTTTCTCCGCCGCGCAACACATTTAAAAAAAATCGTAGCGTGATAACGATGGTTCCGATCCGCGTGCCGCGCGAAGGCGATTACAGGGGAGATGCAGCCCTTTCCAAAGAGCCATGAACAGACTTTCTACTCCCAAGGAGCCCAAAGATATTAAGCCGCAAATAAGTCCTACGCGCGTCTTTTCTACGCCGCGCACCACATTTAAAAAATCGTAGCGTAAGAACGGTGGGTCCGATCCGCGTGCCGCTTAAAGGCGATTACAGGGGAGATGCAACCCTTTCCAAAGAACCATGAAAAGACTTTCTACTCCCAAGGAGACAAGAGATATTAAGCCGCAATGACGTTCGACGCGCGCATTTTCTCCGCCGCGCAGCACATTTAAAAAAATCATAGCGTGAAAACCGTGGGTTCGATCCGCGTGCCGCTCGAAGGCGATTACAGGGGAGATGCAGCCCTTTCCAAAGAGGCATGAACAGACTTCCTACTCCCAAAGAGCCCAAAGATATTAAGCCGCAAATACGTCCTACGCGCGTCTTTTCTACGCCGCGCACCACATTTAAAAAATCGTAGCGTAAGAACGGTGGGTCCGATCCGCGTGCCGCTTAAAGGCGATTACAGGGGAGATGCAAACCTTTCCAAAGAGCCATGAACAGACTTTCTACTCCCAATGAGACAAGAGATATCAAGCCGCAAATACGTCCGGCGCGCGTCTATTCTCCGCCGCGCAACACATTTAAAAAAAATCGTAGCGTGAAAACCGTGGGTTCGATCCGCGTGCCGCTTAAAGGCGATTACAGGGGAGATGCAGCCCTTTCCAAAGAGCCATGAAAAGACTTTCTACTCCCAAGGAGACAAGAGATATTAAGCCGAAATGACGTCCGACGCGCGCATTTCCTCCGCCGCGCACCACATTTAAAAAAATCATAGCGTGAAAACCGTGGGTTCGATCCGCGTGCCGCTCGAAGGCGATCACAGCGGAGATGCAGCCCTTTCCAAAGAGCCATGAAAAGACTTTCTACTCCCAATGAGACAAGAGATATTAAGCCGCAAATACGTCCGGCGCGCGTCTTTTCTACGCCGCGCAACACATTTAAAAAAAATCGTAGCGTGAAAAACGTGGGTTCGATCCGCGTGCCGCTCGAAGGCGATTACAGGGGAGATGCATCCCTTTCAAAAGAGCCATGAACAGACTTTCTACTCCCAAGGAGACCAGAAATATTAACATATAAATCGTTACGCTCCAGTCGGATGAACGAGAAACGCTTGTACAATTGCAACGAATTGGAGGAGAAAGTTTAAACAAACGCGCTGACTTTGAACGCTCACATCTAGGCCGGGCCAACTCCAAATGGCGTGCAACTCGGTGCGCATCACCTCCATGACTGTCGCTAACGAACGCCACCTGCCACGCTTTCGGCCTATCCCTGGCGGCATTAAAAAATCGTAGCGTGATAACGATGGTTCCGATGCGCGTGCCGCTCGAAGGCGATTACAGGGGAGATACAGCCCTTTCCAAAGAGCCATGAACAGACTTTCTACTCCCAAGGAGACAAGAGATATTACGCGCATTTTCTCCGACGCGCACCACGTTTAAAAAATCGTAGCGTGAGAACGGTGGGTCCGATCCGCGAGCCGCTTAAAGGGGATTACAGGGGAGATGCATCCCTTTCCAAAGAGCCATGAACAGACTTTCTACTCCCAAGGACACCAGAGATATTAACAGATAAAGCGTTACGCTCCAGTGGGATGAGCGAGAAACGCTTGTACAATTGCAACGAATTGGAGGAGAAAGTTTAAACAAACGCGCTGACTTTGAAGGCTCACATCTAGGCCGGGCCAGGTCCAAATGGCCTGCAACTCGGTCCGCATCACGTCCATGACTTTTCCTAACGAACGCCACCTGCCAAGCTTTCGGCCCGTCCCTGTCGGCATTAAAAAATCGTAGCGTGATAACGATGGTTCCGATCCGCGTGCCGCGCGAAGGCGATTACAGGGGAGATGCAGCCCTTTCCAAAGAGCCATGAACAGACTTTCTACTCCCAAGGAGCCCAAAGATATTAAGCCGCAAATAAGTCCTACGCGCGTCTTTTCTACGCCGCGCACCACATTTAAAAAATCGTAGCGTAAGAACGGTGGGTCCGATCCGCGTGCCGCTTAAAGACGATTACAGGGGAGATGCAACCCTTTCCAAAGAGCCATGAAAAGACTTTCTACTCCCAAGGAGACAAGAGATTTAAGCCGAAATGACGTCCGACGCGCGCATTTTCTCCGACGCGCAACACATTTAAAAAAATCATAGCGTGAAAACCGTGGGTTCGATCCGCGTGCCGCTCGAAGGCGATTACAGGGGAGATGCAGCCCTTTCCAAAGAGCCATGAACAGACTTCCTACTCCCAAGGAGCCCAAAGATATTAAGCCACAAATACGTCCGGACCACGTCTTTTCTCCGCAGCTCACCACATTTAAAAAAATCGTAGCGTGAAAACCGTGGGTTCGATATAGTATACATACAGAGTATATAGTTTGACCAAAAGATCGTGCTGATCTTTGATCTCCTGGTTCTTCATCTCCAGCGCCACTTTCAGACTCATAATGTCCTCCTCTATGGGCTGGTATAACCCACACATACGAATCATCACTACAGCCAGTACAATGGAAAGGTGGGAATGTGTACTGAATGTGTACTGACGTTATAAGTGAAAGGTGGAGGTACTGGTGGATGTGTACTGACACTATAAGGGATCTCTACCTGCAGTGACAGTCTGAGCTTCTCAAGTTCTTCCTCCAGAGATTTCTTCTCCTGTTCACAGGCCATTTTCATATCTGCCAGAGCAAGTATCATTACTGCTGGATATAACATAGATTGTATATACTACATAATTACTACTGAATATATAAAATATAATATATATAGTACTATACATATATTAGTATCACTTTTATTGGAGCCTAAAGGCTAGCATTCATTATTAGTTATGTTAGTATTATTGCATTTCCATAGTACTTACTCTTGATGGACCTGTTATGCTCCTCCTCCTCCTGCTGTTTCTGCAGGAGCTCTGTCTCCTCATGCTGCTTGTGTTTCAGCATCTCCTGAAGAACCTGCAGCTCCTTCTGCTTCTGCAACCTCAACTCCTTCAGCTGCTCCAACAAACTGTTCTCCAACTCCTCCTTCTCACACCGCAAACACTCCAATCGGGCCACAGGCCCCACTAGTGACACAGAACCACACACACACACACACACACACACAAAGAGAGAGATAAACATGTATAAATGTATAAGAATTTGTGGATAAAATTATTATGAGATTATTTATAATCAAACGACTACACTACACAACCACATCTTCCTTTTATTTACATATTATACAGATATTTAGAGATATTTACATTTTATTTACCCGCGTGCGTCTCTCTTCTCCAAGGTAGCGGAGAGATATGAAAGGATAAAAGGGGAAAAGAATAAAATGCACGTCGGTTTTAAATTCGCAGGCTACCTGCGCTGAAGGCGTGGAAAACGAGCACGTGACGGAAAGGCTTCCGTACCCGATGGGTCCAAATCACATGCCCAGCAAAGTAGCCTTAAACCTGGACACGCAATGGAGAGCATTTGACCCTTTAAAATCATACTACAACCAGACTTCCAGGCCCAAGAGGTCACACAGCCATGCCCAGCAAAGTAGCTCTGGGCCTGGGCACACTTCACGCAGTTTGACCGTTTAAATAAAACTAGAAACAGACTTCCTGGCCCAAGAGGTCACAGTCATACCCAGCAAAGTACGTTTAAACCTGGAAACAAATCAGATCCTTTCTGTCATTCAAAGGAATGGGCCTGCAACTCACAACCACATCCCCAGTGAAGCGCACCGTCACCCAGCCACACTACCCCACCTTGCCCGTCCTGGAACAACCACACCTCCAGGGCACCACATGCCAATCTCTCATGCCCAGCAAACTGCAACCTCACGCAGCCAGGCCACACACTGTCTCCCCTTGTACAGTCCAAGGACGAACTCCTCCACAAACCTGGTGTTCACGCGCACACACGCAATTACAACGAATTGGTGGAGAACTTTGAAACAAACGTGCTGACTTTGAATACTCACATCTAGGCTGGGCCAGGTCCAAATGGCCTGCAGCTCGGTGCGCATTAACTGCTTGACTGTCCGTTACAAACGCCACCTGCCAAGCGTTCGTTCCGTCCCTGGCGGATTTTAAAAAATCGTAGCGTGAGAACGATGGGTCCGATCCGCGTGCCGCTTAAAGGCGATTACAGGGGAGATGCAACCCATTCCAAAGAACCATGAAAAGACTTTCTACTCCCAAGGAAACGAGATATTAAGCCGCAATGACATCCGACGCGCGCATTTTCTCCGCCGCGCAGCACATTTAAAAAAATCATAGCGTGAAAACCGTGGGTTCGATCCGCGTGCCGCTCGAAGGCGATTACAGGGGAGATGCAGCCCTTTCCAAAGAGGCATGAACAGACTTCCTACTCCCAAGGAGCCCAAAGATATTAAGCCGCAAATACGTCCTACTCGCGTCTTTTCTACGCCGCGCACCACATTTAAAAAATCGTATCGGAAGAACGGTGGGTCCAATCCGCGTGCCGCTTAAAGGCGATTACAAGGGAGATGCAAACCTTTCCAAAGAGCCATGAAAAGACTTTCTACTCCCAAGGAGACAAGAGATATTACGCGCATTTTCTCCGACGCGCACCACGTTTAAAAAATCGTAGCGTGAGAACGGTGGGTCCGATCCGCGTGCCGCTTAAAGGCGATTACAGGGGAGATGCATCCCTTTCCAAAGAGCCATGAACAGACTTTCTACTCCCAAGGAGACCAGAGATATTAACAGATAAAGCGTTACGCTCCAGTCGGATGAGCGAGAAACGCTTGTACAATTGCAACGAATTGGAGGAGAAAGTTTAAACAAACGCGCAGACTTTGAAGGCTCACATCTAGGCCGGGCCAGGTCCAAATGGCCTGCAACTCGGTCCGCATCACGTCCATGACTTTTCCTAACGAACGCCACCTGCCAAGCTTTCGGCCCGTCCCTGTCGGCATTAAAAAATCGTAGCGTGATAACGATGGTTCCGATCCGCGTGCCGCGCGAAGGCGATTACAGGGGAGATGCAGCCCTTTCCAAAGAGCCATGAACAGACTTTCTACTCCCAAGGAGCCCAAAGATATTAAGCCGCAAATAAGTCCTACGCGCGTCTTTTCTACGCCTCGCACCACATTTAAAAAATCGTAGCGTAAGAACGGTGGGTCCGATCCGCGTGCCGCTTAAAGGCGATTACAGGGGAGATGCAACCCTTTCCAAAGAACCATGAAAAGACTTTCTACTCCCAAGGAGACAAGAGATATTAAGCCGCAATGACGTCCGACGCGCGTCTTTTCTCCGCCGCGCAACACATTTAAAAAAAATCGTAGCGTGAAAAACGTGGGTTCGATCCGCGTGCCGCTCGAAGGCGATTACAGGGGAGATGCATCCCTTTCAAAAGAGCCATGAACAGACTTTCTACTCCCAAGGAGACCAGAAATATTAACATATAAAGCGTTACGCTCCAGTCGGATGAACGAGAAACGCTTGTACAACTGCAACGAATTGGAGGAGAAAGTTTAAACAAACGCGCTGACTTTGAACGCTCACATCTAGGCCGGGCCAACTCCAAATGGCGTGCAACTCGGTGTGCATCACCTCCATGACTGTCCCTAACGAACGCCACCTGCCACGCTTTCGGCCTATCCCTGGCGGCATTAAAAAATCGTAGCGTGATAACGATGGTTCCGATGCGCGTGCCGCTCGAAGGCGATTACAGGGGAGATACAGCCCTTTCCAAAGAGCCATGAACAGACTTTCTACTCCCAAGGAGACAAGAGATATTACGCGCATTTTCTCCGACGCGCACCACGTTTAAAAAATCGTAGCGTAAGAACGGTGGGTCCGATCCGCGTGCCGCTTAAAGGCGATTACAGGGGAGATGCAACCCTTTCCAAAGAACCATGAAAAGACTTTCTACTCCCAAGGAGACAAGAGATATTAAGACGCAATGACGTCCGACGCGCGCATTTTCTCCGCCGCGCAGCACATTTAAAAAAATCATAGCGTGAAAACCGTGGGTTCGATCCGCGTGCCGCTCGAAGGCGATTACAGGGGAGATGGAGCCCTTTCCAAAGAGGCATGAACAGACTTCCTACTCCCAAGGAGCCCAAAGATATTAAGCCGCAAATACGTCCTACGCGCGTCTTTTCTACGCCGCGCACCACATTTAAAAAATCCTAGCGTAAGAACGGTGGGTCCGATCCGCGTGCCGCTTAAAGGCGATTACAGGGGAGATGCAAACCTTTCCAAAGAGCCATGAAAAGACTTTCTACTCCCAAGGAGACAAGAGATATTAAGCCGCAATGACGTCCGACACGCGCATTTTCTCCGCCGCGCAGCACATTTAAAAAAATCATAGCGTGAAAACCGTGGGTTCGATCCGCGTGCCGCTCGAAGGCGATTACAGGGGAGATGGAGCCCTTTCCAAAGAGGCATGAACAGACTTCCTACTCCCAAGGAGCCCAAAGATATTAAGCCGCAAATACGTCCTACGCGCGTCTTTTCTACGCCGCGCACCACATTTAAAAAATCGTAGCGTAAGAACGGTGGGTGCGATCCGCGTGCCGCTTAAAGGCGATTACAGGGGAGATGCAAACCTTTCCAAAGAGCCATGAAAAGACTTTCTACTCCCAAGGAGACAAGAGATATTAAGCCGCAATGACGTACGACGCGCGCATTTTCTCCGACGCGCAACACATTTAAAAAAATCATAGCGTGAAAACCGTGGGGTCGATCCGCGTGCCGCTCGAAGGCGATTACAGGGGAGATGCAGCCCTTTCCAAAGAGCCATGAACAGACTTTCTACTCCCAATGAGACAAGAGATATCAAGTTGCAAATACGTCCGGCGCGCGTCTATTCTCCGCCGCGCAACACATTTAAAAAAAATCGTAGCGTGAAAACCGTGGGTTCGATCCGCGTGGCGCTTAAAGGCGATTACAGGGGAGATGCAGCCCTTTCCAAAGAGCCATGAAAAGACTTTCTACTCCCAAGGAGACAAGAGATATTAAGCCGAAATGACGTCCGACGCGCGCATTTCCTCCGCCGAGCACCACATTTAAAAAAATCATAGCGTGAAAACCGTGGGTTCGATCCGCGTGCCGCTCGAAGGCGATTACAGGGGAGATGCAGCCCTTTCCAAAGAGGCATGAACAGACTTCCTACTCCCAAGGAGCCCAAAGATATTAAGCCGAAATGACGTCCGACGCGCGCATTTTCTCCGCCGCGCACCACATTTAAAAAAATCATAGCGTGAAAACCGTGGGTTCGATCCGCGTGCCGCTCGAAGGCGATTACAGCGGAGATGCAGCCCTTTCCAAAGAGCCATGAAAAGACTTTCTACTCCCAAGGAGACAAGAGATATTAAGCCGAAATGACGTCCGACGCGCGCATTTCCTCCGCCGCGCACCACATTTAAAAAAATCATAGCGTGAAAACCGTGGGTTCGATCCGTGTGCCGCTCGAAGGCGATTACAGGGGAGATGCAGCCCTTTCCAAAGAGCCATGAACAGACTTTCTACACCCAATGAGACAAGAGATATTAAGCCGCAAATACGTCCGGCGCGCGTCTTTTCTCCGCCGCGCAACACATTTAAAAAAAATCGTAGCGTGAAAAACGTGGGTTCGATCCGCGTGCCGCTCGAAGGCGATTACAGGGGAGATGCATCCCTTTCAAAAGAGCCATGAACAGACTTTCTACTCCCAAGGAGACCAGAAATATTAACATATAAAGCGTTACGCTCCAGTCGGATGAACGAGAAACGCTTGTACAACTGCAACGAATTGGAGGAGAAAGTTTAAACAAACGCGCTGACTTTGAACGCTCACATCTAGGCCGGGCCAACTCCAAATGGCGTGCAACTCGGTGTGCATCACCTCCATGACTGTCCCTAACGAACGCCACCTGCCAAGCTTTCGGCCCGTCCCTGTCGGCATTAAAAAATCGTAGCGTGATAACGATGGTTCCGATCCGCGTGCCGCGCGAAGGCGATTACAGGGGAGATGCAGCCCTTTCCAAAGAACCATGAAAAGACTTTCTACTCCCAAGGAGACAAGAGATATTAAGCCGCAATGACGTCCGACGCGCGCATTTTCTCCGCCGCGCAGCACATTTAAAAAAATCATAGTGTGAAAACCGTGGGTTCGATCCACGTGCCGCTCGAAGGCGATTACAGGGGAGATGCAGCCCTTTCCAAAGAGCCATGAACAGACTTCCTACTCCCAAGGAGCCCAAAGATATTAAGCCGCAAATACGTCCTACGCGCGTCTTTTCCACGCCGCGCACCACATTTAAAAAATCGTATCGGAAGAACGGTGGGTCCAATCCGCGTGCCGCTTAAAGGCGATTACAAGGGAGATGCAAACCTTTCCAAAGAGCCATGAAAAGACTTTCTACTCCCAAGGAGACAATAGATATTAAGCCGAAATGACGTCCGACGCGCACATTTTCCCCGACGCGCACCACATTTAAAAAAATCATAGCGTGAAAACCGTGGGTTCGATCCGCGTGCCGCTCGAAGGCGATTACAGGGGAGATGGAGCCCTTTCCAAAGAGCCATGAACAGACTTTCTACTCCCAAGGAGACAAGAGATATTACGCGCATTTTCTCCGACGCGCACCACGTTTAAAAAATCGTAGCGTGAGAACGGTGGGTCCGATCCGCGTGCCGCTTAAAGGCGATTACAGGGGAGATGGAGCCCTTTCCAAAGAGGCATGAACAGACTTCCTACTCCCAAGGAGCCCAAAGATATTAAGCCGCAAATACGTCCTACGCGCGTCTTTTCTACGCCGCGCACCACATTTAAAAAATCGTAGCGTAAGAACGGTGGGTCCGATCCGCGTGCCGCTTAAAGGCGATTACAGGGAAGATGCAAACCTTTCCAAAGAGCCATGAACAGACTTTCTACTCCCAATGAGACAAGAGATATTAAGCCGCAAATACGTCCGGCTCGCGTCTTTTCTCCGCCGCGCAACACATTTAAAAAAAATCGTAGCGTGAAAAACGTGGGTTCGATCCGCGTGCCGCTCGAAGGCGATTACAGGGAAGATGCAAACCTTTCCAAAGAGCCATGAATAGACTTTCTACTCCCAATGAGACAAGAGATATTAAGCCGCAAATACGTCCGGCTCGCGTCTTTTCTCCGCCGCGCAACACATTTAAAAAAAATCGTAGCGTGAAAAACGTGGGTTCGATCCGCGTGCCGCTCGAAGGCGATTACAGGGGAGATGCATCCCTTTCAAAAGAGCCATGAACAGACTTCCTACTCCCAAGGAGCCCAAAGATATTAAGCCGCAAATACGTCCTACGCAAGTCTTTTCTACGCCGCGCACCACATTTAAAAAATCGTATAGGAAGAACGGTGGGTCCAATCCGCGTGCCGCTTAAAGGCGATTACAAGGGAGATGCAAACCTTTCCAAAGAGCCATGAAAAGACTTTCTACTCCCAAGGAGACAATAGATATTAAGCCGAAATGACGTCCGACGCGCGCATTTTCTCCGACGCGCACCACATTTAAAAAAATCATAGCGTGAAAACCGTGGGTTCGATCCGCGTGCCGCTCGAAGGCGATTACAGCGGAGATGCAGCCCTTTCCAAAGAGCCATGAAAAGACTTTCTACTCCCAAGGAGACAAGAGATATTAAACCGAAATGACGTCCGACGTGCGCATTTCCTCCGCCGCGCACCACATTTAAAAAAATCATAGCGTGAAAACCGTGGGTTCGATCCGCGTGCCGCTCGAAGGCGATTACAGGGGAGATGGAGCCCTTTCCAAAGAGGCATGAACAGACTTCCTACTCCCAAGGAGCCCAAAGATATTAAGCCGCAAATACGTCCTACGCGCGTCTTTTCTACGCCGCGCACCACATTTAAAAAATCGTAGCGTAAGAACGGTGGGTGCGATCCGCGTGCCGCTTAAAGGCGATTACAGGGGAGATGCAAACCTTTCCAAAGAGCCATGAAAAGACTTTCTACTCCCAAGGAGACAAGAGATATTAAGCCGCAATGACGTACGACGCGCGCATTTTCTCCGACGCGCAACACATTTAAAAAAATCATAGCGTGAAAACCGTGGGGTCGATCCGCGTGCCGCTCGAAGGCGATTACAGGGGAGATGCAGCCCTTTCCAAAGAGCCATGAACAGACTTTCTACTCCCAATGAGACAAGAGATATCAAGTTGCAAATACGTCCGGCGCGCGTCTATTCTCCGCCGCGCAACACATTTAAAAAAAATCGTAGCGTGAAAACCGTGGGTTCGATCCGCGTGGCGCTTAAAGGCGATTACAGGGGAGATGCAGCCCTTTCCAAAGAGCCATGAAAAGACTTTCTACTCCCAAGGAGACAAGAGATATTAAGCCGAAATGACGTCCGACGCGCGCATTTCCTCCGCCGAGCACCACATTTAAAAAAATCATAGCGTGAAAACCGTGGGTTCGATCCGCGTGCCGCTCGAAGGCGATTACAGGGGAGATGCAGCCCTTTCCAAAGAGGCATGAACAGACTTCCTACTCCCAAGGAGCCCAAAGATATTAAGCCGAAATGACGTCCGACGCGCGCATTTTCTCCGCCGCGCACCACATTTAAAAAAATCATAGCGTGAAAACCGTGGGTTCGATCCGCGTGCCGCTCGAAGGCGATTACAGCGGAGATGCAGCCCTTTCCAAAGAGCCATGAAAAGACTTTCTACTCCCAAGGAGACAAGAGATATTAAGCCGAAATGACGTCCGACGCGCGCATTTCCTCCGCCGCGCACCACATTTAAAAAAATCATAGCGTGAAAACCGTGGGTTCGATCCGTGTGCCGCTCGAAGGCGATTACAGGGGAGATGCAGCCCTTTCCAAAGAGCCATGAACAGACTTTCTACACCCAATGAGACAAGAGATATTAAGCCGCAAATACGTCCGGCGCGCGTCTTTTCTCCGCCGCGCAACACATTTAAAAAAAATCGTAGCGTGAAAAACGTGGGTTCGATCCGCGTGCCGCTCGAAGGCGATTACAGGGGAGATGCATCCCTTTCAAAAGAGCCATGAACAGACTTTCTACTCCCAAGGAGACCAGAAATATTAACATATAAAGCGTTACGCTCCAGTCGGATGAACGAGAAACGCTTGTACAACTGCAACGAATTGGAGGAGAAAGTTTAAACAAACGCGCTGACTTTGAACGCTCACATCTAGGCCGGGCCAACTCCAAATGGCGTGCAACTCGGTGTGCATCACCTCCATGACTGTCCCTAACGAACGCCACCTGCCAAGCTTTCGGCCCGTCCCTGTCGGCATTAAAAAATCGTAGCGTGATAACGATGGTTCCGATCCGCGTGCCGCGCGAAGGCGATTACAGGGGAGATGCAGCCCTTTCCAAAGAACCATGAAAAGACTTTCTACTCCCAAGGAGACAAGAGATATTAAGCCGCAATGACGTCCGACGCGCGCATTTTCTCCGCCGCGCAGCACATTTAAAAAAATCATAGTGTGAAAACCGTGGGTTCGATCCACGTGCCGCTCGAAGGCGATTACAGGGGAGATGCAGCCCTTTCCAAAGAGCCATGAACAGACTTCCTACTCCCAAGGAGCCCAAAGATATTAAGCCGCAAATACGTCCTACGCGCGTCTTTTCCACGCCGCGCACCACATTTAAAAAATCGTATCGGAAGAACGGTGGGTCCAATCCGCGTGCCGCTTAAAGGCGATTACAAGGGAGATGCAAACCTTTCCAAAGAGCCATGAAAAGACTTTCTACTCCCAAGGAGACAATAGATATTAAGCCGAAATGACGTCCGACGCGCACATTTTCCCCGACGCGCACCACATTTAAAAAAATCATAGCGTGAAAACCGTGGGTTCGATCCGCGTGCCGCTCGAAGGCGATTACAGGGGAGATGGAGCCCTTTCCAAAGAGCCATGAACAGACTTTCTACTCCCAAGGAGACAAGAGATATTACGCGCATTTTCTCCGACGCGCACCACGTTTAAAAAATCGTAGCGTGAGAACGGTGGGTCCGATCCGCGTGCCGCTTAAAGGCGATTACAGGGGAGATGGAGCCCTTTCCAAAGAGGCATGAACAGACTTCCTACTCCCAAGGAGCCCAAAGATATTAAGCCGCAAATACGTCCTACGCGCGTCTTTTCTACGCCGCGCACCACATTTAAAAAATCGTAGCGTAAGAACGGTGGGTCCGATCCGCGTGCCGCTTAAAGGCGATTACAGGGAAGATGCAAACCTTTCCAAAGAGCCATGAACAGACTTTCTACTCCCAATGAGACAAGAGATATTAAGCCGCAAATACGTCCGGCTCGCGTCTTTTCTCCGCCGCGCAACACATTTAAAAAAAATCGTAGCGTGAAAAACGTGGGTTCGATCCGCGTGCCGCTCGAAGGCGATTACAGGGAAGATGCAAACCTTTCCAAAGAGCCATGAATAGACTTTCTACTCCCAATGAGACAAGAGATATTAAGCCGCAAATACGTCCGGCTCGCGTCTTTTCTCCGCCGCGCAACACATTTAAAAAAAATCGTAGCGTGAAAAACGTGGGTTCGATCCGCGTGCCGCTCGAAGGCGATTACAGGGGAGATGCATCCCTTTCAAAAGAGCCATGAACAGACTTCCTACTCCCAAGGAGCCCAAAGATATTAAGCCGCAAATACGTCCTACGCAAGTCTTTTCTACGCCGCGCACCACATTTAAAAAATCGTATAGGAAGAACGGTGGGTCCAATCCGCGTGCCGCTTAAAGGCGATTACAAGGGAGATGCAAACCTTTCCAAAGAGCCATGAAAAGACTTTCTACTCCCAAGGAGACAATAGATATTAAGCCGAAATGACGTCCGACGCGCGCATTTTCTCCGACGCGCACCACATTTAAAAAAATCATAGCGTGAAAACCGTGGGTTCGATCCGCGTGCCGCTCGAAGGCGATTACAGCGGAGATGCAGCCCTTTCCAAAGAGCCATGAAAAGACTTTCTACTCCCAAGGAGACAAGAGATATTAAACCGAAATGACGTCCGACGTGCGCATTTCCTCCGCCGCGCACCACATTTAAAAAAATCATAGCGTGAAAACCGTGGGTTCGATCCGCGTGCCGCTCGAAGGCGATTACAGGGGAGATGCAGCCCTTTCCAAAGAGCCATGAACAGACTTTCTACACCCAATGAGACAAGAGATATTAAGCCGCAAATACGTCCGGCGCGCGTCTTTTCTCCGCCGCGCAACACATTTAAAAAAAATCGTAGCGTGAAAAACGTGGGTTCGATCCGCGTGCCGCTCGAAGGCGATTACAGGGGAGATGCATCCCTTTCAAAAGAGCCATGAACAGACTTTCTACTCCCAAGGAGACCAGAAATATTAACATATAAAGCGTTACGCTCCAGTCGGATGAACGAGAAACGCTTGTACAACTGCAACGAATTGGAGGAGAAAGTTTAAACAAACGCGCTGACTTTGAACGCTCACATCTAGGCCGGGCCAACTCCAAATGGCGTGCAACTCGGTGTGCATCACCTCCATGACTGTCCCTAACGAACGCCACCTGCCACGCTTTCGGCCTATCCCTGGCGGCATTAAAAAATCGTAGCGTGATAACGATGGTTCCGATGCGCGTGCCGCTCGAAGGCGATTACAGGGGAGATACAGCCCTTTCCAAAGAGCCATGAACAGACTTTCTACTCCCAAGGAGACAAGAGATATTACGCGCATTTTCTCCGACGCGCACCACGTTTAAAAAATCGTAGCGTGAGAACGGTGGGTCCGATCCGCGTGCCGCTTAAAGGCGATTACAGGGGAGATGCAACCCTTTCCAAAGAACCATGAAAAGACTTTCTACTCCCAAGGAGACAAGAGATATTAAGCCGCAATGACGTCCGACGCGCGCATTTTCTCCGCCGCGCAGCACATTTAAAAAAATCATAGCGTGAAAACCGTGGGTTCGATCCGCGTGCCGCTCGAAGGCGATTACAGGGGAGATGGAGCCCTTTCCAAAGAGCCATGAACAGACTTTCTACTCCCAAGGAGACAAGAGATATTACGCGCATTTTCTCCGACGCGCACCACGTTTAAAAAATCGTAGCGTGAGAACGGTGGGTCCGATCCGCGTGCCGCTTAAAGGCGATTACAGGGGAGATGGAGCCCTTTCCAAAGAGGCATGAACAGACTTCCTACTCCCAAGGAGCCCAAAGATATTAAGCCGCAAATACGTCCTACGCGCGTATTTTCTACGCCGCGCACCACATTTAAAAAATCGTAGCGTAAGAACGGTGGGTCCGATCCGCGTGCCGCTTAAAGGCGATTACAGGGAAGATGCAAACCTTTCCAAAGAGCCATGAACAGACTTTCTACTCCCAATGAGACAAGAGATATTAAGCCGCAAATACGTCCGGCTCGCGTCTTTTCTCCGCCGCGCAACACATTTAAAAAAAATCGTAGCGTGAAAAACGTGGGTTCGATCCGCGTGCCGCTCGAAGGCGATTACAGGGGAGATGCATCCCTTTCAAAAGAGCCATGAACAGACTTCCTACTCCCAAGGAGCCCAAAGATATTAAGCCGCAAATACGTCCTACGCGCGTCTTTTCTACGCCGCGCACCACATTTAAAAAATCGTAGCGTAAGAACGGTGGGTCCGATCCGCGTGCCGCTTAAAGGCGATTACAGGGAAGATGCAAACCTTTCCAAAGAGCCATGAACAGACTTTCTACTCCCAATGAGACAAGAGATATTAAGCCGCAAATACGTCCGGCTCGCGTCTTTTCTCCGCCGCGCAACACATTTAAAAAAAATCGTAGCGTGAAAAACGTGGGTTCGATCCGCGTGCCGCTCGAAGGCGATTACAGGGAAGATGCAAACCTTTCCAAAGAGCCATGAATAGACTTTCTACTCCCAATGAGACAAGAGATATTAAGCCGCAAATACGTCCGGCTCGCGTCTTTTCTCCGCCGCGCAACACATTTAAAAAAAATCGTAGCGTGAAAAACGTGGGTTCGATCCGCGTGCCGCTCGAAGGCGATTACAGGGGAGATGCATCCCTTTCAAAAGAGCCATGAACAGACTTCCTACTCCCAAGGAGCCCAAAGATATTAAGCCGCAAATACGTCCTACGCAAGTCTTTTCTACGCCGCGCACCACATTTAAAAAATCGTATAGGAAGAACGGTGGGTCCAATCCGCGTGCCGCTTAAAGGCGATTACAAGGGAGATGCAAACCTTTCCAAAGAGCCATGAAAAGACTTTCTACTCCCAAGGAGACAATAGATATTAAGCCGAAATGACGTCCGACGCGCGCATTTTCTCCGACGCGCACCACATTTAAAAAAATCATAGCGTGAAAACCGTGGGTTCGATCCGCGTGCCGCTCGAAGGCGATTACAGCGGAGATGCAGCCCTTTCCAAAGAGCCATGAAAAGACTTTCTACTCCCAAGGAGACAAGAGATATTAAACCGAAATGACGTCCGACGTGCGCATTTCCTCCGCCGCGCACCACATTTAAAAAAATCATAGCGTGAAAACCGTGGGTTCGATCCGCGTGCCGCTCGAAGGCGATTACAGGGGAGATGCAGCCCTTTCCAAAGAGCCATGAACAGACTTTCTACACCCAATGAGACAAGAGATATTAAGCCGCAAATACGTCCGGCGCGCGTCTTTTCTCCGCCGCGCAACACATTTAAAAAAAATCGTAGCGTGAAAAACGTGGGTTCGATCCGCGTGCCGCTCGAAGGCGATTACAGGGGAGATGCATCCCTTTCAAAAGAGCCATGAACAGACTTTCTACTCCCAAGGAGACCAGAAATATTAACATATAAAGCGTTACGCTCCAGTCGGATGAACGAGAAACGCTTGTACAACTGCAACGAATTGGAGGAGAAAGTTTAAACAAACGCGCTGACTTTGAACGCTCACATCTAGGCCGGGCCAACTCCAAATGGCGTGCAACTCGGTGTGCATCACCTCCATGACTGTCCCTAACGAACGCCACCTGCCACGCTTTCGGCCTATCCCTGGCGGCATTAAAAAATCGTAGCGTGATAACGATGGTTCCGATGCGCGTGCCGCTCGAAGGCGATTACAGGGGAGATACAGCCCTTTCCAAAGAGCCATGAACAGACTTTCTACTCCCAAGGAGACAAGAGATATTACGCGCATTTTCTCCGACGCGCACCACGTTTAAAAAATCGTAGCGTGAGAACGGTGGGTCCGATCCGCGTGCCGCTTAAAGGCGATTACAGGGGAGATGCAACCCTTTCCAAAGAACCATGAAAAGACTTTCTACTCCCAAGGAGACAAGAGATATTAAGCCGCAATGACGTCCGACGCGCGCATTTTCTCCGCCGCGCAGCACATTTAAAAAAATCATAGCGTGAAAACCGTGGGATCGATCCGCGTGCCGCTCGAAGGCGATTACAGGGGAGATGGAGCCCTTTCCAAAGAGCCATGAACAGACTTTCTACTCCCAAGGAGACAAGAGATATTACGCGCATTTTCTCCGACGCGCACCACGTTTAAAAAATCGTAGCGTGAGAACGGTGGGTCCGATCCGCGTGCCGCTTAAAGGCGATTACAGGGGAGATGGAGCCCTTTCCAAAGAGGCATGAACAGACTTCCTACTCCCAAGGAGCCCAAAGATATTAAGCCGCAAATACGTCCTACGCGCGTATTTTCTACGCCGCGCACCACATTTAAAAAATCGTAGCGTAAGAACGGTGGGTCCGATCCGCGTGCCGCTTAAAGGCGATTACAGGGAAGATGCAAACCTTTCCAAAGAGCCATGAACAGACTTTCTACTCCCAATGAGACAAGAGATATTAAGCCGCAAATACGTCCGGCTCGCGTCTTTTCTCCGCCGCGCAACACATTTAAAAAAAATCGTAGCGTGAAAAACGTGGGTTCGATCCGCGTGCCGCTCGAAGGCGATTACAGGGGAGATGCATCCCTTTCAAAAGAGCCATGAACAGACTTCCTACTCCCAAGGAGCCCAAAGATATTAAGCCGCAAATACGTCCTACGCAAGTCTTTTCTACGCCGCGCACCACATTTAAAAAATCGTATAGGAAGAACGGTGGGTCCAATCCGCGTGCCGCTTAAAGGCGATTACAAGGGAGATGCAAACCTTTCCAAAGAGCCATGAAAAGACTTTCTACTCCCAAGGAGACAATAGATATTAAGCCGAAATGACGTCCGACGCGCGCATTTTCTCCGACGCGCACCACATTTAAAAAAATCATAGCGTGAAAACCGTGGGTTCGATCCGCGTGCCGCTCGAAGGCGATTACAGCGGAGATGCAGCCCTTTCCAAAGAGCCATGAAAAGACTTTCTACTCCCAAGGAGACAAGAGATATTAAGCCGAAATGACGTCCGACGTGCGCATTTCCTCCGCCGCGCACCACATTTAAAAAAATCATAGCGTGAAAACCGTGGGTTCGATCCGCGTGCCGCTCCAAGGCGATTACAGGGGAGATGCAGCCCTTTCCAAAGAGCCATGAACAGACTTTCTACACCCAATGAGACAAGAGATATTAAGCCGCAAATACGTCCGGCGCGCGTCTTTTCTCCGCCGCGCAGCACATTTAAAAAAAATCGTAGCGTGAAAAACGTGGGTTCGATCCGCGTGCCGCTCGAAGGCGATTACAGGGGAGATGCATCCCTTTCAAAAGAGCCATGAACAGACTTTCTACTCCCAAGGAGACCAGAAATATTAACATATAAAGCGTTACGCTCCAGTCGGATGAACGAGAAACGCTTGTACAACTGCAACGAATTGGAGGAGAAAGTTTAAACAAACGCGCTGACTTTGAACGCTCACATCTAGGCCGGGCCAACTCCAAATGGCGTGCAACTCGGTGTGCATCACCTCCATGACTGTCCCTAACGAACGCCACCTGCCACGCTTTCGGCCTATCCCTGGCGGCATTAAAAAATCGTAGCGTGATAACGATGGTTCCGATGCGCGTGCCGCTCGAAGGCGATTACAGGGGAGATACAGCCCTTTCCAAAGAGCCATGAACAGACTTTCTACTCCCAAGGAGACAAGAGATATTACGCGCATTTTCTCCGACGCGCACCACGTTTAAAAAATCGTAGCGTAAGAACGGTGGGTCCGATCCGCGTGCCGCTTAAAGGCGATTACAGGGGAGATGCAACCCTTTCCAAAGAACCATGAAAAGACTTTCTACTCCCAAGGAGACAAGAGATATTAAGACGCAATGACGTCCGACGCGCGCATTTTCTCCGCCGCGCAGCACATTTAAAAAAATCATAGCGTGAAAACCGTGGGTTCGATCCGCGTGCCGCTCGAAGGCGATTACAGGGGAGATGGAGCCCTTTCCAAAGAGGCATGAACAGACTTCCTACTCCCAAGGAGCCCAAAGATATTAAGCCGCAAATACGTCCTACGCGCGTCTTTTCTACGCCGCGCACCACATTTAAAAAATCCTAGCGTAAGAACGGTGGGTCCGATCCGCGTGCCGCTTAAAGGCGATTACAGGGGAGATGCAAACCTTTCCAAAGAGCCATGAAAAGACTTTCTACTCCCAAGGAGACAAGAGATATTAAGCCGCAATGACGTCCGACACGCGCATTTTCTCCGCCGCGCAGCACATTTAAAAAAATCATAGCGTGAAAACCGTGGGTTCGATCCGCGTGCCGCTCGAAGGCGATTACAGGGGAGATGGAGCCCTTTCCAAAGAGGCATGAACAGACTTCCTACTCCCAAGGAGCCCAAAGATATTAAGCCGCAAATACGTCCTACGCGCGTCTTTTCTACGCCGCGCACCACATTTAAAAAATCGTAGCGTAAGAACGGTGGGTGCGATCCGCGTGCCGCTTAAAGGCGATTACAGGGGAGATGCAAACCTTTCCAAAGAGCCATGAAAAGACTTTCTACTCCCAAGGAGACAAGAGATATTAAGCCGCAATGACGTACGACGCGCGCATTTTCTCCGACGCGCAACACATTTAAAAAAATCATAGCGTGAAAACCGTGGGGTAGATCCGCGTGCCGCTCGAAGGCGATTACAGGGGAGATGCAGCCCTTTCCAAAGAGCCATGAACAGACTTTCTACTCCCAATGAGACAAGAGATATCAAGTTGCAAATACGTCCGGCGCGCGTCTATTCTCCGCCGCGCAACACATTTAAAAAAAATCGTAGCGTGAAAACCGTGGGTTCGATCCGCGTGCCGCTTAAAGGCGATTACAGGGGAGATGCAGCCCTTTCCAAAGAGCCATGAAAAGACTTTCTACTCCCAAGGAGACAAGAGATATTAAGCCGAAATGACGTCCGACGCGCGCATTTCCTCCGCCGAGCACCACATTTAAAAAAATCATAGCGTGAAAACCGTGGGTTCGATCCGCGTGCCGCTCGAAGGCGATTACAGGGGAGATGCAGCCCTTTCCAAAGAGGCATGAACAGACTTCCTACTCCCAAGGAGCCCAAAGATATTAAGCCGAAATGACGTCCGACGCGCGCATTTTCTCCGCCGCGCACCACATTTAAAAAAATCATAGCGTGAAAACCGTGGGTTCGATCCGCGTGCCGCTCGAAGGCGATTACAGCGGAGATGCAGCCCTTTCCAAAGAGCCATGAAAAGACTTTCTACTCCCAAGGAGACAAGAGATATTAAGCCGAAATGACGTCCGACGCGCGCATTTCCTCCGCCGCGCACCACATTTAAAAAAATCATAGCGTGAAAACCGTGGGTTCGATCCGTGTGCCGCTCGAAGGCGATTACAGGGGAGATGCAGCCCTTTCCAAAGAGCCATGAACAGACTTTCTACACCCAATGAGACAAGAGATATTAAGCCGCAAATACGTCCGGCGCGCGTCTTTTCTCCGCCGCGCAACACATTTAAAAAAAATCGTAGCGTGAAAAACGTGGGTTCGATCCGCGTGCCGCTCGAAGGCGATTACAGGGGAGATGCATCCCTTTCAAAAGAGCCATGAACAGACTTTCTACTCCCAAGGAGACCAGAAATATTAACATATAAAGCGTTACGCTCCAGTCGGATGAACGAGAAACGCTTGTACAACTGCAACGAATTGGAGGAGAAAGTTTAAACAAACGCGCTGACTTTGAACGCTCACATCTAGGCCGGGCCAACTCCAAATGGCGTGCAACTCGGTGTGCATCACCTCCATGACTGTCCCTAACGAACGCCACCTGCCACGCTTTCGGCCTATCCCTGGCGGCATTAAAAAATCGTAGCGTGATAACGATGGTTCCGATGCGCGTGCCGCTCGAAGGCGATTACAGGGGAGATACAGCCCTTTCCAAAGAGCCATGAACAGACTTTCTACTCCCAAGGAGACAAGAGATATTAAGCCGAAATGACGTCCGACGCGCGCATTTCCTCCGCCGCGCACCACATTTAAAAAAATCATAGCGTGAAAACCGTGGGTTCGATCCGCGTGCCGCTCGAAGGCGATTACAGGGGAGATGCAGCCCTTTCCAAAGAGGCATGAACAGACTTCCTACTCCCAAGGAGCCCAAAGATATTAAGCCGCAAATACGTCCTACGCGCGTCTTTTCTACGCCGCGCACCACATTTAAAAAATCGTATCGGAAGAACGGTGGGTCCAATCCGCGTGCCGCTTAAAGGCGATTACAAGGGAGATGCAAACCTTTCCAAAGAGCCATGAAAAGACTTTCTACTCCCAAGGAGACAATAGATATTAAGCCTAAATGACGTCCGACGCGCGCATTTTCTCCGCCGCGCACCACATTTAAAAAAATCATAGCGTGAAAACCGTGGGTTCGATCCGCGTGCCGCTCGAAGGCGATTACAGCGGAGATGCAGCCCTTTCCAAAGAGCCATGAAAAGACTTTCTACTCCCAAGGAGACAAGAGATATTAAGCCGAAATGACGTCCGACGCGCGCATTTCCTCCGCCGCGCACCACATTTAAAAAAATCATAGCGTGAAAACCGTGGGTTCGATCCGCGTGCCGCTCGAAGGCGATTACAGGGGAGATGCAGCCCTTTCCAAAGAGCCATGAACAGACTTTCTACACCCAATGAGACAAGAGATATTAAGCCGCAAATACGTCCGGCGCGCGTCTTTTCTCCGCCGCGCAACACAGTTAAAAAAAATCGTAGCGTGAAAAACGTGCGTTCGATCCGCGTGCCGCTCGAAGGCGATTACAGGGGAGATGCATCCCTTTCAAAAGAGCCATGAACAGACTTTCTACTCCCAAGGAGACCAGAAATATTAACATATAAAGCGTTACGCTCCAGTCGGATGAACGAGAAACGCTTGTACAATTGCAACGAATTGGAGGAGAAAGTTTAAACAAACGCGCTGACTTTGAACGCTCACATCTAGGCCGGGCCAACTCCAAATGGCGTGCAACTCGGTGTGCATCACCTCCATGACTGTCCCTAACGAACGCCACCTGCCACGCTTTCGGCCTATCCCTGGCGGCATTAAAAAATCGTAGCGTGATAACGATGGTTCCGATCCGCGTGTCGCTCGAAGGCGATTACAGGGGAGATGGAGCCCTTTCCAAAGAGGCATGAACAGACTTCCTACTCCCAAGGAGCCCAAAGATATTAAACCGCAAATACGTCCTACGCGCGTCTTTTCTACGCCGCGCACCACATTTAAAAAATCGTATCGGAAGAACGGTGGGTCCAATCCGCGTGCCGCTTAAAGGCGATTACAAGGGAGATGCAAACCTTTCCAAAGAGCCATGAAAAGACTTTCTACTCCCAAGGAGACAATAGATATTAAGCCGAAATGACGTCCGACGCGCGCATTTTCTCCGCCGCGCACCACATTTAAAAAAATCATAGCGTGAAAACCGTGGGTTCGATCCGCGTGCCGCTCGAAGGCGATTACAGGGGAGATGCAGCCCTTTCCAAAGAGCCATGAACAGACTTTCTACACCCAATGAGACAAGAGATATTAAGCCGCAAATACGTCCGGCGCGCGTCTTTTCTCCGCCGCGCAACACATTTAAAAAAAATCGTAGCGTGAAAAACGTGCGTTCGATCCGCGTGCCGCTCGAAGGCGATTACAGGGGAGATGCATCCCTTTCAAAAGAGCCATGAACAGACTTTCTACTCCCAAGGAGACCAGAAATATTAACATATAAAGCGTTACGCTCCAGTCGGATGAACGAGAAACGCTTGTACAATTGCAACGAATTGGAGGAGAAAGTTTAAACAAACGCGCTGACTTTGAACGCTCACATCTAGGCCGGGCCAACTCCAAATGGCGTGCAACTCGGTGTGCATCACCTCCATGACTGTCCCTAACGAACGCCACCTGCCACGCTTTCGGCCTATCCCTGGCGGCATTAAAAAATCGTAGCGTGATAACGATGGTTCCGATCCGCGTGCCGCTCGAAGGCGATTACAGGGGAGATGGAGCCCTTTCCAAAGAGGCATGAACAGACTTCCTACTCCCAAGGAGCCCAAAGATATTAAGCCGCAAATACGTCCTACGCGCGTCTTTTCTACGCCGCGCACCACATTTAAAAAATCGTAGCGTAAGAACGGTGGGTCCGATCCGCGTGCCGCTTAAAGGCGATTACAGGGGAGATGCAAACCTTTCCAAAGAGCCATGAAAAGACTTTCTACTCCCAAGGAGACAAGAGATATTAAGCCGCAATGACGTCCGACGCGCGCATTTTCTCCGACGCGCAACACATTTAAAAAAATCATAGCGTGAAAACCGTGGGTGCGATCCGCGTGCCGCTCGAAGGCGATTACAGGGGAGATGCAGCCCTTTCCAAAGAGCCATGAACAGACTTTCTACTCCCAAGGAGACAAGAGATATTACGCGCATTTTCTACGACGCGCACCACGTTTAAAAAATCGTAGCGTGAGAACGGTGGGTCCGATCCGCGTGCCGCTCGAAGGCGATTACAGGGGAGATGCATCCCTTTCCAAAGAGGCATGAACAGACTTCCTACTCCCAAGGAGCCCAAAGATATTAAGCCGCAAATACGTCCTACGCGCGTCTTTTCTACGCCGCGCACCACATTTAAAAAATCGTAGCGTAAGAACGGTGGGTCCGATCCGCGTGCCGCTTAAAGGCGATTACAGGGGAGATGCAAACCTTTCCAAAGAGCCATGAAAAGACTTTCTCCTACCAAGGAGACAAGAGATATTAAGCCGCAATGACGTCCGACGCGCTCATTTTCTCCGACGCGCAACACATTTAAAAAAATCATAGCGTGAAAACCATGGGTTCGATCCGCGTGCCGCTCGAAGGCGATTACAGGGGAGATGCAGCCCTTTCCAAAGAGCCATGAACAGACTTTCTACTCCCAATGAGACAAGAGATATCAAGCCGCAAATACGTCCGGCGCGCGTCTATTCTCCGCCGCGCAACACATTTAAAAAAAATCGTAACGTGAAAACCGTGGGTTCGATCCGCGTGCCGCTTAAAGGCGATTACAGGGGAGATGCAGCCCTTTCCAAAGAGCCATGAAAAGACTTTCTACTCCCAAGGAGACAAGAGATATTAAGCCGAAATGACGTCCGACGCGCGCATTTCCTCCGCCGCGCACCACATTTAAAAAAATCATAGCGTGAAAACCGTGGGTTCGATCCGCGTGCCGCTCGAAGGCGATTACAGGGGAGATGCAGCCCTTTCCAAAGAGGCATGAACAGACTTCCTACTCCCAAGGAGCCCAAAGATATTAAGCCGCAAATACGTCCTACGCGCGTCTTTTCTACGCCGCGCACCACATTTAAAAAATCGTATCGGAAGAACGGTGGGTCCAATCCGCGTGCCGCTTAAAGGCGATTACAAGGGAGATGCAAACCTTTCCAAAGAGCCATGAAAAGACTTTCTACTCCCAAGGAGACAATAGATATTAAGCCGAAATGACGTCCGACGCGCGCATTTTCTCCGCCGCGCACCACATTTAAAAAAATCATAGCGTGAAAACCGTGGGTTCGATCCGCGTGCCGCTCGAAGGCGATTACAGGGGAGATGCATCCCTTTCAAAAGAGCCATGAACAGACTTTCTACTCCCAAGGAGACCAGAAATATTAACATATAAAGCGTTACGCTCCAGTCGGATGCACGAGAAACGCTTGTACAATTGCAACGAATTGGAGGAGAAAGTTTAAACAAACGCGCTGACTTTGAATGCTCACATCTAGGCCGGGCCAACTCCAAATGGCGTGCAACTCGGTGCGCATCACCTCCATGACTGTCCCTAACGAACGCCACCTGCCACGCTTTCGGCCCGTCCCTGGCGGCATTAAAAAATCGTAGCGTGATAACGATGGTTCCGATGCGCGTGCCGCTCGAAGGCGATTACAGGGGAGATGCAGCCCTTTCCAAAGAGGCATGAACAGACTTCCTACTCCCAAGGAGCCCAAAGATATTAAGCCGCAAATACGTCCTACGCGCGTCTTTTCTACGCCGCGCACCACATTTAAAAAATCGTATCGGAAGAACGGTGGGTCCAATCCGCGTGCCGCTTAAAGGCGATTACAAGGGAGATGCAGCCCTTTCCAAAGAGCCATGAAAAGACTTTCTACTCCCAAGGAGACAAGAGATATTAAGCCGAAATGACGTCCGACGCGCGCATTTCCTCCGCCGCGCACCACATTTAAAAAAATCATAGCGTGAAAACCGTGGGTTCGATCCGCGTGCCGCTCGAAGGCGATTACAGGGGAGATGCAGCCCTTTCCAAAGAGGCATGAACAGACTTCCTACTCCCAAGGAGCCCAAAGATATTAAGCCGCAAATACGTCCTACGCGCGTCTTTTCTACGCCGCGCACCACATTTAAAAAATCGTATCGGAAGAACGGTGGGTCCAATCCGCGTGCCGCTTAAAGGCGATTACAAGGGAGATGCAAACCTTTCCAAAGAGCCATGAAAAGACTTTCTACTCCCAAGGAGACAATAGATATTAAGCCGAAATGACGTCCGACGCGCGCATTTTCTCCGACGCGCACCACATTTAAAAAAATCATAGCGTGAAAACCGTGGGTTCGATCCGCGTGCCGCTCGAAGGCGATTACAGCGGAGATGCAGCCCTTTCCAAAGAGCCATGAAAAGACTTTCTACTCCCAAGGAGACAAGAGATATTAAGCCGAAATGACGTCCGACGCGCGCATTTCCTCCGCCGCGCACCACATTTAAAAAAATCATAGCGTGAAAACCGTGGGTTCGATCCGCGTGCCGCTCGAAGGCGATTACAGGGGAGATGCAGCCCTTTCCAAAGAGCCATGAACAGACTTTCTACTCCCAAGGAGACCAGAAATATTAACTTATAAAGCGTTACGCTCCAGTCGGATGAACGAGAAACGCTTGTACAATTGCAACGAATTGGAGGAGAAAGTTTAAACAAACGCGCTGACTTTGAACGCTCACATCTAGGCCGGGCCAACTCCAAATGGCGTGCAACTCGGTGTGCATCACCTCCATGACTGTCCCTAACGAACGCCACCTGCCACGCTTTCGGCCTATCCCTGGCGGCATTAAAAAATCGTAGCGTGATAACGATGGTTCCGATGCGCGTGCCGCTCGAAGGCGATTACAGGGGAGATACAGCCCTTTCCAAAGAGCCATGAACAGACTTTCTACTCCCAAGGAGACAAGAGATATTAAGCCGAAATGACGTCCGACGCGCGCATTTTCTCCGCCGCGCAGCACATTTAAAAAAATCATAGCGTGAAAACCGTGGGTTCGATCCGCGTGCCGCTCGAAGGCGATTACAGGGGAGATGGAGCCCTTTCCAAAGAGGCATGAACAGACTTCCTACTCCCAAGGAGCCCAAAGATATTAAGCCGCAAATACGTCCTACGCGCGTCTTTTCTACGCCGCGCACCACATTTAAAAAATCGTAGCGTAAGAACGGTGGGTCCGATCCGCGTGCCGCTTAAAGGCGATTACAGGGGAGATGCAAACCTTTCCAAAGAGCCATGAAAAGACTTTCTACTCCCAAGGAGACAAGAGATATTAAGCCGAAATGACGTCCGACGCGCGCATTTCCTCCGCCGCGCACCACATTTAAAAAAATCATAGCGTGAAAACCGTGGGTTCGATCCGCGTGCCGCTCGAAGGCGATTACAGGGGAGATGCAGCCCTTTCCAAAGAGCCATGAACAGACTTTCTACTCCCAATGAGACAAGAGATATCAAGCCGCAAATACGTCCGGCGTGCGTCTATTCTCCGCCGCGCAACACATTTAAAAAAAATCGTAGCGTGAAAACCGTGGGTTCGATCCGCGTGCCGCTTAAAGGCGATTACAGGGGAGATGCAGCCCTTTCCAAAGAGCCATGAAAAGACTTTCTACTCCCAAGGAGACAAGAGATATTAAGCCGAAATGACGTCCGACGCGCGCATTTCCTCCGCCGCGCACCACATTTAAAAAAATCATAGCGTGAAAACCGTGGGTTCGATCCGCGTGCCGCTCGAAGGCGATTACAGCGGAGATGCAGCCCTTTCCAAAGAGCCATGAAAAGACTTTCTACTCCCAAGGAGACAAGAGATATTAAGCCGAAATGACGTCCGACGCGCGCATTTCCTCCGCCGCGCACCACATTTAAAAAAATCATAGCGTGAAAACCGTGGGTTCGATCCGCGTGCCGCTCGAAGGCGATTACAGGGGAGATGCAGCCCTTTCCAAAGAGGCATGAACAGACTTCCTACTCCCAAGGAGACCAGAAATATTAACATATAAATCGTTACGCTCCAGTCGGATGAAAGAGAAACGCTTGTACAATTGCAACGAATTGGAGGAGAAAGTTTAAACAAACGCGCTGACTTTGAACGCTCACATCTAGGCCGGGCCAACTCCAAATGGCGTGCAACTCGGTGTGCATCACCTCCATGACTGTCCCTAACGAACGCCACCTGCCACGCTTTCGGCCTATCCCTGGCGGCATTAAAAAATCGTAGCGTGATAACGATGGTTCCGATGCGCGTGCCGCTCGAAGGCGATTACAGGGGAGATACAGCCCTTTCCAAAGAGCCATGAACAGACTTTCTACTCCCAAGGAGACAAGAGATATTACGCGCATTTTCTCCGACGCGCACCACGTTTAAAAAATCGTAGCGTAAGAACGTTGGGTCCGATCCGCGTGCCGCTTAAAGGCGATTACAGGGGAGATGCAACCCTTTCCAAAGAACCATGAAAAGACTTCCTACTCCCAAGGAGCCCAAAGATATTAAGCCGCAAATACGTCCTACGCGCGTCTTTTCTACGCCGCGCACCACATTTAAAAAATCGTATCGGAAGAACGGTGGGTCCAATCCGCGTGCCGCTTAAAGGCGATTACAAGGGAGATGCAAACCTTTCCAAAGAGCCATGAAAAGACTTTCTACTCCCAAGGAGACAATAGATATTAAGCCTAAATGACGTCCGACGCGCGCATTTTCTCCGCCGCGCACCACATTTAAAAAAATCATAGCGTGAAAACCGTGGGTTCGATCCGCGTGCCGCTCGAAGGCGATTACAGCGGAGATGCAGCCCTTTCCAAAGAGCCATGAAAAGACTTTCTACTCCCAAGGAGACAAGAGATATTAAGCCGAAATGACGTCCGACGCGCGCATTTCCTCCGCCGCGCACCACATTTAAAAAAATCATAGCGTGAAAACCGTGGGTTCGATCCGCGTGCCGCTCGAAGGCGATTACAGGGGAGATGCAGCCCTTTCCAAAGAGCCATGAACAGACTTTCTACACCCAATGAGACAAGAGATATTAAGCCGCAAATACGTCCGGCGCGCGTCTTTTCTCCGCCGCGCAACACATTTAAAAAAAATCGTAGCGTGAAAAACGTGCGTTCGATCCGCGTGCCGCTCGAAGGCGATTACAGGGGAGATGCATCCCTTTCAAAAGAGCCATGAACAGACTTTCTACTCCCAAGGAGACCAGAAATATTAACATATAAAGCGTTACGCTCCAGTCGGATGAACGAGAAACGCTTGTACAATTGCAACGAATTGGAGGAGAAAGTTTAAACAAACGCGCTGACTTTGAACGCTCACATCTAGGCCGGGCCAACTCCAAATGGCGTGCAACTCGGTGTGCATCACCTCCATGACTGTCCCTAACGAACGCCACCTGCCACGCTTTCGGCCTATCCCTGGCGGCATTAAAAAATCGTAGCATGATAACGATGGTTCCGATCCGCGTGCCGCTCGAAGGCGATTACAGGGGAGATGGAGCCCTTTCCAAAGAGGCATGAACAGACTTCCTACTCCCAAGGAGCCCAAAGATATTAAGCCGCAAATACGTCCTACGCGCGTCTTTTCTACGCCGCGCACCACATTTAAAAAATCGTATCGGAAGAACGGTGGGTCCAATCCGCGTGCCGCTTAAAGGCGATTACAAGGGAGATGCAAACCTTTCCAAAGAGCCATGAAAAGACTTCCTACTCCCAAGGAGCCCAAAGATATTAAGCCGCAAATACGTCCTACGCGCGTCTTTTCTACGCCGCGCACCACATTTAAAAAATCGTATCGGAAGAACGGTGGGTCCAATCTGCGTGCCGCTTAAAGGCGATTACAAGGGAGATGCAAACCTTTCCAAAGAGCCATGAAAAGACTTTCTACTCCCAATGAGACAAGAGATATTAAGCCGCAAATACGTCCTACGCGCGTCTTTTCTACGCCGCGCACCACATTTAAAAAATCGTAGCGTAAGAACGGTGGGTCCGATCCGCGTGCCGCTTAAAGGCGATTACAGGGAAGATGCAAACCTTTCCAAAGAGCCATGAACAGACTTTCTACTCCCAATGAGACAAGAGATATCAAGCCGCAAATACGTCCGGCGCGCGTCTTTTCTCCGCCACGCAACACATTTAAAAAAAATCGTAGCGTGAAAAACGTGGGTTCGATCCGCGTGCCGCTCGAAGGCGATTACAGGGGAGATGCATCCCTTTCAAAAGAGCCATGAACAGACTTTCTACTCCCAAGGAGACCAGAAATATTAACATATAAAGCGTTACGCTCCAGTCGGATGAACGAGAAACGCTTGTACAACTGCAACGAATTGGAGGAGAAAGTTTAAACAAACGCGCTGACTTTGAACGCTCACATCTAGGCCGGGCCAACTCCAAATGGCGTGCAACTCGGTGTGCATCACCTCCATGACTGTCCCTAACGAACGCCACCTGCCACGCTTTCGGCCTATCCCTGGCGGCATTAAAAAATCGTAGCGTGATAACGATGGTTCCGATGCGCGTGCCGCTCGAAGGCGATTACAGGGGAGATACAGCCCTTTCCAAAGAGCCATGAACAGACTTTCTACTCCCAAGGAGACAAGAGATATTACGCGCATTTTCTCCGACGCGCACCACGTTTAAAAAATCGTAGCGTGAGAACGGTGGGTCCGATCCGCGTGCCGCTTAAAGGCGATTACAGGGGAGATGCAACCCTTTCCAAAGAACCATGAACAGACTTTCTACTCCCAATGAGACAAGAGATATTAAGCCGCAAATACGTCCGGCGCGCGTCTTTTCTCCGCCGCGCAACACATTTAAAAAAAATCGTAGCGTGAAAAACGTGGGTTCGATCCGCGTGCCGCTCGAAGGCGATTACAGGGGAGATGCATCCCTTTCAAAAGAGCCATGAACAGACTTTCTACTCCCAAGGAGACCAGAAATATTAACATATAAAGCGTTACGCTCCAGTCGGATGAACGAGAAACGCTTGTACAACTGCAACGAATTGGAGGAGAAAGTTTAAACAAACGCGCTGACTTTGAACGCTCACATCTAGGCCGGGCCAACTCCAAATGGCGTGCAACTCGGTGTGCATCACCTCCATGACTGTCCCTAACGAACGCCACCTGCCACGCTTTCGGCCTATCCCTGGCGGCATTAAAAAATCGTAGCGTGATAACGATGGTTCCGATGCGCGTGCCGCTCGAAGGCGATTACAAGGGAGATGCAAACCTTTCCAAAGAGCCATGAAAAGACTTTCTACTCCCAAGGAGACAATAGATATTAAGCCGAAATGACGTCCGACGCGCGCATTTTCTCCGCCGCGCACCACATTTAAAAAAATCATAGCGTGAAAACCGTGGGTTCGATCCGCGTGCCGCTCGAAGGCGATTACAGCGGAGATGCAGCCCTTTCCAAAGAGCCATGAACAGACTTTCTACACCCAATGAGACAAGAGATATTAAGCCGCAAATACGTCCGGCGCGCGTCTTTTCTCCGCCGCGCAACACATTTAAAAAAAATCGTAGCGTGAAAAACGTGGGTTCGATCCGCGTGCCGCTCGAAGTCGATTACAGGGGAGATGCATCCCTTTCAAAAGAGCCATGAACAGACTTTCTACTCCCAAGGAGACCAGAAATATTAACATATAAAGCGTTACGCTCCAGTCGGATGAACGAGAAACGCTTGTACAATTGCAACGAATTGGAGGAGAAAGTTTAAACAAACGCGCTGACTTTGAACGCTCACATCTAGGCCGGGCCAACTCCAAATGGCGTGCAACTCGGTGTGCATCACCTCCATGACTGTCCCTAACGAACGCCACCTGCCACGCTTTCGGCCTATCCCTGGCGGCATTAAAAAATCGTAGCGTGATAACGATGGTTCCGATGCGCGTGCCGCTCGAAGGCGATTACAGGGGAGATACAGCCCTTTCCAAAGAGCCATGAACAGACTTTCTACTCCCAAGGAGACAAGAGATATTACGCGCATTTTCTCCGACGCGCACCACGTTTAAAAAATCGTAGCGTAAGAACGGTGGGTCCGATCCGCGTGCCGCTTAAAGGCGATTACAGGGGAGATGCAACCCTTTCCAAAGAACCATGAAAAGACTTTCTACTCCCAAGGAGACAAGAGATATTAAGCCGCAATGACGTCCGACGCGCGCATTTTCTCCGCCGCGCAGCACATTTAAAAAAATCATAGCGTGAAAACCGTGGGTTCGATCCGCGTGCCGCTCGAAGGCGATTACAGGGGAGATGCAGCCCTTTCCAAAGATCCATGAACAGACTTCCTACTCCCAAGGAGACAAGAGATATTAACATATAAAGCGTTACGCTCCAGTCGGATGAGCGAGAAACGCTTGAGCAGTTGCAACGAATTGGAGGAGAAAGTTTAAACAAACGCGCTGACTTTGAACGCTCACATCTAGGTCTGGCCATGTCCAAATGGCGTGCAACTCGGTGCGCATCACCTCCATGACTGTCCCTAACGAACGCCACCTGCCAAGCTTTCGGCCCGTCCCTGGCGGCTTTAAAAAATCGTAGCGTGATAACCGTGGGTCCAATCCGCTTGAAGCTCGAAGGCGATTAGAGGGGAGATGCAGCCCTTTCCAAAGAGCCATGAACAGACTTCCTACTCCCAAGGAGACAAGAGATATTAAGCCACAAATACGTCCGGACCGCGTCTTTTCTCCGCAGCTCACCACATTTAAAAAAATCGTAGCGTGAAAACCTTGGGTTCGATATAGTATACATACAGAGTATATAGTTTGACCAAAAGATCGTGCTGATCTTTGATCTCCTGGTTCTTCATCTCCAGCGCCACTTTCAGACTCATAATGTCCTCCTCTATGGGCTGGTATAACACAGACACGAATCATCACTACAGCCAGTACAATGGAAAGGTGGGAATGTGTACTGAATGTGTACTGACGTTATAAGTGAGAGGTGGTGGTACTGGTGGATGTGTACTGACACTATAAGGGATCTCTACCTGCAGTGACAGTTTGAGCTTCTCAAGTTCTTCCTCCAGAGATTTCTTCTCCTGTTCACAGGCCATTTTCATATCTGCCAGAGCAAGTATCATTACTGCTGGATATAACACAGATTGTATATACTACATAATTACTGCTGAATATATAAAATATAATATATATAGTACTATACATATATTAGTGTCACTTTTATTGGAGCCTAAAGGCTAACATTCATTATTAGTTATGTTAGTATTATTGCATTTCCATAGTACTTACTCTTGATGGACCTGTTATGCTCCTCCTCCTCCTGATGTTTCTGCAGGAGCTCTGTCTCCTCCTGCTGCTTGTGTTTCAGCATCTCCTGAAGAACCTGCAGCTCCTTCTGCTTCTGCAACCTCAACTCCTTCAGCTGCTCCAACAAACTGTTCTCCAACTCCTCCTTCTCACACCGCAAACACTCCAATCGGGCCACAGGCCCCACTAGTGACACAGAACCACACACACACACACACACAAAGAGAGAGATAAACATGTATAAATGTATAAGAATTTGTGGATAAAATTATTATGAGATTATTTATAATCAAACGACTACACTACACAACCACATCTTCCTTTTATTTACATATTATACAGATATTTAGAGATATATACATTTTATTTACCCGCGTGCGTCTCTCTTCTCCAAGGTAGCGGAGAGATATGAAAGGATAAAAGGGGAAAAGAATAAAATGCACGTCGGTTTTAAATTCGCAGGCTACCTGCGCTGAAGGCGTGGAAAACGAGCACGTGACGGAAAGGCTTCCGTACCCGATGGGTCCAAATCACATGCCCAGCAAAGTAGCCTTAAACCTGGACACACAATGGAGAGCATTTGACCCTTTAAAATCATACTACAACCAGACTTCCAGGCCCAAGAGGTCACACAGCCATGCCCAGCAAAGTAGCTCTGGGCCTGGGCACACTTCACGCAGTTTGACCGTTTAAATAAAACTAGAAACAGACTTCCTGGCCCAAGAGGTCACAGTCATACCCAGCAAAGTACGTTTAAACCTGGAAACAAATCAGATCCTTTCTGTCATTCAAAGGAATGGGCCTGCAACTCACAACCACATCCCCAGTGAAGCGCACCGTCACCCAGCCACACTACCCCACCTTGCCCGTCCTGGAACAACCACACCTCCAGGGCACCACATGCCAATCTCTCATGCCCAGCAAACTGCAACCTCACGCAGCCAGGCCACACACTGTCTCCCCTTGTACAGTCCAAGGACGAACTCCTCCACAAACCTGGTGTTCACGCGCACACACGCAATTACAACGAATTGGTGGAGAACTTTGAAACAAACGTGCTGACTTTGAATACTCACATCTAGGCTGGGCCAGGTCCAAATGGCCTGCAGCTCGGTGCGCATTAACTGCTTGACTGTCCGTCACGAACGCCACCTGCCAAGCGTTCGTTCCGTCCCTGGCGGATTTTAAAAAATCGTAGCGTGAGAACGATGGGTCCGATCCGCGTGCCGCTTAAAGGCGATTACAGGGGAGATGCAACCCTTTCCAAAGAACCATGAAAAGACTTTCTACTCCCAAGGAAACGAGATATTAAGCCGCAATGACATCCGACGCGCGCATTTTCTCCGCCGCGCAGCACATTTAAAAAAATCATAGCGTGAAAACCGTGGGTTCGATCCGCATGCCGCTTAAAGGCGATTACAGGGGAGATGCAGCGCTTTCCAAAGAGCCATGAACAGACTTTCTACACCCAATGAGACAAGAGATATTAAGCCGCAAATACGTCCGGCGCGCGTCTTTTCTCCGCCGCGCAACACATTTAAAAAAAATCGTAGCGTGAAAAACGTGGGTTCGATCCGCGTGCCGCTCGAAGGCGATTACAGGGGAGATGCATCCCTTTCAAAAGAGCCATGAACAGACTTTCTACTCCCAAGGAGACCAGAAATATTAACATATAAAGCGTTACGCTCCAGTCGGATGAACGAGAAACGCTTGTACAATTGCAACGAATTGGAGGAGAAAGTTTAAACAAACGCGCTGACTTTGAACGCTCACATCTAGGCCGGGCCAACTCCAAATGGCGTGCAACTCGGTGTGCATCACCTCCATGACTGTCCCTAACCAACGCCACCTGCCACGCTTTCGGCCTATCCCTGGCGGCATTAAAAAATCGTAGCGTGATAACGATGGTTCCGATGCGCGTGCCGCTCGAAGGCGATTACAGGGGAGATACAGCCCTTTCCAAAGAGCCATGAACAGACTTTCTACTCCCAAGGAGACAAGAGATATTACGCGCATTTTCTCCGACGCGCACCACGTTTAAAAAATCGTAGCGTGAGAACGGTGGGTCCGATCCGCGTGCCGCTTAAAGGCGATTACAGGGGAGATGCAACCCTTTGCAAAGAACCATGAAAAGACTTTCTACTCCCAAGGAGACAAGAGATATTAAGCCGCAATGACGTCCGACGCGCGCATTTTCTCCGCCGCGCAGCACATTTAAAAAAATCATAGCGTGAAAACCGTGGGTTCGATCCGCGTGCCGCTCGAAGGCGATTACAGGGGAGATGGAGCCCTTTCCAAAGAGGCATGAACAGACTTCCTACTCCCAAGGAGCCCAAAGATATTAAGCCGCAAATACGTCCTACGCGCGTCTTTTCTACGCCGCGCACCACATTTAAAAAATCGTAGCGTAAGAACGGTGGGTCCGATCCGCGTGCCGCTTAAAGGCGATTACAGGGGAGATGCAAACCTTTCCAAAGAGCCATGAAAAGACTTTCTACTCCCAAGGAGACAAGAGATATTAAGCCGCAATGACGTCCGACGCGCGCATTTTCTCCGACGCGCAACACATTTAAAAAAATCATAGCGTGAAAACCGTGGGTTCGATCCGCGTGCCGCTCGAAGGCGATTACAGGGGAGATGCAGCCCTTTCCAAAGAGCCATGAACAGACTTTCTACTCACAATGAGACAAGAGATATCAAGCCGCAAATACGTCCGGCGCGCGTCTATTCTCCGCCGCGCAACACATTTAAAAAAAATCGTAGCGTGAAAACCGTGGGTTCGATCCGCGTGCCGCTTAAAGGCGATTACAGGGGAGATGCAGCCCTTTCCAAAGAGCCATGAAAAGACTTTCTACTCCCAAGGAGACAAGAGATATTAAGCCGAAATGACGTCCGACGCGCGCATTTCCTCCGCCGCGCACCACATTTAAAAAAATCATAGCGTGAAAACCGTGGGTTCGATCCGCGTGCCGCTCGAAGGCGATTACAGGGGAGATGCAGCCCTTTCCAAAGAGGCATGAACAGACTTCCTACTCCCAAGGAGCCCAAAGATATTAAGCCGCAAATACGTCCTACGCGCGTCTTTTCTACGCCGCGCACCACATTTAAAAAATCGTATCGGAAGAACGGTGGGTCCAATCCGCGTGCCGCTTAAAGGCGATTACAAGGGAGATGCAAACCTTTCCAAAGAGCCATGAAAAGACTTTCTACTCCCAAGGAGACAATAGATATTAAGCCGAAATGACGTCCGACGCGCGCATTTTCTCCGCCGCGCACCACATTTAAAAAAATCATAGCGTGAAAACCGTGGGTTCGATCCGCGTGCCGCTCGAAGGCGATTACAGCGGAGATGCAGCCCTTTCCAAAGAGCCATGAAAAGACTTTCTACTCCCAAGGAGACAAGAGATATTAAGCCGAAATGACGTCCGACGCGCGCATTTCCTCCGCCGCGCACCACATTTAAAAAAATCATAGCGTGAAAACCGTGGGTTCGATCCGCGTGCCGCTCGAAGGCGATTACAGGGGAGATGCAGCCCTTTCCAAAGAGCCATGAACAGACTTTCTACACCCAATGAGACAAGAGATATTAAGCCGCAAATACGTCCGGCACGCGTCTTTTCTCAGCCGCGCAACACATTTAAAAATAATCGTAGCGTGAAAAACGTGGGTTCGATCCGCGTGCCGCTCGAAGGCGATTACAGGGGAGATGCATCCCTTACAAAAGAGCCATGAACAGACTTTCTACTCCCAAGGAGACCAGAAATATTAACATATAAAGCGTTACGCTCCAGTCGGATGAACGAGAAACGCTTGTACAATTGCAACGAATTGGAGGAGAAAGTTTAAACAAACGCGCTGACTTTGAACGCTCACATCTAGGCCGGGCCAACTCCAAATGGCGTGCAACTCGGTGCGCATCACCTCCATGACTGTCGCTAACGAACGCCACCTGCCACGCTTTCGGCCTATCCCTGGCGGCATTAAAAAATCGTAGCGTGATAACGATGGTTCCGATGCGCGTGCCGCTCGAAGGCGATTACAGGGGAGATACAGCCCTTTCCAAAGAGCCATGAACAGACTTTCTACTCCCAAGGAGACAAGAGATATTACGCGCATTTTCTCCGACGCGCACCACGTTTAAAAAATCGTAGCGTGAGAACGGTGGGTCCGATCCGCGTGCCGCTTAAAAGCGATTACAGGGGAGATGCATCCCTTTCCAAAGAGCCATGAACAGACTTTCTACTCCCAAGGAGACCAGAGATATTAACAGATAAAGCGTTACGCTCCAGTCGGATGAGCGAGAAACGCTTGTACAATTGCAACGAATTGGAGGAGAAAGTTTAAACAAACGCGCTGACTTTGAAGGCTCACATCTAGGCCGGGCCAGGTCCAAATGGCCTGCAACTCGGTCCGCATCACGTCCATGACTTTTCCTAACGAACGCCACCTGCCAAGCTTTCGGCCCGTCCCTGTCGGCATTAAAAAATCGTAGCGTGATAACGATGGTTCCGATCCGCGTGCCGCGCGAAGGCGATTACAGGGGAGATGCAGCCCTTTCCAAAGAGCCATGAACAGACTTTCTACTCCCAAGGAGCCCAAAGATATTAAGCCGCAAATAAGTCCTACCCGCGTCTTTTCTACGCCGCGCACCACATTTAAAAAATCGTAGCGTAAGAACGGTGGGTCCGATCCGCGTGCCGCTTAAAGGCGATTACAGGGGAGATGCAACCCTTTCCAAAGAACCATGAAAAGACTTTCTACTCCCAAGGAGACAAGAGATATTAAGCCGCAATGACGTCCGACGCGCTCATTTTCTCCGCCGCGCAGCACATTTAAAAAAATCATAGCGTGAAAACCGTGGGTTCGATCCGCGTGCCGCTCGAAGGCGATTACAGGGGAGATGGAGCCCTTTCCAAAGAGGCATGAACAGACTTCCTGCTCCCAAGGAGCCCAAAGATATTAAGCCGCAAATACGTCCTACGCGCGTCTTTTCTACGCCGCGCACCACATTTAAAAAAATCGTAGCGTAAGAACGGTGGGTCCGATCCGCGTGCCGCTTAAAGGCGATTACAGGGGAGATGCAACCCTTTCCAAAGAGCCATGAAAAGACTTTCTATTCCCAAGGAGACAAGAGATATTAAGCCGCAATGACGTCCGACGCGCGCATTTTCTCCGCCGCGCACCACATTTAAAAAAATCATAGCGTGAAAACCGTGGGTTCGATCCGCGTGCCGCTCGAAGGCGATTACAGGGGAGATGCAGCCCTTTCCAAAGAGTCATGAACAGACTTCCTACTCCCAAGGAGACAAGGGATATTAAGCAGCAATGATGTCCGACACGCGCATTTTCTCCGCCGCGCACCACATTTAAAAAATCTTAGCGTGAGAACGGTGGGTCCGATCCGCGTGCCGCTTAAAGGCGATTACAGGGGAGATGCAGCCCTTTCCAAAGAGCCATGAAAAGACTTTCTACTCCCAAGGAGACAAGAGATATTAAGCCGCAATGACGTCCGACGCGCGCATTTTCTCCGCCGCGCAGCACATTTAAAAAAATCGTAGCGTGAAAACCGTGGGTTCGATCCGCGTGCCGCTCGAAGGCGATTACAGGGGAGATGCAGCCCTTTCCAAAGATCCATGAACAGACTTCCTACTCCCAAGGAGACAAGAGATATTAACATATAAAGCGTTACGCTCCAGTCGGATGAGCGAGAAACGCTTGAGCAGTTGCAACGAATTGGAGGAGAAAGTTTAAACAAACGCGCTGACTTTGAACGCTCACATCTAGGTCTGGCCAAGTCCAAATGGCGTGCAACTCGGTGCGCATCACCTCCATGACTGTCCCTAACGAACGCCACCTGCCACGCTTTCGGCCCGTCCCTGGCGGCTTTAAAAAATCGTAGCGTGATAACCGTGGGTCCAATCCGCTTGAAGCTCGAAGGCGATTAGAGGGGAGATGCAGCCCTTTCCAAAGAGCCATGAACAGACTTCCTACTCCCAAGGAGACAAGAGATATTAAGCCACAAATACGTCCGGACCGCGTCTTTTCTCCGCAGCTCACCACATTTAAAAAAATCGTAGCGTGAAAACCGTGGGTTCGATATAGTATACATACAGAGTATATAGTTTGACCAAAAGATCGTGCTGATCTTTGATCTCCTGGTTCTTCATCTCCAGCGCCACTTTCAGACTCATAATGTCCTCCTCTATGGGCTGGTATAACACAGACACGAATCATCACTACAGCCAGTACAATGGAAAGGTGGGAATGTGTACTGAATGTGTACTGACGTTATAAGTGAGAGGTGGTGGTACTGGTGGATGTGTACTGACACTATAAGGGATCTCTACCTGCAGTGACAGTTTGAGCTTCTCAAGTTCTTCCTCCAGAGATTTCTTCTCCTGTTCACAGGCCATTTTCATATCTGCCAGAGCAAGTATCATTACTGCTGGATATAACACAGATTGTATATACTACATAATTACTGCTGAATATATAAAATATAATATATATAGTACTATACATATATTAGTGTCACTTTTATTGGAGCCTAAAGGCTAACATTCATTATTAGTTATGTTAGTATTATTGCATTTCCATAGTACTTACTCTTGATGGACCTGTTATGCTCCTCCTCCTCCTGATGTTTCTGCAGGAGCTCTGTCTCCTCCTGCTGCTTGTGTTTCAGCATCTCCTGAAGAACCTGCAGCTCCTTCTGCTTCTGCAACCTCAACTCCTTCAGCTGCTCAAACAAACTGTTCTCCAACTCCTCCTTCTCACACCGCAAACACTCCAATCGGGCCACAGGCCCCACTAGTGACACAGAACCACACACACAGACACACACACACACACACACACAGAGAGAGATAAACATGTATAAATGTATAAGAATTTGTGGATAAAATTATTATGAGATTATTTATAATCAAACGACTACACTACACAACCACTTCTTCCTTTTATTTACATATTATACAGATATTTAGAGATATTTACATTTTATTTACCCGCGTGCGTCTCTCTTCTCCAAGGTAGCGGAGAGATATGAAGGGATAAAAGGGGAAAAGAATAAAATGCACGTCGGTGTTAAATTCGCAGGCTACCTGCGCTGAAGGCGTGGAAAACGAGCACGTGACGGAAAGGCTTCCGTACCCGATGGGTCCAAATCACATGCCCAGCAAAGTAGCCTTAAACCTGGACACACAATGGAGACCATTTGACCCTTTAAAATCATACTACAACCAGACTTCCAGGCCCAAGAGGTCACACAGTCATGCCCAGCAAAGTAGCTCTGGGCCTGGGCACACTTCACGCAGTTTGACCGTTTAAATAAAACTAGAAACAGACTTCCTGGCCCAAGAGGTCACACAGTCATGCCCAGCAAGGTTGCTTTAAACGTGGGCACACTTCAGACCGTTTCACTCTTTAAATCATTCAAAGCACCACATTTCAAGGCCCAAGAGGTCACAGAATCATGCCCATCAAAGTAGCTCTGGGCCTGGGCACACTTTACGGAGTTTGACCCTTTAAATAATACTACAACCAGACACATACAGGTGCGCACATATACACAGATACACATTCTGTTTAATTTCTTCACATCTGCAGACTAGAGTAAGCTGAGGGTATAGTGTTTAACCAGGAGCTACATAAACAGTATATAGTATATATAAAGAGGATATAGTGTTAAACCAGGTACTACATACAGAGTATATAGTATACATACAGAGTATATAGTTTGACCAAAAGATCGTGCTGATCTTTGATCTCCTGGTTCTTCATCTCCAGCGCCACTTTCAGACTCATAATGTCCTCCTCTATGGGCTGGTATAACCCACACATACGAATCATCACTACAGCCAGTACAATGGAAAGGTGGGAATGTGTACTGAATGTGTACTGACGTTATAAGTGAAAGGTGGAGGTACTGGTGGATGTGTACTGACACTATAAGGGATCTCTACCTGCAGTGACAGTCTGAGCTTCTCAAGTTCTTCCTCCAGAGATTTCTTCTCCTGTTCACAGGCCATTTTCATATCTGCCAGAGCAAGTATCATTACTGCTGGATATAACATAGATTGTATATACTACATAATTACTACTGAATATATAAAATATAATATATATAGTACTATACATATATTAGTATCACTTTTATTGGAGCCTAAAGGCTAGCATTCATTATTAGTTATGTTAGTATTATTGCATTTCCATAGTACTTACTCTTGATGGACCTGTTATGCTCCTCCTCCTCCTGCTGTTTCTGCAGGAGCTCTGTCTCCTCATGCTGCTTGTGTTTCAGCATCTCCTGAAGAACCTGCAGCTCCTTCTGCTTCTGCAACCTCAACTCCTTCAGCTGCTCCAACAAACTGTTCTCCAACTCCTCCTTCTCACACCGCAAACACTCCAATCGGGCCACAGGCCCCACTAGTGACACAGAACCACACACACACACACACACACACACACACACACACACACACACACACACACACAGAGAGAGATAAACATGTATAAATGTATAAGAATTTGTGGATAAAATTATTATGAGATTATTTATAATGAAACGACTACACTACACAACCACTTCTTCCTTTTATTTACATATTATACAGATATTTAGAGATATTTACATTTTATTTACCCGCGTGCGTCTCTCTTCTCCAAGGTAGCGGAGAGATATGAAGGGATAAAAGGGGAAAAGAATAAAATGCACGTCGGTGTTAAATTCGCAGGCTACCTGCGCTGAAGGCGTGGAAAACGAGCACGTGACGGAAAGGCTTCCGTACCCGATGGGTCCAAATCACATGCCCAGCAAAGTAGCCTTAAACCTGGACACACAATGGAGACCATTTGACCCTTTAAAATCATACTACAACCAGACTTCCAGGCCCAAGAGGTCACACAGTCATGCCCAGCAAAGTAGCTCTGGGCCTGGGCACACTTCACGCAGTTTGACCGTTTAAATAAAACTAGAAACAGACTTCCTGGCCCAAGAGGTCACACAGTCATGCCCAGCAAGGTTGCTTTAAACGTGGGCACACTTCAGACCGTTTCACTCTTTAAATCATTCAAAGCACCACATTTCAAGGCCCAAGAGGTCACAGAATCATGCCCATCAAAGTAGCTCTGGGCTTGGGCACACTTTACGGAGTTTGACCCTTTAAATAATACTACAACCAGACACATACAGGTGCGCACATATACACAGATACACATTCTGTTTAATTTCTTCACATCTGCAGACTAGAGTAAGCTGAGGGTATAGTGTTTAACCAGGAGCTACATAAACAGTATATAGTATATATAAAGAGGATATAGTGTTAAACCAGGTACTACATACAGAGTATATAGTATACATACAGAGTATATAGTTTGACCAAAAGATCGTGCTGATCTTTGATCTCCTGGTTCTTCATCTCCAGCGCCACTTTCAGACTCATAATGTCCTCCTCTATGGGCTGGTATAACCCACACATACGAATCATCACTACAGCCAGTACAATGGAAAGGTGGGAATGTGTACTGAATGTGTACTGACGTTATAAGTGAAAGGTGGAGGTACTGGTGGATGTGTACTGACACTATAAGGGATCTCTACCTGCAGTGACAGTCTGAGCTTCTCAAGTTCTTCCTGCAGAGAGTTCTTCTCCTGTTCACAGGCCATTTTCATATCTGCCAGAGCAAGTATCATTACTGCTGGATATAACATAGATTGTATATACTACATAATTACTACTGAATATATAAAATATAATATATATAGTACTATACATATATTAGTATCACTTTTATTGGAGCCTAAAGGCTAGCATTCATTATTAGTTATGTTAGTATTATTGCATTTCCATAGTACTTACTCTTGATGGACCTGTTATGCTCCTCCTCCTCCTGCTGTTTCTGCAGGAGCTCTGTCTCCTCATGCTGCTTGTGTTTCAGCATCTTCTGAAGAACCTGCAGCTCCTTCTGCTTCTGCAACCTCAACTCCTTCAGCTGCTCCAAGAAACTGTTCTCCAACTCCTCCTTCTCACAACGCAAACACTCCAATCTGGCCACAGGCCCCACTAGTGACACAGAACCACACACACACACACACACACAAAGAGAGAGATAAACATGTATAAATGTATAAGAATTTGTGGATAAAATTATTATGAGATTATTTATAATCAAACGACTACACTACACAACCACATCTTCCTTTTATTTACATATTATACAGATATTTAGAGATATTTACATTTTATTTACCCGCGTGCGTCTCTCTTCTCCAAGGTAGCGGAGAGATATGAAAGGATAAAAGGGGAAAAGAATAAAATGCACGTCGGTTTTAAATTCGCAGGCTACCTGCGCTGAAGGCGTGGAAAACGAGCACGTGACGGAAAGGCTTCCGTACCCGATGGGTCCAAATCACATGCCCAGCAAAGTAGCCTTAAACCTGGACACACAATGGAGAGCATTTGACCCTTTAAAATCATACTACAACCAGACTTCCAGGCCCAAGAGGTCACACAGCCATGCCCAGCAAAGTAGCTCTGGGCCTGGGCACACTTCACGCAGTTTGACCGTTTAAATAAAACTAGAAACAGACTTCCTGGCCCAAGAGGTCACAGTCATACCCAGCAAAGTACGTTTAAACCTGGAAACAAATCAGATCCTTTCTGTCATTCAAAGGAATGGGCCTGCAACTCACAACCACATCCCCAGTGAAGCGCACCGTCACCCAGCCACACTACCCCACCTTGCCCGTCCTGGAACAACCACACCTCCAGGGCACCACATGCCAATCTCTCATGCCCAGCAAACTGCAACCTCACGCAGCCAGGCCACACACTGTCTCCCCTTGTACAGTCCAAGGACGAACTCCTCCACAAACCTGGTGTTCACGCGCACACACGCAATTACAACGAATTGGTGGAGAACTTTGAAACAAACGTGCTGACTTTGAATACTCACATCTAGGCTGGGCCAGGTCCAAATGGCCTGCAGCTCGGTGCGCATTAACTGCTTGACTGTCCGTCACGAACGCCACCTGCCAAGCGTTCGTTCCGTCCCTGGCGGATTTTAAAAAATCGTAGCGTGAGAACGATGGGTCCGATCCGCGTGCCGCTTAAAGGCGATTACAGGGGAGATGCAACCCTTTCCAAAGAGCCATGAACAGACTTTCTACACCCAATGAGACAAGAGATATTAAGCCGCAAATACGTCCGGCGCGCGTCTTTTCTCCGCCGCGCAACACATTTAAAAAAAATCGTAGCGTGAAAAACGTGGGTTCGATCCGCGTGCCGCTCGAAGGCGATTACAGGGGAGATGCATCCCTTTCAAAAGAGCCATGAACAGACTTTCTACTCCCAAGGAGACCAGAAATATTAACATATAAAGCGTTACGCTCCAGTCGGATGAACGAGAAACGCTTGTACAATTGCAACGAATTGGAGGAGAAAGTTTAAACATACGCTCTGACTTTGAACGCTCACATCTAGGCTGGGCCAACTCCAAATGGCGTGCAACTCGGTGTGCATCACCTCCATGACTGTCCCTAACCAACGCCACCTGCCACGCTTTCGGCCTATCCCTGGCAGCATTAAAAAATCGTAGCGTGATAACGATGGTTCCGATGCGCGTGCCGCTCGAAGGCGATTACAGGGGAGATACAGCCCTTTCCAAAGAGCCATGAACAGACTTTCTACTCCCAAGGAGACAAGAAATATTACGCGCATTTTCTCCGACGCGCACCACGTTTAAAAAATCGTAGCGTGAGAACGGTGGGTCCGATCCGCGTGCCGCTTAAAGGCGATTACAGGGGAGATGCAACCCTTTCCAAAGAACCATGAAAAGACTTTCTACTCCCAAGGAGACAAGAGATATTAAGCCGCAATGACGTCCGACGCGCGCATTTTCTCCGCCGCGCAGCACATTTAAAAAAATCATAGCGTGAAAACCGTGGGTTCGATCCGCGTGCCGCTCGAAGGCGATTACAGGGGAGATGGAGCCCTTTCCAAAGAGGCATGAACAGACTTCCTACTCCCAAGGAGCCCAAAGATATTAAGCCGCAAATACGTCCTACGCGCGTCTTTTCTACGCCGCGCACCACATTTAAAAAATCGTAGCGTAAGAACGGTGGGTCCGATCCGCGTGCCGCTTAAAGGCGATTACAGGGGAGATGCAAACCTTTCCAAAGAGCCATGAAAAGACTTTCTACTCCCAAGGAGACAAGAGATATTAAGCCGCAATGACGTCCGACGCGCGTATTTTCCCCGACGCGCACCACATTTAAAAAAATCATAGCGTGAAAACCGTGGGTTCGATCCGCGTGCCGCTCGAAGGCGATTACAGCGGAGATGCAGCCCTTTCCAAAGAGCCATGAAAAGACTTTCTACTCCCAAGGAGACAAGAGATATTAAGCCGAAATGACGTCCGACGTGCGCATTTCCTCCGCCGCGCACCACATTTAAAAAAATCATAGCGTGAAAACCGTGGTTTCGATCCGCGTGCCGCTCGAAGACGATTACAGGGGAGATGCAGCCCTTTCCAAAGAGCCATGAACAGACTTTCTACACCCAATGAGACAAGAGATATTAAGCCGCAAATACGTCCGGCGCGCGTCTTTTCTCCGCCGCGCAACACATTTAAAAAAAATCGTAGCGTGAAAAACGTGGGTTCGATCCGCGTGCCGCTCGAAGGCGATTACAGGGGAGATGCATCCCTTTCAAAAGAGCCATGAACAGACTTTCTACTCCCAAGGAGACCAGAAATATTAACATATAAAGCGTTACGCTCCAGACGGATGAACGAGAAACGCTTGTACAACTGCAACGAATTGGAGGAGAAAGTTTAAACAAACGCGCTGACTTTGAACGCTCACATCTAGGCCGGGCCAACTCCAAATGGCGTGCAACTCGGTGTGCATCACCTCCATGACTGTCCCTAACGAACGCCACCTGCCACGCTTTCGGCCTATCCCTGGCGGCATTAAAAAATCGTAGCGTGATAACGATGGTTCCGATGCGCGTGCCGCTCGAAGGCCATTACAGGGGAGATACAGCCCTTTCCAAAGAGCCATGAACAGACTTTCTACTCCCAAGGAGACAAGAGATATTACGCGCATTTTCTCCGACGCGCACCACGTTTAAAAAATCGTAGCGTGAGAACGGTGGGTCCGATCCGCGTGCCGCTTAAAGGCGATTACAGGGGAGATGCAACCCTTTCCAAAGAACCATGAAAAGACTTTCTACTCCCAAGGAGACAAGAGATATTAAGCCGCAATGACGTCCGACGCGCGCATTTTCTCCGCCGCGCAGCACATTTAAAAAAATCATAGCGTGAAAACCGTGGGTTCGATCCGCGTGCCGCTCGAAGGCGATTACAGGGGAGATGGAGCCCTTTCCAAAGAGCCATGAACAGACTTTCTACTCCCAAGGAGACAAGAGATATTACGCGCATTTTCTCCGACGCGCACCACGTTTAAAAAATCGTAGCGTGAGAACGGTGGGTCCGATCCGCGTGCCGCTTAAAGGCGATTACAGGGGAGATGGAGCCCTTTCCAAAGAGGCATGAACAGACTTCCTACTCCCAAGGAGCCCAAAGATATTAAGCCGCAAATACGTCCTACGCGCGTCTTTTCTACGCCGCGCACCACATTTAAAAAATCGTAGCGTAAGAACGGTGGGTCCGATCCGCGTGCCGCTTAAAGGCGATTACAGGGAAGATGCAAACCTTTCCAAAGAGCCATGAACAGACTTTCTACTCCCAATGAGACAAGAGATATTAAGCCGCAAATACGTCCGGCTCGCGTCTTTTCTCCGCCGCGCAACACATTTAAAAAAAATCGTAGCGTGAAAAACGTGGGTTCGATCCGCGTGCCGCTCGAAGGCGATTACAGGGAAGATGCAAACCTTTCCAAAGAGCCATGAACAGACTTTCTACTCCCAATGAGACAAGAGATATTAAGCCGCAAATACGTCCGGCTCGCGTCTTTTCTCCGCCGCGCAACACATTTAAAAAAAATCGTAGCGTGAAAAACGTGGGTTCGATCCGCGTGCCGCTCGAAGGCGATTACAGGGGAGATGCATCCCTTTCAAAAGAGCCATGAACAGACTTCCTACTCCCAAGGAGCCCAAAGATATTAAGCCGCAAATACGTCCTACGCAAGTCTTTTCTACGCCGCGCACCACATTTAAAAAATCGTATAGGAAGAACGGTGGGTCCAATCCGCGTGCCGCTTAAAGGCGATTACAAGGGAGATGCAAACCTTTCCAACGAGCCATGAAAAGACTTTCTACTCCCAAGGAGACAATAGATATTAAGCCGAAATGACGTCCGACGCGCGCATTTTCTCCGACGCGCACCACATTTAAAAAAATCATAGCGTGAAAACCGTGGGTTCGATCCGCGTGCCGCTCGAAGGCGATTACAGCGGAGATGCAGCCCTTTCCAAAGAGCCATGAAAAGACTTTCTACTCCCAAGGAGACAAGAGATATTAAGCCGAAATGACGTCCGACGTGCGCATTTCCTCCGCCGCGCACCACATTTAAAAAAATCATAGCGTGAAAACCGTGGGTTCGATCCGCGTGCCGCTCGAAGGCGATTACAGGGGAGATGCAGCCCTTTCTAAAGAGCCATGAACAGACTTTCTACACCCAATGAGACAAGAGATATTAAGCCGCAAATACGTCCGGCGCGCGTCTTTTCTCCGCCGCGCAACACATTTAAAAAAAATCGTAGCGTGAAAAACGTGGGTTCGATCCGCGTGCCGCTCGAAGGCGATTACAGGGGAGATGCATCCCTTTCAAAAGAGCCATGAACAGACTTTCTACTCCCAAGGAGACCAGAAATATTAACATATAAAGCGTTACGCTCCAGTCGGATGAACGAGAAACGCTTGTACAACTGCAACGAATTGGAGGAGAAAGTTTAAACAAACGCGCTGACTTTGAACGCTCACATCTAGGCCGGGCCAACTCCAAATGGCGTGCAACTCGGTGTGCATCACCTCCATGACTGTCCCTAACGAACGCCACCTGCCACGCTTTCGGCCTATCCCTGGCGGCATTAAAAAATCGTAGCGTGATAACGATGGTTCCGATGCGCGTGCCGCTCGAAGGCGATTACAGGGGAGATACAGCCCTTTCCAAAGAGCCATGAACAGACTTTCTACTCCCAAGGAGACAAGAGATATTACGCGCATTTTCTCCGACGCGCACCACGTTTAAAAAATCGTAGCGTGAGAACGGTGGGTCCGATCCGCGTGCCGCTTAAAGGCGATTACAGGGGAGATGCAACCCTTTCCAAAGAACCATGAAAAGACTTTCTACTCCCAAGGAGACAAGAGATATTAAGCCGCAATGACGTCCGACGCGCGCATTTTCTCCGCCGCGCAGCACATTTAAAAAAATCATAGCGTGAAAACCGTGGGTTCGATCCGCGTGCCGCTCGAAGGCGATTACAGGGGAGATGGAGCCCTTTCCAAAGAGCCATGAACAGACTTTCTACTCCCAAGGAGACAAGAGATATTACGCGCATTTTCTCCGACGCGCACCACGTTTAAAAAATCGTAGCGTGAGAACGGTGGGTCCGATCCGCGTGCCGCTTAAAGGCGATTACAGGGGAGATGGAGCCCTTTCCAAAGAGGCATGAACAGACTTCCTACTCCCAAGGAGCCCAAAGATATTAAGCCGCAAATACGTCCTACGCGCGTCTTTTCTACGCCGCGCACCACATTTAAAAAATCGTAGCGTAAGAACGGTGGGTCCGATCCGCGTGCCGCTTAAAGCCGATTACAGGGAAGATGCAAACCTTTCCAAAGAGCCATGAACAGACTTTCTACTCCCAATGAGACAAGAGATATTAAGCCGCAAATACGTCCGGCTCGCGTCTTTTCTCCGCCGCGCAACACATTTAAAAAAAATCGTAGCGTGAAAAACGTGGGTTCGATCCGCGTGCCGCTCGAAGGCGATTACAGGGGAGATGCATCCCTTTCAAAAGAGCCATGAACAGACTTTCTACTCCCAAGGAGACCAGAAATATTAACATATAAAGCGTTACGCTCCAGTCGGATGAACGAGAAACGCTTGTACAATTGCAACGAATTGGAGGAGAAAGTTTAAACAAACGCGCTGACTTTGAACGCTCACATCTAGGCCGGGCCAACTCCAAATGGCGTGCAACTCGGTGCGCATCACCTCCATGACTGTCCCTAACGAACGCCACCTGCCACGCTTTCGGCCCGTCCCTGGCGGCATTAAAAAATCGTAGCGTGATAAGGATGGTTCCGATCCGCGTGCCGCGCGAAGGCGATTACAGGGGAGATGCAGCCCTTTCCAAAGAACCATGAAAAGACTTTCTACTCCCAAGGAGACAAGAGATATTAAGCCGCAATGACGTCCGACGCGCGCATTTTCTCCGCCGCGCAGCACATTTAAAAAAATCATAGCGTGAAAACCGTGGGTTCGATCCACGTGCCGCTCGAAGGCGATTACAGGGGAGATGCAGCCCTTTCCAAAGAGGCATGAACAGACTTCCTACTCCCAAGGAGCCCAAAGATATTAAGCCGCAAATACGTCCTACGCGCGTCTTTTCTACGCCGCGCACCACATTTAAAAGATCGTATCGGAAGAACGGTGGGTCCAATCCGCGTGCCGCTTAAAGGCGATTACAAGGGAGATGCAAACCTTTCCAAAGACCCATGAAAAGACTTTCTACTCCCAAGGAGACAATAGATATTAAGCCGAAATGACGTCCGACGCGCGCATTTTCTCCGCCGCGCACCACATTTAAAAAAATCATAGCGTGAAAACCGTGGGTTCGATCCGCGTGCCGCTCGAAGGCGATTACAGCGGAGATGCAGCCCTTTCCAAAGAGCCATGAAAATACTTTCTACTCCCAAGGAGACAAGAGATATTAAGCCGAAATGACGTCCGACGCGCGCATTTCCTCCGGCGCGCACCACATTTAAAAAAATCATAGCGTGAAAACCGTGGGTTCGATCCGCGTGCCGCTCGAAGGCGATTACAGGAGAGATGCAGCCCTTTCCAAAGAGCCATGAACAGACTTTCTACACCCAATGAGACAAGAGATATTAAGCCGCAAATACGTCCGGCGCGCGTCTTTTCTCCGCCGCGCAACACATTTAAAAAAAATCGTAGCGTGAAAACCGTGGGTTCGATCCGCGTGCCGCTCGAAGGCGATTACAGGGGAGATGCAGCCCTTTCCAAAGAGCCATGAAAAGACTTTCTACTCCCAAGGAGACAAGAGATATTAAGCCGCAATGACGTCCGACGCGCGCATTTTCTCCGACGCGCAACACATTTAAAAAAATCATAGCGTGAAAACCGTGGGTTCGATCCGCGTGCCGCTCGAAGGCGATTACAGCGGAGATGCAGCCCTTTCCAAAGAGCCATGAAAAGACTTTCTACTCCCAAGGAGACAATAGATATTAAGCCGAAATGACGTCCGACGCGCGCATTTTCTCCGACGCGCCCCACATTTAAAAAAATCATAGCGTGAAAACCGTGGGTTCGATCCGCGTGCCGCTCGAAGGCGATTACAGAGGAGATGCAGCCCTTTCCAAAGAGGCATGAACAGACTTCCTACTCCCAAGGAGCCCAAAGATATTAAGCCGCAAATACGTCCTACGCGCGTCTTTTCTACGCCGCGCACCACATTTAAAAAATCGTATCGGAAGAACGGTGGGTCCAATCCGCGTGCCGCTTAAAGGCGATTACAAGGGAGATGCAAACCTTTCCAAAGAGCCATGAAAAGACTTTCTACTCCCAAGGAGACAATAGATATTAAGCCGAAATGACGTCCCACGCGCGCATTTTCTCCGCCGCGCACCACATTTAAAAAAATCATAGCGTGAAAACCGTGGGTTCGATCCGCGTGCCGCTCGAAGGCGATTACAGCGGAGATGCAGCCCTTTCCAAAGAGCCATGAAAAGACTTTCTACTCCCAAGGAGACAAGAGATATTAAGCCGAAATGACGTCCGACGCGAGCATTTCCTCCGCCGCGCACCACATTTAAAAAAATCATAGCTTGAAAACCGTGGGTTCGATCCGCGTGCCGCTCGAAGGCGATTACAGGGGAGATGCAGCCCTTTCCAAAGAGCCATGAACAGACTTTCTACACCCAATGAGACAAGAGATATTAAGCCGCAAATACGTCCGGCGCGCGTCTTTTCTCCGCCGCGCAACACATTTAAAAAAAATCGTAGCGTGAAAAACGTAGGTTCGATCCGCGTGCCGCTCGAAGGCGATTACAGGGGAGATGCATCCCTTTCAAAAGAGCCATGAACAGACTTTCTACTCCCAAGGAGACCAGAAATATTAACATATAAAGCGTTACGCTCCAGTCGGATGAACGAGAAACGCTTGTACAATTGCAACGAATTGGAGGAGAAAGTTTAAACAAACGCGCTGACTATGAACGCTCACATCTAGGCCGGGCCAACTCCAAATGGCGTGCAACTCGGTGCGCATCACCTCCATGACTGTCCCTAACGAACGCCACCTGCCACGCTTTCGGCCCGTCCCTGGCGGCATTAAAAAATCGTAGCGTGATAACGATGGTTCCGATGCGCGTGCCGCTCGAAGGCGATTACAGGGGAGATACAGCCCTTTCCAAAGAGCCATGAACAGACTTTCTACTCCCAAGGAGACAAGAGATATTACGCGCATTTTCTCCGACGCGCACCACGTTTAAAAAATCGTAGCGTGAGAACGGTGGGTCCGATCCGCGTGCCGCTTAAAGGCGATTACAGGGGAGATGCATCCCTTTCCAAAGAGCCATGAACAGACTTTCTACTCCCAAGGAGACCAGAGATATTAACAGATAAAGCGTTACGCTCCAGTCGGATGAGCGAGAAACGCTTGTACAATTGCAACGAATTGGAGGAGAAAGTTTAAACAAACGCGCTGACTTTGAAGGCTCACATCTAGGCCGGGCCAGGTCCAAATGGCCTGCAACTCGGTCCGCATCACGTCCATGACTTTTCCTAACGAACGCCACCTGCCAAGCTTTCGGCCCGTCCCTGTCGGCATTAAAAAATCGTAGCGTGATAAGGATGGTTCCGATCCGCGTGCCGCGCGAAGGCGATTACAGGGGAGATGCAGCCCTTTCCAAAGAGGCATGAACAGACTTCCTACTCCCAAGGAGCCCAAAGATATTAAGCCGCAAATACGTCCTACGCGCGTCTTTTCTACGCCGCGCACCACATTTAAAAGATCGTATCGGAAGAACGGTGGGTCCAATCCGCGTGCCGCTTAAAGGCGATTACAAGGGAGATGCAAACCTTTCCAAAGAGCCATGAAAAGACTTTCTACTCCCAAGGAGACAAGAGATATTAAGCCGAAATGACGTCCGACGCGCGCATTTCCTCCGCCGCGCACCACATTTAAAAAAATCATAGCGTGAAAACCGTGGGTTCGATCCGCGTGCCGCTCGAAGTCGATTACAGAGGAGATGCAGCCCTTTCCAAAGAGGCATGAACAGACTTCCTACTCCCAAGGAGCCCAAAGATATTAAGCCGCAAATACGTCCTACGCGCGTCTTTTCTACGCCGCGCACCACATTTAAAAGATCGTATCGGAAGAACGGTGGGTCCAATCCGCGTGCCGCTTAAAGGCGATTACAAGGGAGATGCAAACCTTTCCAAAGAGCCATGAAAAGACTTTCTACTCCCAAGGAGACAATAGATATTAAGCCAAAATGACGTCCGACGCGCGCATTTTCTCCGCCGCGCACCACATTTAAAAAAATCATAGCGTGAAAACCGTGGGTTCGATCCGCGTGCCGCTCGAAGGCGATTACAGCGGAGATGCAGCCCTTTCCAAAGAGCCATGAAAATACTTTCTACTCCCAAGGAGACAAGAGATATTAAGCCGAAATGACGTCCGACGCGCGCATTTCCTCCGCCGCGCACCACATTTAAAAAAATCATAGCTTGAAAACCGTGGGTTCGATCCGCGTGCCGCTCGAAGGCGATTACAGGGGAGATGCAGCCCTTTCCAAAGAGCCATGAACAGACTTTCTACACCCAATGAGACAAGAGATATTAAGCCGCAAATACGTCCGGCGCGCATCTTTTCTCCGCCGCGCAACACATTTAAAAAAAATCGTAGCGTGAAAAACGTGGGTTCGATCCGCGTGCCGCTCGAAGGCGATTACAGGGGAGATGCATCCCTTTCAAAAGAGCCATGAACAGACTTTCTACTCCCAAGGAGACCAGAAATATTAACATATAAAGCGTTACGCTCCAGTCGGATGAACGAGAAACGCTTGTACAATTGCAACGAATTGGAGGAGAAAGTTTAAACAAACGCGCTGACTTTGAACGCTCACATCTAGGCCGGGCCAACTCCAAATGGCGTGCAACTCGGTGCGCATCACCTCCATGACTGTCCCTAACGAACGCCACCTGCCACGCTTTCGGCCCGTCCCTGGCGGCATTAAAAAATCGTAGCGTGATAACGATGGTTCCGATGCGCGTGCCGCTCGAAGGCGATTACAGGGGAGATACAGCCCTTTCCAAAGAGCCATGAACAGACTTTCTACTCCCAAGGAGACAAGAGATATTACGCGCATTTTCTCCGACGCGCACCACGTTTAAAAAATCGTAGCGTGAGAACGGTGGGTCCGATCCGCGTGCCGCTTAAAGGCGATTACAGGGGAGATGCATCCCTTTCCAAAGAGCCATGAACAGACTTTCTACTGCCAAGGAGACCAGAGATATTAACAGATAAAGCGTTACGCTCCAGTCGGATGAGCGAGAAACGCTTGTACAATTGCAACGAATTGGAGGAGAAAGTTTAAACAAACGCGCTGACTTTGAAGGCTCACATCTAGGCCGGGCCAGGTCCAAATGGCCTGCAACTCGGTCCGCATCACGTCCATGACTTTTCCTAACGAACGCCACCTGCCAAGCTTTCGGCCCGTCCCTGTTGGCATTAAAAAATCGTAGCGTGATAACGATGGTTCCGATCCGCGTGCCGCGCGAAGGCGATTACAGGGGAGATGCAGCCCTTTCCAAAGAACCATGAAAAGACTTTCTACTCCCAAGGAGACAAGAGATATTAAGCCGCAATGACGTCCGACGCGCGCATTTTACCGCCGCGCAGCACATTTAAAAAAATCATAGCGTGAAAACCGTGGGTTCGATCCACGTGCCGCTCGAAGGCGATTACAAGGGAGATGCAAACCTTTCCAAAGAGCCATGAAAAGACTTTCTACTCCCAAGGAGACAATAGATATTAAGCCGAAATGACGTCCGACGCGTGCATTTTCTCCGACGCGCACCACATTTAAAAAAATCATAGCGTGAAAACCGTGGGTTCGATCCGCGTGCCGCTCGAAGGCGATTACAGCGGAGATGCAGCCCTTTCCAAAGAGCCATGAACAGACTTTCTACTCCCAAGGAGACCAGAAATATTAACATATAAATCGTTACGCTCCAGTCGGATGAACGAGAAACGCTTGTACAATTGCAACGAATTGGAGGAGAAAGTTTAAACAAACGCGCTGACTTTGAACGCTCACATCTAGGCCGGGCCAACTCCAAATGGCGTGCAACTCGGTGCGCATCACCTCCATGACTGTCGCTAACGAACGCCACCTGCCACGCTTTCGGCCTATCCCTGGCGGCATTAAAAAATCGTAGCGTGATAACGATGGTTCCGATGCGCGTGCCGCTCGAAGGCGATTACAGGGGAGATGCAGCCCTTTCCAAAGAACCATGAAAAGACTTTCTACTCCCAAGGAGACAAGAGATATTAAGCCGCAATGACGTACGACGCGCTCATTTTCTCCGCCGCGCAGCACATTTAAAAAAATCATAGCGTGAAAACCGTGGGTTCGATCCGCGTGCCGCTCGAAGGCGATTACAGGGGAGATGCAGCCCTTTCCAAAGAGGCATGAACAGACTTCCTACTCCCAAGGAGCCCAAAGATATTAAGCCGCAAATACGTCCTTCGCGCGTCTTTTCTACGCCGCGCAACATTTAAAAAATCGTATCGTAAGAACGGTGGGTCCAATCCGCGTGCCGCTTAAAGGCGATTACAAGGGAGATGCAACCCTTTCCAAAGAGCCATGAACAGACTTTCTACTCCCAAGGGGACAAGAGATATTAAGCCGCAATGACGTCCGACGCGCGCATTTTCTCCGACGCGCACCACGTTTAAAAAATCGTAGCGTGAGAACGGTGGGTCCGATCCGCGTGCCGCTTAAAGGCGATTACAGGGGAGATGCATCCCTTTCCAAAGAGCCATGAACAGACTTTCTACTCCCAAGGAGACCAGAGATATTAACAGATAAAGCGTTACGCTCCAGTCGGATGAGCGAGAAACGCTTGTACAATTGCAACGAATTGGAGGAGAAAGTTTAAACAAACGCGCTGACTTTGAACGCTCACATCTAGGCCGGGCCAGGTCCAAATGGCCTGCAACTCGGTGCGCATCACCTCCATGACGGTCCCTAACGAACGCCACCTGCCACGCTTTCGGCCCGTCCCTGGCGGCATTAAAAAATCGTAGCGTGATAACGATGGTTCCGATCCGCGTGCCGCTCGAAGGCGATAACAGTGGAGATGCAGCTCTTTCCAAAGAGCCATGAACAGACTTTCTACTCCCAAGGAGCCCAAAGATATTAAGCCGCAAATACGTCTTACGCGCGTCTTTTCTACGCCGCTCACCACATTTAAAAAATCGTATCGTAAGAACGGTGGGTCCGATCCGCGTGCCGCTTAAAGGCGATTACAGGGGAGATGCAGCCCTTTCCAAAGAGCCATAAACAGACTTTCTACTCCCAAGGAGACAAGAGATATTAAGCCGCAATGACGTCCGACGCGCGCATTTTCTCCGACGCGCGACACATTTAAAAAATCTTAGCGTGAGAACGGTGGGTCCGATCCGCGTGCCGCTTAAAGGCGATTACAGGGGAAATGCAGCCCTTTCCAAAGAGCCATGAAAAGACTTTCTACTCCCAAGGAGACAAGAGATATTAAGCCGAAATGACGTCCGACGCGCGCATTTTCTCCGCCGCGCACCACATTTTAAAAAATCATAGCGTGAAAACCGTGGGTTCGATCCGCGTGCCGCTCGAAGGCGATTACAGGGGAGATGTATCCCTTTCAAAAGAGCCATGAACAGACTTTCTACTCCCAAGGAGACCAGAAATATTAACATATAAAGCGTTACGCTCCAGTCGGATGAGCGAGAAACGCTTGTACAATTGCAACGAATTGGAGGAGAAAGTTTAAACACACGCGCTGAATTTGAACGCTCACATCTAGGCCGGGCCAGGTCCAAATGGCCTGCAACTCGGTGCGCATCTACCTCCATGACTGTCCCTAACGAACGCCACCTGCCATGCTTTCGGCCCGTCCCTAGAGGCATTAAAAAATCGTAGCGTGATAACGATGGTTCCGATCCGCGTGCCGCTCGAAGGCGATTACAGGGGAGATGCAGCCCTTTCCTAAGAGCCATGAACAGACTTTCTATTCCCAAGGAGACAAGAGATATTAAGCCGCAATGACGTCCGACGCGCACATTTTCTCCGCCGCGCAGCACATTTAAAAAAATCATAGCGTGAAAACCGTGGGTTCGATCCGCGTGCCGCTCGAAGGCGATTACAGGGGAGATGCAGCCCTTTCCAAAGAGCCATGAACAGACTTCCTACTCCCAAGGAGCCCAAAGATATTAAGCCGCAAATACGTCCTACGCGCGTCTTTTCTACGCCGCGCACCACATTTAAAAAATCGTATCGTAAGAACGGTGGGTCCGATCCGCGTGCCGCTTAAAGGCGATTACAGGGGAGATGCAGCCCTTTCCAAAGAGCCATGAATAGACTTTCTACTCCCAAGGAGCCCAAAGATATTAAGCCGCAAATACGTCCTACGCGCGTCTTTTCTACGCCGCGCACCACATTTAAAAAATCGTATCGTAAGAACGGTGGGTCCGATCCGCGTGCCACTTAAAGGCGATTACAGGAGAGATGCAGCCCTTTCCAAAGAGCCATGAATAGACTTTCTACTCCCAAGGAGACAAGAGATATTAAGCCGCAATGATGTCCGACGCGCGCATTTATTGCGCCGCGCACCACATTTAAAAAATCGTAGCGTGAGAACGGTGGGTCCGATCCGCGTGCCGCTTAAAGGCGATTACAGGGGAGATGCAGCCCTTTCCAAAGAGCCATGAACAGACTTTCTACTCCCAAGGAGACAAGAGATATTAAGCCGCAATGACGTCCGACGCGCGCATTTTCTCCGCCGCGCACCACATTTAAAAAAATCATAGCGTGAAAACCGTGGGTTCGATCCGCGTGCCGCTCCAAGGCGATTACAGGGGAGATGCATCCCTTTCAAAGGAGCCATGAACAGACTTTCTACTCCCAAGGAGACAAGAGATATTAAGCCACAATGACGTCCGACGCGCGCATTTTCTCCGACACGCACCACGTTTAAAAAATCGTAGCGTGAGAACGGTGGGTCCGATCCGCGTGCCGCTTAAAGGCGATTACAGGGGAGATGCATCCCTTTCCAAAGAGCCATGAACAGACTTTCTACTCCCAAGGAGACCAGAGATATTAACAGATAAAGCGTTACGCTCCAGGCGGATGAGCGAGAAACGCTTGTACAATTGCAACGAATTGGAGGAGAAAGTTTAAACAAACGCGCTGACTTTGAACGCTCACATCTAGGCCGGGCCAGGTCCAAATGGCCTGCAACTCTGCGCGCATCACCTCCATGACTGTCCCTAACGAACGCCACCTGCCACGCTTTCGGCCCGTCCCTGGCGGCATTAAAAAATCGAAGCGTGATAACGATGGTTCCGATCCGCGTGCCGCTCGAAGGCGATTACAGGGGAGATGCAGCCCTTTCCAAAGAGCCATGAACAGACTTTCTACTCCCAAGGAGCCCAAAGATATTAAGCCGCAAATATGTCCTACGCGCGTCTTTTCTACGCCGCGCACCACATTTAAAAAATCGTAGCGTAAGAACGGTGGGTCCGATCCGCGTGCCGCTTATAGGCGATTACAGGGGAGATGCAACCCTTTCCAAAGAGCCATGAAAAGATTTTCTACTCCCAAGGAGACAAGAGATTTAAGCCGAAATGACGTCCAACGCGCGCATTTTCTCCGCCGCGCACCACATTTAAAAAAATCATAGCGTGAAAACCGTGGGTTCGATCCGCGTGCCGCTCGATGGCGATTACAGGGGAGATGCAGCCCTTTCCAAAGAGCCATGAACAGACTTCCTACTCCCAAGGAGACAAGAGATATCAAGCCGCAATGATGTCCGACACGCGCATTTTCTCCGCCGCGCACCACATTTAAAAAATCTTAGCGTGAGAACGGTGGGTCCGATCCGCGTGCCGCTTAAAGGCGATTACAGGGGAGATGCAGCCCTTTCCAAAGAGCCATGAAAAGACTTTCTACTCCCAAGGAGACAAGAGATATTAAGCCGAAATGACGTCCGACGCGCGCATTTTCTCCGCCGCGCACCACATTTAAAAAAATCATAGCGTGAAAACCGTGGGTTCGATCCGCGTGCCGCTCGAAGGCGATTACAGGGGAGATGCAGCCCTTTCCAAAGATCCATGAACAGACTTCCTACTCCCAAGGAGACAAGAGATATTAACATATAAAGCGTTACGCTCCAGTCGGATGAACGAGAAACGCTTGAGCAGTTGCAACGAATTGGAGGAGAAAGTTTAAACAAACGCGCTGACTTTGAACGCTCACATCTAGGTCTGGCCAAGTCCAAATGGCGTGCAACTCGGTGCGCATCACCTCCATGACTGTCCCTAACGAACGCCACCTGCCACGCTTTCGGCCCGTCCCTGGCGGCTTTAAAAAATCGTAGCGTGATAACAGTGGGTCCAATCCGCTTGAAGCTCGAAGGCGATTAGAGGGGAGATGCAGCCCTTTCCAAAGAGCCATGAACAGACTTCCTACTCCCAAGGAGACAAGAGATATTAAGCCACAAATACGTCCGGACCGCGTCTTTTCTCCGCAGCTCACCACATTTAAAAAAATCGTAGCGTGAAAACCGTGGGTTCGATATAGTATACATACAGAGTATATAGTTTGACCAAAAGATCGTGCTGATCTTTGATCTCCTGGTTCTTCATCTCCAGCGCCACTTTCAGACTCATAATGTCCTCCTCTATGGGCTGGTATAACACAGACACGAATCATCACTACAGCCAGTACAATGGAAAGGTGGGAATGTGTACTGAATGTGTACTGACGTTATAAGTGAGAGGTGGTGGTACTGGTGGATGTGTACTGACACTATAAGGGATCTCTACCTGCAGTGACAGTTTGAGCTTCTCAAGTTCTTCCTCCAGAGATTTCTTCTCCTGTTCACAGGCCATTTTCATATCTGCCAGAGCAAGTATCATTACTGCTGGATATAACACAGATTGTATATACTACATAATTACTGCTGAATATATAAAATATAATATATATAGTACTATACATATATTAGTGTCACTTTTATTGGAGCCTAAAGGCTAACATTCATTATTAGTTATGTTAGTATTATTGCATTTCCATAGTACTTACTCTTGATGGACCTGTTATGCTCCTCCTCCTCCTGCTGTTTCTGCAGGAGCTCTGTCTCCTCCTGCTGCTTGTGTTTCAGCATCTCCTGAAGAACCTGCAGCTCCTTCTGCTTCTGCAACCTCAACTCCTTCAGCTGCTCCAACAAACTGTTCTCCAACTCCTCCTTCTCACACCGCAAACACTCCAATCGGGCCACAGGCCCCACTAGTGACACAGAACCACACACACACACAGACACACACACACACACACACACACACACACACACACACACACACACAGAGAGATAAACATGTATAAATGTATAATAATTTGTGGATAAAATTATTATGAGATTATTTATAATCAAACGACTACACTACACAACCACTTCTTCCTTTTATTTACATATTATACAGATATTTACAGATATTTACATTTTATTTACCCGCGTGCGTCTCTCTTCTCCAAGGTAGCGGAGAGATATGAAAGGATAAAAGGGGAAAAGAATAAAATGCACGTCGGTTTTAAATTCGCAGGCTACCTGCGCTGAAGGCGTGGAAAACGAGCACGTGACGGAAAGGCTTCCGTACCCGATGGGTCCAAATCACATGCCCAGCAAAGTAGCCTTAAACCTGGACACACAGTGGAGACCATTTGACCCTTTAAAATCATACTACAAGCAGACTTCCAGGCCCAAGAGGTCACACAGTCATGCCCAGCAAAGTACCTCTGGGCCTGGGCACACTTCACGCAGTTTGACCGTTTAAATAAAACTAGAAACAGACTTCCTGGCCCAAGAGGTCACACAGTCATGCCCAGCAAGGTTGCTTTAAACGTGGGCACGTTATAAGTGAGAGGTGGAGGTACTGGTGGATGTGTACTGACACTATAAGGGATCTCTACCTGCAGTGACAGTCTGAGCTTCTCAAGTTCTTCCTCCAGAGATTTCTTCTCCTGTTCACAGGCCATTTTCATATCTGCCAGAGCAAGTATCATTACTGCTGGACATAACACAGATTGTATATACTACATAATTACTACTGAATATATAAAATATAATATATATAGTACTATACATATATTAGTATCACTTTTATTGGAGCCTAAAGGCTAACATTCATTATTAGTTATGTTAGTATTATTGCATTTCCATAGTACTTACTCTTGATGGACCTGTTATGCTCCTCCTCCTCCTGCTGTTTCTGCAGGAGCTCTGTCTCCTCCTGCTGCTTGTGTTTCAGCATCTCCTGAAGAACCTGCAGCTCCTTCTGCTTCTGCAACCTCAACTCCTTCGGCTGCTCCAACAAACTGTTCTCCAACTCCTCCTTCTCACACCGCAAACACTCCAATCGGACCACAGGCCCCACTAGTGACACAGAACCACACACACACACAGACACACACACACACACACACACACACACACACACAGAGAGATAAACATGTATAAATGTATAAGAATTTGTGGATAAAATTATTATGAGATTATTTATAATCAAACGACTACACTACACAACCACTTCTTCCTTTTATTTACATATTATACAGATATTTACATTTTATTTACCCGCGTGCGTCTCTCTTCTCCAAGGTAGCGGAGAGATATGAAAGGATAAAAGGGGAAAAGAATAAAATGCACGTCGGTTTTAAATTCGCAGGCTACCTGCGCTGAAGGCGTGGAAAACGAGCACGTGACGGAAAGGCTTCCGTACCCGATGGGTCCAAATCACATGCCCAGCAAAGTAGCCTTAAACCTGGACACACAATGGAGACCATTTGACCCTTTAAAATCATATTACAACCAGACTTCCAGGCCCAAGAGGTCACACAGTCATGCCCAGCAAAGTAGCTCTGGGCCTGGGCACACTTCACGCAGTTTTACCGTTTAAATAAAACTAGAAACAGACACATACAGGTGCGCACATATACACATAAACACATTCTGTTTAATTTCTTCACATCTGCAGAATAGAGTAAGCTGAGGGTATAGTGTTAAACCAGGAACTACATAAACAGTATATAGTATATATACAGAGGATATAGTGTTAAACCAGGTACTACATACAGAGTATATAGTATACATACAGAGTATATAGTTTGACCAAAAGATCGTGCTGATCTTTGATCTCCTGGTTCTTCATCTCCAGCGCCACTTTCAGACTCATAAAGTCCTCCTCTATGGGCTGGTATAACACACACACGAATCATATCTACAGCCAGTACAATGGAAAGGTGGGAATGTGTACTGTATGTGTACTGACGTTATAAGTGAAAGGTGGAGGTACTGGTGGATGTGCACTGACACTATAAGGGATCTCTACCTGCAGTGACAGTCTGAGGTTCTCAAGTTCTTCCTCCAGAGATTTCTTCTCCTGTTCACAGGCCATTTTCATATCTGCCAGAGCAAGTATCATTACTGCTGGATATAACACAGATTGTATATACTACATAATTACTACTGAATATATAAAATATAATATATATAGTACTATACATATATTAGTATCACTTTTATTGGAGCCTAAAGGCTAACATTCATTATTAGTTATGTTAGTATTATTGCATTTCCATAGTACTTACTCTTAATGGACCTGTTATGCTCCTCCTCCTCCTGCTGTTTCTGCAGGAGCTCTGTCTCCTCCTGCTGCTTGTGTTTCAGCATCTCCTGAAGAACCTGCAGCTCCTTCTGCTTCTGCAACCTCAACTCCTTCAGCTGCTCCAACAAACTGTTCTCCAACTCCTCCTTCTCACACCGCAAACACTCCAATCGGGCCACAGGCCCCACTAGTGACACAGAACCACACACACACACACACAGAGAGAGATAAACATGTATAAATGTATAAGAATTTGTGGATAAAATTATTATGAGATTATTTATAATCAAACGACTACACTACACAAGAACATCTTCCTTTTATTTACATATTATACAGATATTTAGAGATATTTACATTTTATTTACCCGCGTGCGTCTCTCTTCTCCAAGGTAGCGGAGAGATATGAAAGGATAAAAGGGGAAAAGAATAAAATGCACGTCGGTTTTAAATTCGCAGGCTACCTGCGCTGAAGGCGTGGAAAACGAGCACGTGACGGAAAGGCTTACGTACCCGATGGGTCCAAATCACATGCCCAGCAAAGTAGCCTTAAACCTGGAGACACAATGGAGAGCATTTGACCCTTTAAAATCATACTACAACCAGACTTCCAGGCCCAAGAGGTCACACAGTCATGCCCAGCAAAGTAGCTCTGGGCCTGGGCACACTTCACGCAGTTTGACCGTTTAAATAAAACTAGAAACAGACTTCCTGGCCTAAGAGGTCACAGTCATACCCAGCAAAGTACGTTTAAACCTGGAAACAAATCAGATCCTTTCTGTCATTCAAAGGAATGGGCCTGCAACTCACAACCACATCCCCAGTGAAGCGCACCGTCACCCAGCCACACTACCCCACCTTGCCCGTCCTGGAACAACCACACCTCCAGGGCACCACATGCCAATCTCTCATGCCCAGCAAACTGCAACCTCACGCAGCCAGGCCACACACTGTCTCCCCTTGTACAGTCCAAGGACGAACTCCTCCACAAACCTGGTGTTCACGCGCACACACGCAATTACAACGAATTGGTGGAGAACTTTGAAACAAACGTGCTGACTTTGAATACTCACATCTAGGCTGGGCCAGGTCCAAATGGCCTGCAGCTCGGTGCGCATTAACTGCTTGACTGTCCGTCACGAACGCCACCTGCCAAGCGTTCGTTCCGTCCCTGGCGGATTTTAAAAAATCGTAGCGTGAGAACGATGGGTCCGATCCGCGTGCCGCTTAAAGGCGATTACAGGGAAGATGCAACCCTTTCCAAAGAACCATGAAAAGACTTTCTACTCCCAAGGAAACGAGATATTAAGCCGCAATGACATCCGACGCGCGCATTTTCTCCGCCGCGCAGCACATTTAAAAAAATCATAGCGTGAAAACCGTGGGTTCGATCCGCATGCCGCTTAAAGGCGATTACAGGGGAGATGCAGCCCTTTCCAAAGAGCCATGAACAGACTTTCTACACCCAATGAGACAAGAGATATTAAGCCGCAAATACGTCCGGCGCGCGTCTTTTCTCCGCCGCGCAACACATTTAAAAAAAATCGTAGCGTGAAAAACGTGGGTTCGATCCGCGTGCCGCTCGAAGGCGATTACAGGGGAGATGCATCCCTTTCAAAAGAGCCATGAACAGACTTTCTACTCCCAAGGAGACCAGAAATATTAACATATAAAGCGTTACGCTCCAGTCGGATGAACGAGAAACGCTTGTACAATTGCAACGAATTGGAGGAGAAAGTTTAAACAAACGCGCTGACTTTGAACGCTCACATCTAGGCCGGGCCAACTCCAAATGGCGTGCAACTCGGTGTGCATCACCTCCATGACTGTCCCTAACGAACGCCACCTGCCACGCTTTCGGCCTATCCCTGGCGGCATTAAAAAATCGTAGCGTGATAACGATGGTTCCGATGCGCGTGCCGCTCGAAGGCGATTACAGGGGAGATACAGCCCTTTCCAAAGAGCCATGAACAGACTTTCTACTCCCAAGGAGACAAGAGATATTACGCGCATTTTCTCCGACGCGCACCACGTTTAAAAAATCGTAGCGTGAGAACGGTGGGTCCGATCCGCGTGCCGCTTAAAGGCGATTACAGGGGAGATGCAACCCTTTCCAAAGAACCATGAAAAGACTTTCTACTCCCAAGGAGACAAGAGATATTAAGCCGCAATGACGTCCGACGCGCGCATTTTCTCCGCCGCGCAGCACATTTAAAAAAATCATAGCGTGAAAACCGTGGGTTCGATCCGCGTGCCGCTCGAAGGCGATTACAGGGGAGATGGAGCCCTTTCCAAAGAGGCATGAACAGACTTCCTACTCCCAAGGAGCCCAAAGATATTAAGCCGCAAATACGTCCTACGCGCGTCTTTTCTACGCCGCGCACCACATTTAAAAAATCGTAGCGTAAGAACGGTGGGTCCGATCCGCGTGCCGCTTAAAGGCGATTACAGGGGAGATGCAAACCTTTCCAACGAGCCATGAAAAGACTTTCTACTCCCAAGGAGACAAGAGATATTAAGCCGCAATGACGTCCGACGCGCGCATTTCCTCCGCCGCGCAGCACATTTAAAAAAATCATAGCGTGAAAACCGTGGGTTCGATCCGCGTGCCGCTCGAAGGCGATTACAGGGGAGATGGAGCCCTTTCCAAAGAGGCATGAACAGACTTCCTACTCCCAAGGAGCCCAAAGATATTAAGCCGCAAATACGTCCTACGCGCGTCTTTTCTACGCCGCGCACCACATTTAAAAAATCGTAGCGTAAGAACGGTGGGTCCGATCCGCGTGCCGCTTAAAGGCGATTACAGGGGAGATGCAAACCTTTCCAACGAGCCATGAAAAGACTTTCTACTCCCAAGGAGACAAGAGATATTAAGCCGCAATGACGTCCGACGCGCGCATTTCCTCCGCCGCGCACCACATTTAAAAAAATCATAGCGTGAAAACCGTGGGTTCGATCCGCGTGCCGCTCGAAGGCGATTACAGGGGAGATGCAGCCCTTTCCAAAGAGCCATGAACAGACTTTCTACACCCAATGAGGCAAGAGATATTAAGCCGCAAATACGTCCGGCGCGCGTCTTTTCTCCGCCGCGCAACACATTTAAAACAAATCGTAGCGTGAAAAACGTGGGTTCGATCCGCGTGCCGCTGGAAGGCGATTACAGGGGAGATGCATCCCTTTCAAAAGAGCCATGAACAGACTTTCTACTCCCAAGGAGACCAGAAATATTAACATATAAAGCGTTACGCTCCAGTCGGATGAACGAGAAACGCTTGTACAATTGCAACGAATTGGAGGAGAAAGTTTAAACAAACGCGCTGACTTTGAACGCTCACATCTAGGCCGGGCCAACTCCAAATGGCGTGCAACTCGGTGTGCATCACCTCCATGACTGTCCCTAACGAACGCCACCTGCCACGCTTTCGGCCTATCCCTGGCGGCATTAAAAAATCGTAGCATGATAACGATGGTTCCGATCCGCGTGCCGCTCGAAGGCGATTACAGGGGAGATGGAGCCCTTTCCAAAGAGGCATGAACAGACTTCCTACTCCCAAGGAGCCCAAAGATATTAAGCCGCAAATACGTCCTACGCGCGTCTTTTCTACGCCGCGCACCACATTTAAAAAATCGTAGCGTAAGAACGGTGGGTCCGATCCGCGTGCCGCTTAAAGGCGATCACAGGGGAGATGCAAACCTTTCCAAAGAGCCATGAAAAGACTTTCTACTCCCAAGGAGACAAGAGATATTAAGCCGCAATGACGTCCGACGCGCGCATTTTCTCCGACGCGCAACACATTTAAAAAAATCATAGCGTGAAAACCGTGGGTTCAATCCGCGTGCCGCTCGAAGGCGATTACAGGGGAGATGCAGCCCTTTCCAAAGAGCCATGAACAGACTTTCTACACCCAATGAGACAAGAGATATTAAGCCGCAAATACGTCCGGCGCGCGTCTTTTCTCCGCCGCGCAACAAATTTAAAAAAAATCGTAGCGTGAAAAACGTGGGTTCGATCCGCGTGCCGCTCGAAGGCGATTACAGGGGAGATGCATCCCTTTCAAAAGAGCCATGAACAGACTTTCTACTCCCAAGGAGACCAGAAATATTAACATATAAAGCGTTACGCTCCAGTCGGATGAACGAGAAACGCTTGTACAATTGCAACGAATTGGAGGAGAAAGTTTAAACAAACGCGCTGACTTTGAACGCTCACATCTAGGCCGGGCCAACTCCAAATGGCGTGCAACTCGGTGTGCATCACCTCCATGACTGTCCCTAACGAACGCCACCTGCCACGCTTTCGGCCTATCCCTGGCGGCATTAAAAAATTGTAGCGTGATAACGATGGTTCCGATGCGCGTGCCGCTCGAAGGCGATTACAGGGGAGATACAGCCCTTTCCAAAGAGCCATGAACAGACTTTCTACTCCCAAGGAGACAAGAGATATTACGCGCATTTTCTCCGACGCGCACCACGTTTAAAAAATCGTAGCGTGAGAACGGTGGGTCCGATCCGCGTGCCGCTTAAAGGCGATTACAGGGGAGATGCAACCCTTTCCAAAGAACCATGAAAAGACTTTCTACTCCCAAGGAGACAAGAGATATTAAGCCGCAATGACGTCCGACGCGCGCATTTTCTCCGCCGCGCAGCACATTTAAAAAAATCATAGCGTGAAAACCGTGGGTTCGATCCGCGTGCCGCTCGAAGGCGATTACAGGGGAGATGCAGCCCTTTCCAAAGATCCATGAACAGCCTTCCTACTCCCAAGGAGACAAGAGATATTAACATATAAAGCGTTACGCTCCAGTCGGATGAGCGAGAAACGCTTGAGCAGTTGCAACGAATTGGAGGAGAAAGTTTAAACAAACGCGCTGACTTTGAACGCTCACATCTAGGTCTGGCCATGTCCAAATGGCGTGCAACTCGGTGCGCATCACCTCCATGACTGTCCCTAACGAACGCCACCTGCCAAGCTTTCGGCCCGTCCCTGGCGGCTTTAAAAAATCGTAGCGTGATAACCGTGGGTCCAATCCGCTTGAAGCTCGAAGGCGATTAGAGGGGAGATGCAGCCCTTTCCAAAGAGCCATGAACAGACTTCCTACTCCCAAGGAGACAAGAGATATTAAGCCACAAATACGTCCGGACCGCGTCTTTTCTCCGCAGCTCACCACATTTAAAAAAATCGTAGCGTGAAAACCGTGGGTTCGATATAGTATACATACAGAGTATATAGTTTGACCAAAAGATCGTGCTGATCTTTGATCTCCTGGTTCTTCATCTCCAGCGCCACTTTCAGACTCATAATGTCCTCCTCTATGGGCTGGTATAACCCACACATACGAATCATCACTACAGCCAGTACAATGGAAAGGTGGGAATGTGTACTGAATGTGTACTGACGTTATAAGTGAAAGGTGGAGGTACTGGTGGATGTGTACTGACACTATAAGGGATCTCTACCTGCAGTGACAGTCTGAGCTTCTCAAGTTCTTCCTCCAGAGATTTCTTCTCCTGTTCACAGGCCATTTTCATATCTGCCAGAGCAAGTATCATTACTGCTGGATATAACATAGATTGTATATACTACATAATTACTACTGAATATATAAAATATAATATATATAGTACTATACATATATTAGTATCACTTTTATTGGAGCCTAAAGGCTAGCATTCATTATTAGTTATGTTAGTGTTATTGCATTTCCATAGTACTTACTCTTGATGGACCTGTTATGCTCCTCCTCCTCCTGCTGTTTCTGCAGGAGCTCTGTCTCCTCATGCTGCTTGTGTTTCAGCATCTCCTGAAGAACCTGCAGCTCCTTCTGCTTCTGCAACCTCAACTCCTTCAGCTGCTCCAACAAACTGTTCTCCAACTCCTCCTTCTCACACCGCAAACACTCCAATCGGGCAACAGGCCCCACTAGTGACACAGAACCACACACACACACACACACACACACACACACACACACACACACACAGAGAGAGATAAACATGTATAAATGTATAAGAATTTGTGGATAAAATTATTATGAGATTATTTATAATGAAACGACTACACTACACAACCACTTCTTCCTTTTATTTACATATTATACAGATATTTAGAGATATTTACATTTTATTTACCCGCGTGCGTCTCTCTTCTCCAAGGTAGCGGAGAGATATGAAAGGATAAAAGGGGAAAAGAATAAAATGCACGTCGGTTTTAATTTCGCAGGCTACCTGCGCTGAAGGCGTGGAAAACGAGCACGTGACGGAAAGGCTTCCGTACCCGATGGGTCCAAATCACATGCCCAGCAAAGTAGCCTTAAACCTGGACACACAATGGAGACCATTTGACCCTTTAAAATCATATTACAACCAGACTTCCAGGCCCAAGAGGTCACACAGTCATGCACAGCAAAGTAGCTCTGGGCCTGGGCACACTTCACGCAGTTTGACCGTTTAAATAAAAGTAGAAACAGACTTCCTGGCCCAAGAGGTCACACAGTCATGCCCAGGAAGGATGCTTTAAACGTGGGCACACTTCAGACCGTTTCACTCTTTAAATCATTCAAAGCACCACATTTCAAGGCCCAAGAGGTCACAGAATCATGCCCATCAAAGTAGCTCTGCGCCTGGGCACACTTCACGCAGTTTGACCCTTTAAATAATACTACAACCAGACACATACAGGTGCGCACATATACACAGATACACATTCTGTTTAATTTCTTCACATCTGCAGACTAGAGTAAGCTGAGGGTATAGTGTTAAACCAGGTACTACATAAACAGTATATAGTATATATACAGAGGATATAGTGTTAAACCAGGTACTATATAGAGAGTATATAGTTTGACCAAAAGATCGTGCTGATCTTTGATCTCCTGGTTCTTCATCTCCAGTGCCACTTTCAGACTCATAATGTCCTCCTCTATGGGCTGGTATAACACACACACGAATCATCACTACAGCCAGTACAATGGAAAGGTGGGAATGTGTACTGAATGTGTACTGACGTTATAAGTGAAAGGTGGAGCTACTGGTGGATGTGTACTGACACTATAAGGGATCTCTACCTGCAGTGACAGTCTGAGCTTCTCAAGTTCTTCCTCCAGAGATTTCTTCTCCTGTTCACAGGCCATTTTCATATCTGCCAGAGCAAGTATCATTACTGCTGGATATAACACAGATTGTATATACTACATAATTACTACTGAATATATAAAATATAATATATATAGTACTATACATATATTAGTATCACTTTTATTGGAGCCTAAAGGCTAACATTCATTATTAGTTATGTTAGTATTATTGCATTTCCATAGTACTTACTCTTGATGGACCTGTTATGCTCCTCCTCCTCCTGCTGTTTCTGCAGGAGCTCTGTCTCCTCCTGCTGCTTGTGTTTCAGCATCTCCTGAAGAACCTGCAGCTCCTTCTGCTTCTGCAACCTCAACTCCTTCAGCTGCTCCAACAAACTGTTCTCCAACTCCTCCTTCTCACACCGCAAACACTCCAATCGGGCCACAGGCCCCACTAGTGACACAGAACCACACACACACACACACACACACACACACACAAAGAGAGAGATAAACATGTATAAATGTATAAGAATTTGTGGATAAAATTATTATGAGATTATTTATAATCAAACGACTACACTACACAACCACATCTTCCTTTTATTTACATATTATACAGATATTTAGAGATATTTACATTTTATTTACCCGCGTGCGTCTCTCTTCTCCAAGGTAGCAGAGAGATATGAAAGGATAAAAGGGGAAAAGAATAAAATGCACGTCGGTTTTAAATTCGCAGGCTACCTGCGCTGAAGGCGTGGAAAACGAGCACGTGACGGAAAGGCTTCCGTACCCGATGGGTCCAAATCACATGCCCAGCAAAGTAGCCTTAAACCTGGACACACAATGGAGACCATTTGACCCTTTAAATAATACTACAACCAGACACATACAGGTGCGCACATATACACAGATACACATTCTGTTTAAATTTCTTCACATCTGCAGACTAGAGTAAGCTGAGGGTATAGTGTTAAACCAGGAACTACATAAACAGTATATAGTATATATACAGAGGATATAGTGTTAAACCAGGTACTACATACAGAGTATATAGTATACATACAGAGTATATAGTTTGACCAAAAGATCGTGCTGATCTTTGATCTCCTGGTTCTTCATCTCCAGCGCCACTTTCAGACTCATAATGTCCTCCTCTATGGGCTGGTATAACCCACACACACGAATCATCACTACAGCCAGTACAATGGAAAGGTGGGAATGTGTACTGAATGTGTACTGACGTTATAAGTGAAAGGTGGAGGTACTGGTGGATGTGTACTGACACTATAAGGGATCTCTACCTGCAGTGACAGTCTGAGCTTCTCAAGTTCTTCCTCCAGAGATTTCTTCTCCTGTTCACAGGCCATTTTCATATCTGCCAGAGCAAGTATCATTACTGCTGGATATAACATAGATTGTATATACTACATAATTACTACTGAATATATAAAATATAATATATATAGTACTATACATATATTAGTATCACTTTTATTGGAGCCTAAAGGCTAGCATTCATTATTATGTTAGTATTATTGCATTTCCATAGTACTTACTCTTGATGGACCTGTTATGCTCCTCCTCCTCCTGCTGTTTCTGCAGGAGCTCTGTCTCCTCCTGCTGCTTGTGTTTCAGCATCTCCTGAAGAACCTGCAGCTCCTTCTGCTTCTGCAACCTCAACTCCTTCAGCTGCTCCAACAAACTGTTCTCCAACTCCTCCTTCTCACACCGCAAACACTCCAATCGGGCCACAGGCCCCACTAGTGACACAGAACCACACACACACACAGACACACACACACACACACACACACACACACACACACACACACACACACACACACACACACACAGAGAGATAAACATGTATAAATGTATAATAATTTGTGGATAAAATTATTATGAGATTATTTATAATCAAACGACTACACTACACAACCACTTCTTCCTTTTATTTACATATTATACAGATATTTACAGATATTTACATTTTATTTACCCGCGTGCGTCTCTCTTCTCCAAGGTAGCGGAGAGATATGAAAGGATAAAAGGGGAAAAGAATAAAATGCACGTCGGTTTTAAATTCGCAGGCTACCTGCGCTGAAGGCGTGGAAAACGAGCACGTGACGGAAAGGCTTCCGTACCCGATGGGTCCAAATCACATGCCCAGCAAAGTAGCCTTAAACCTGGACACACAGTGGAGACCATTTGACCCTTTAAAATCATACTACAAGCAGACTTCCAGGCCCAAGAGGTCACACAGTCATGCCCAGCAAAGTACCTCTGGGCCTGGGCACACTTCACGCAGTTTGACCGTTTAAATAAAACTAGAAACAGACTTCCTGGCCCAAGAGGTCACACAGTCATGCCCAGCAAGGTTGCTTTAAACGTGGGCACGTTATAAGTGAGAGGTGGAGGTACTGGTGGATGTGTACTGACACTATAAGGGATCTCTACCTGCAGTGACAGTCTGAGCTTCTCAAGTTCTTCCTCCAGAGATTTCTTCTCCTGTTCACAGGCCATTTTCATATCTGCCAGAGCAAGTATCATTACTGCTGGACATAACACAGATTGTATATACTACATAATTACTACTGAATATATAAAATATAATATATATAGTACTATACATATATTAGTATCACTTTTATTGGAGCCTAAAGGCTAACATTCATTATTAGTTATGTTAGTATTATTGCATTTCCATAGTACTTACTCTTGATGGACCTGTTATGCTCCTCCTCCTCCTGCTGTTTCTGCAGGAGCTCTGTCTCCTCCTGCTGCTTGTGTTTCAGCATCTCCTGAAGAACCTGCAGCTCCTTCTGCTTCTGCAACCTCAACTCCTTCGGCTGCTCCAACAAACTGTTCTCCAACTCCTCCTTCTCACACCGCAAACACTCCAATCGGACCACAGGCCCCACTAGTGACACAGAACCACACACACACACAGACACACACACACACACACACACACACACAGAGAGATAAACATGTATAAATGTATAAGAATTTGTGGATAAAATTATTATGAGATTATTTATAATGAAACGACTACACTACACAACCACTTCTTCCTTTTATTTACATATTATACAGATATTTAGAGATATTTACATTTTATTTACCCGCGTGCGTCTCTCTTCTCCAAGGTAGCGGAGAGATATGAAAGGATAAAAGGGGAAAAGAATAAAATGCACGTCGGTTTTAAATTCGCAGGCTACATGCGCTGAAGGCGTGGAAAACGAGCACGTGACGGAAAGGCTTCCGTACCCGATGGGTCCAAATCACATGCCCAGCAAAGTAGCCTTAAACCTGGACACACAATGGAGACCATTTGACCCTTTAAAATCATACTACAACCAGACTTCCAGGCCCAAGAGGTCACACAGTCATGCACAGCAAAGTAGCTCTGGGCCTGGGCACACTTCACGCAGTTTGACCGTTTAAATAAAAGTAGAAACAGACTTCCTGGCCCAAGAGGTCACACAGTCATGCCCAGCAAGGATGCTTCAAACGTGGGCACACTTCAGACCGTTTCACTCTTTAAATCATTCAAAGCACCACATTTCAAGGCCCAAGAGGTCACAGAATCATGCCCATCAAAGTAGCAATGCGCCTGGGCACACTTCACGCAGTATGAACCTTTAAATAATACTACAACCAGACACATACAGGTGCGCACATATACACAGATACACATTCTGTTTAATTTCTTCACATCTGCAGACTAGAGTAAGCTGAGGGTATAGTGTTAAACCAGGTACTACATAAACAGTATATAGTATATATACAGAGGATATAGTGTTAAACCAGGTACTACATACAGAGTATATAGTATACATACAGAGTATATAGTTTGACCAAAAGATCGTGCTGATCTTTGATCTCCTGGTTCTTCATCTCCAGTGCCACTTTCAGACTCATAATGTCCTCCTCTATGGGCTGGTATAACACACACACGAATCATCACTACAGCCAGTACAATGGAAAGGTGGGAATGTGTACTGAATGTGTACTGACGTTATAAGTGAAAGGTGGAGGTACTGGTGGATGTGTACTGACACTAGAAGGGATCTCTACCTGCAGTGACAGTCTGAGCTTCTCAAGTTCTTCCTCCAGAGATTTCTTCTCCTGTTCACTGGCCATTTTCATATCTGCCAGAGCAAGTATCATTACTGCTGGATATAACACAGATTGTATATACTACATAATTACTACTGAATATATAAAATATAATATATATAGTACTATACATATATTAGTATCACTTTTATTGGAGCCTAAAGGCTAACATTCATTATTAGTTATGTTAGTATTATTGCATTTCCATAGTACTTACTCTTGATGGACCTGTTATGCTCCTCCTCCTCCTGCTGTTTCTGCAGGAGCTCTGTCTCCTCCTGCTGCTTGTGTTTCAGCATCTCCTGAAGAACCTGCAGCTCCTTCTGCTTCTGCAACCTCAACTCCTTCAGCTGCTCCAACAAACTGTTCTCCAACTCCTCATTCCTCATTCTCACACCGCAAACACTCCAATCGGGCCACAGGCCCCACTAGTGACACAGAACCACACACACACACACACACACACACACACACACACACACACACACACACACACACACACACACACAAAGAGAGAGATAAACATGTATAAATGTATAAGAATTTGTGGATAAAATTATTATGAGATTATTTATAATCAAACGACTACACTACACAACCACATCTTCCTTTTATTTACATATTATACAGATATTTACAGATATTTACATTTTATTTACCCGCGTGCGTCTCTCTTCTCCAAGGTAGCGGAGAGATATGAAAGGATAAAAGGGGAAAAGAATAAAATGCACGTCGGTTTTAAATTCGCAGGCTACCTGCGCTGAAGGCGTGGAAAACGAGCACGTGACGGAAAGGCTTCCGTACCCGATGGGTCCAAATCACATGCCCAGCAAAGTAGCCTTAAACCTGGACACACAATGGAGACCATTTGACCCTTTAAAATCATACTACAACCAGACTTCCAGGCCCAAGAGGTCACACAGTCATGCCCAGCAAAGTAGCTCTGGGCCTGGGCACACTTCACGCAGTTTGACCGTTTAAATAAAACTAGAAACAGACTTCCTGGCCCAAGAGGTCACACAGTCATGCCCAGCAAGGTTGCTTTAAACGTGGGCACACTTCAGACCGTTTCACTCTTTAAATCATTCAAAGCACCACATTTCAAGGCCCAAGAGGTCACAGAATCATGCCCATCAAAGTAGCTCTGGGCCAGGGCACACTTTACGGAGTTTGACCCTTTAAATAATACTACAACCAGACACATACAGGTGCGCACATATACACAGATACACATTCTGTTTAATTTCTTCACATCTGAAGACTAGAGTAAGCTGAGGGTATAGTGTTAAACCAGGTACTACATAAACAGTATATAGTATATATACAGAGGATATAGTGTTAAACCAGGTACTACATACAGAGTATATAGTATACATACAGAGTATATAGTTTGACCAAAAGATCGTGCTGATCTTTGATCTCCTGGTTCTTCATCTCCAGCGCCACTTTCAGACTCATAATGTCCTCCTCTATGGGCTGGTATAACCCACACACACGAATCATCACTACAGCCAGTACAATGGAAAGGTGGGAATGTGTACTGAATGTGTACTGACGTTATAAGTGAAAGGTGGAGGTACTGGTGGATGTGTACTGACACTATAAGGGATCTCTACCTGCAGTGACAGTCTGAGCTACTCAAGTTCTTCCTCCAGAGATTTCTTCTCCTGTTCACAGGCCATTTTCATATCTGCCAGAGCAAGTATCATTACTGCTGGATATAACACAGATTGTATATACTACATAATTACTACTGAATATATAAAATATAATATATATAGTACTATACATATATTAGTATCACTTTTATTGGAGCCTAAAGGCTAACATTCATTATTAGTTATGTTAGTATTATTGCATTTCCATAGTACTTACTCTTGATGGACCTGTTATGCTCCTCCTCCTCCTGCTGTTTCTGCAGGAGCTCTGTCTCCTCCTGCTGCTTGTGTTTCAGCATCTCCTGAAGAACCTGCAGCTCCTTCTGCTTCTGCAACCTCAACTCCTTCAGCTGCTCCAACAAATTGTTCTCCAACTCCTCCTTCTCACACCGCAAACACTCCAATCGGGCCACAGGCCCCACTAGTGACACAGAACCACACACACACACACAGAGAGAGAGATAAACATGTATAAATGTATAAGAATTTGTGGATAAAATTATTATGAGATTATTTATAATCAAACGACTACACTACACAACCACATCTTCCTTTTATTTACATATTATACAGATATTTAGAGATATTTACATTTTATTTTCCCGCGTGCGTCTCTCTTCTCCAAGGTAGCGGAGAGATATGAAAGGATAAAAGGGGAAAAGAATAAAATGCACGTCGGTTTTAAATTCGCAGGCTACCTGCGCTGAAGGCGTGGAAAACGAGCACGTGACGGAAAGGCTTCCGTACCCGATGGGTCCAAATCACATGCCCAGCAAAGTAGCCTTAAACCTGGACACACAATGGAGACCATTTGACCCTTTAAAATCATACTACAACCAGACTTCCAGGCCCAAGAGGTCACACAGTCATGCCCAGCAAAGTAGCTCTGGGCCTGGGCACACTTCACGCAGTTTGACCGTTTAAATAAAACTAGAAACAGACTTCCTGGCCCAAGAGGTCACACAGTCATGCCCAGCAAGGTTGCTTTAAACGTGGGCACACTTCAGACCGTTTCACTCTTTAAATCATTCAAAGCACCACATTTCAAGGCCCAAGAGGTCACAGAATCATGCCCATCAAAGTAGCTCTGGGCCTGGGCACACTTTACGGAGTTTGACCCTTTAAATAATACTACAACCAGACACATACAGGTGCGCACATATACACAGATACACATTCTGTTTAATTTCTTCACATCTGCAGACTAGAGTAAGCTGAGGGTATAGTGTTAAACCAGGTACTACATAAACAGTATATAGTATATATACAGAGGATATAGTGTTAAACCAGGTACTACATACAGAGTATATAGTATACATACAGAGTATATAGTTTGACCAAAAGATCGTGCTGATCTTTGATCTCCTGGTTCTTCATCTCCAGCGCCACTTTCAGACTCATAATGTCCTCCTCTATGGGCTGGTATAACCCACACACACGAATCATCACTACAGCCAGTACAATGGAAAGGTGGGAATGTGTACTGAATGTGTACTGACGTTATAAGTGAAAGGTGGAGGTACTGGTGGATGTGTACTGACACTATAAGGGCTCTCTACCTGCAGTGACAGTCTGAGCTTCTCAAGTTCTTCCTCCAGAGATTTCTTCTCCTGTTCACAGGCCATTTTCATATCTGCCAGAGCAAGTATCATTACTGCTGGATATAACAGATTGTATATACTACATAATTACTACTGAATATATAAAATATAATATATATAGTACTATACATATATTAGTATCACTTTTATTGGAGCCTAAAGGCTAGCATTCATTATTAGTTATGTTAGTATTATTGCATTTCCATAGTACTTACTCTTGATGGACCTGTTATGCTCCTCCTCCTCCTGCTGTTTCTGCAGGAGCTCTGTCTCCTCCTGCTGCTTGTGTTTCAGCATCTCCTGAAGAACCTGCAGCTCCTTCTGCTTCTGCAACCTCAACTCCTTCAGCTGCTCCAACAAATTGTTCTCCAACTCCTCCTTCTCACACCGCAAACACTCCAATCGGGCCACAGGCCCCACTAGTGACACAGAACCACACACACACACACACAGAGAGAGAGATAAACATGTATAAATGTATAAGAATTTGTGGATAAAATTATTATGAGATTATTTATAATCAAACGACTACACTACACAACCACATCTTCCTTTTATTTACATATTATACAGATATTTAGAGATATTTACATTTTATTTACCCGCGTGCGTCTCTCTTCTCCAAGGTAGCGGAGAGATATGAAAGGATAAAAGGGGAAAAGAATAAAATGCACGTCGGTTTTAAATTCGCAGGCTACCTGCGCTGAAGGCGTGGAAAACGAGCACGTGACGGAAAGGCTTCCGTACCCGATGGGTCCAAATCACATGCCCAGCAAAGTAGCCTTAAACCTGGACACACAATGGAGAGCATTTGACCCTTTAAAATCATACTACAACCAGACTTCCAGGCCCAAGAGGTCACACAGTCATGCCCAGCAAAGTAGCTCTGGGCCTGGGCACACTTCACGCAGTTTGACCGTTTAAATAAAACTAGAAACAGACTTCCTGGCCCAAGAGGTCACACAGTCATGCCCAGCAAGGTTGCTTTAAACGTGGGCACACTTCAGACCGTTTCACTCTTTAAATCATTCAAAGCACCACATTTCAAGGCCCAAGAGGTCACAGAATCATGCCCATCAAAGTAGCTCTGGGCCTGGGCACACTTTACGGAGTTTGACCCTTTAAATAATACTACAACCAGACACATACAGGTGCGCACATATACACAGATACACATTCTGTTTAATTTCTTCACATCTGCAGACTAGAGTAAGCTGAGGGTATAGTGTTAAACCAGGAGCTACATAAACAGTATATAGTATATATAAAGAGGATATAGTGTTAAACCAGGTACTACATACAGAGTATATAGTATACATACAGAGTATATAGTTTGACCAAAAGATCGTGCTGATCTTTGATCTCCTGGTTCTTCATCTCCAGCGCCACTTTCAGACTCATAATGTCCTCCTCTATGGGCTGGTATAACACACACACGAATCATCACTACAGCCAGTACAATGGAAAGGTGGGAATGTGTACTGAATGTGTACTGACGTTATAAGTGAAAGGTGGAGCTACTGGTGGATGTGTACTGACACTATAAGGGATCTCTACCTGCAGTGACAGTCTGAGCTTCTCAAGTTCTTCCTCCAGAGATTTCTTCTCCTGTTCACAGGCCATTTTCATATCTGCCAGAGCAAGTATCATTACTGCTGGATATAACATAGATTGTATATACTACATAATTACTACTGAATATATAAAATATAATATATATAGTACTATACATATATTAGTATCACTTTTATTGGAGCCTAAAGGCTAACATTCATTATTAGTTATGTTAGTATTATTGCATTTCCATAGTACTTACTCTTGATGGACCTGTTATGCTCCTCCTCCTCCTGCTATTTCTGCAGGAGCTCTGTCTCCTCCTGCTGCTTGTGTTTCAGCATCTCCTGAAGAACCTGCAGCTCCTTCTGCTTCTGCAACCTCAACTCCTTCAGCTGCTCAAACAAACTGTTCTCCAACTCCTCCTTCTCACACCGCAAACACTCCAATCGGGCCACAGGCCCCACTAGTGACACAGAACCACACACACACACACACAGACACACACACACACACACACACAGAGAGAGATAAACATGTATAAATGTATAAGAATTTGTGGATAAAATTATTATGAGATTATTTATAATCAAACGACTACACTACACAACCACATCTTCCTTTTATTTACATATTATACAGATATTTAGAGATATTTACATTTTATTTACCCGCGTGCGTCTCTCTTCTCCAAGGTAGCGGAGAGATATGAAAGGATAAAAGGGGAAAAGAATAAAATGCACGTCGGTTTTAAATTCGCAGGCTACCTGCGCTGAAGGCGTGGAAAACGAGCACGTGACGGAAAGGCTTCCGTACCCGATGGGTCCAAATCACATGCCCAGCAAAGTAGCCTTAAACCTGGACACACAATGGAGAGCATTTGACCCTTTAAAATCATACTACAACCAGACTTCCAGGCCCAAGAGGTCACACAGTCATGCCCAGCAAAGTAGCTCTGGGCCTGGGCACACTTCACGCAGTTTGACCGTTTAAATAAAACTAGAAACAGACTTCCTGGCCCAAGAGGTCACACAGTCATGCCCAGCAAGGTTGCTTTAAACGTGGGCACACTTCAGACCGTTTCACTCTTTAAATCATTCAAAGCACCACATTTCAAGGCCCAAGAGGTCACAGAATCATGCCCATCAAAGTAGCTCTGGGCCTGGGCACACTTTACGGAGTTTGACCCTTTAAATAATACTACAACCAGACACATACAGGTGCGCACATATACACAGATACACATTCTGTTTAATTTCTTCACATCTGCAGACTAGAGTAAGCTGAGGGTATAGTGTTAAACCAGGAGCTACATAAACAGTATATAGTATATATAAAGAGGATATAGTGTTAAACCAGGTACTACATACAGAGTATATAGTATACATACAGAGTATATAGTTTGACCAAAAGATCGTGCTGATCTTTGATCTCCTGGTTCTTCATCTCCAGCGCCACTTTCAGACTCATAATGTCCTCCTCTATGGGCTGGTATAACCCACACATACGAATCATCACTACAGCCAGTACAATGGAAAGGTGGGAATGTGTACTGAATGTGTACTGACGTTATAAGTGAAAGGTGGAGGTACTGGTGGATGTGTACTGACACTATAAGGGATCTCTACCTGCACTGACAGTCTGAGCTTCTCAAGTTCTTCCTCCAGAGATTTCTTCTCCTGTTCACAGGCCATTTTCATATCTGCCAGAGCAAGTATCATTACTGCTGGATATAAAATAGATTGTATATACTACATAATTACTACTGAATATATAAAATATAATATATATAGTACTATACATATATTAGTATCACTTTTATTGGAGCCTAAAGGCTAGCATTCATTATTAGTTATGTTAGTATTATTGCATTTCCATAGTACTTACTCTTGATGGACCTGTTATGCTCCTCCTCCTCCTGCTGTTTCTGCAGGAGCTCTGTCTCCTCCTGCTGCTTGTGTTTCAGCATCTCCTGAAGAACCTGCAGCTCCTTCTGCTTCTGCAACCTCAACTCCTTCAGCTGCTCCAACAAACTGTTCTCCAACTCCTCCTTCTCACACCGCAAACACTCCAATCGGGCCACAGTCCCCACTAGTGACACAGAACCACACACACACACACACACACACACACACACACACACACACACACACACACAGAGATAAACATGTATAAATGTATAAGAATTTGTGGATAAAATTATTATGAGATTATTTATAATGAAACGACTACACTACACAACCACTTCTTCCTTTTATTTACATATTATACAGATATTTAGAGATATTTATGTTTTATTTACCCGCGTGCGTCTCTCTTCTCCAAGGTAGCGGAGAGATATGAAGGGATAAAAGGGGAAAAGAATAAAATGCACGTCGGTTTTAAATTCGCAGGCTACCTGCGCTGAAGGCGTGGAAAACGAGCACGTGACGGAAAGGCTTCCGTACCCGATGGGTCCAAATCACATGCCCAGCAAAGTAGCCTTAAACCTGGACACACAATGGAGACCATTTGACCCTTTAAAATCATACTACAACCAGACTTCCAGGCCCAAGAGGTCACACAGTCATGCCCAGCAAAGTAGCTCTGGGCCTGGGCACACTTCACGCAGTTTGACCGTTTAAATAAAACTAGAAACAGACTTCCTGGCCCAAGAGGTCACACAGTCATGCCCAGCAAGGTTGCTTTAAACGTGGGCACACTTCAGACCGTTTCACTCTTTAAATCATTCAAAGCACCACATTTCAAGGCCCAAGAGGTCACAGAATCATGCCCATCAAAGTAGCTCTGGGCCTGGGCACACTTCACGCAGTTTGACCCTTTAAATAATACTACAACCAGACACATACAGGTGCGCACATATACACAGATACACATTCTGTTTAATTTCTTCACATCTGCAGACTAGAGTAAGCTGAGGGTATAGTGTTAAACCAGGTACTACATAAACAGTATATAGTATATATACAGAGGATATAGTGTTAAACCAGGTACTACATACAGAGTATATAGTATACATACAGAGTATATAGTTTGACCAAAAGATCGTGCTGATCTTTGATCTCCTGGTTCTTCATCTCCAGCGCCACTTTCAGACTCATAATGTCCTCCTCTATGGGCTGGTATAACACACACACGAATCATCACTACAGCCAGTACAATGGAAAGGTGGGAATGTGTACTGAATGTGTACTGACGTTATAAGTGAAAGGTGGAGCTACTGGTGGATGTGTACTGACACTATAAGGGATCTCTACCTGCAGTGACAGTCTGAGCTTCTCAAGTTCTTCCTCCAGAGATTTCTTCTCCTGTTCACAGGCCATTTTCATATCTGCCAGAGCAAGTATCATTACTGCTGGATATAACATAGATTGTATATACTACATAATTACTACTGAATATATAAAATATAATATATATAGTACTATACATATATTAGTATCACTTTTATTGGAGCCTAAAGGCTAACATTCATTATTAGTTATGTTAGTATTATTGCATTTCCATAGTACTTACTCTTGATGGACCTGTTATGCTCCTCCTCCTCCTGCTGTTTCTGCAGGAGCTCTGTCTCCTCCTGCTGCTTGTGTTTCAGCATCTCCTGAAGAACCTGCAGCTCCTTCTGCTTCTGCAACCTCAACTCCTTCAGCTGCTCCAACAAACTGTTCTCCAACTCCTCCTTCTCACACCGCGAACACTCCAATCGGGCCACAGGCCCCACTAGTGACACAGAACCACACACACACACACACACACACACACACACACACACACACACACACACACAGAGAGATAAACATGTATAAATGTATAAGAATTTGTGGATAAAATTATTATGAGATTATTTATAATGAAACGACTACACTACACAACCACTTCTTCCTTTTATTTACATATTATACAGATATTTAGAGATATTTACATTTTCTTTACCGGCGTGCGTCTCTCTTCTCCAAGGTAGCGGAGAGATATGAAGGGATAAAAGGGGAAAAGAATAAAATGCACGTCGGTTTTAAATTCGCAGGCTACCTGCGCTGAAGGCGTGGAAAACGAGCACGTGACGGAAAGGCTTCCGTACCCGATGGGTCCAAATCACATGCCCAGCAAAGTAGCCTTAAACCTGGACACACAATGGAGACCATTTGACCCTTTAAAATCATACTACAACCAGACTTCCAGGCCCAAGAGGTCACACAGTCATGCCCAGCAAAGTAGCTCTGGGCCTGGGCACACTTCACGTAGTTTGACCGTTTAAATAAAACTAGAAACAGACTTCCTGGCCCAAGAGGTCACACAGTCATGCCCAGCAAGGTTGCTTTAAACGTGGGCACACTTCAGACCGTTTCACTCTTTAAATCATTCAAAGCACCACATTTCAAGGCCCAAGAGGTCACAGAATTATGCCCATCAAAGTAGCTCTGGGCCTGGGCACACTTCACGCAGTTTGACCCTTTAAATAATTCTACAACCAGACACATACAGGTGCGCACATATACACAGATACACATTCTGTTTAATTTCTTCACATCTGCAGACTAGAGTAAGCTGAGGGTATAGTGTTAAACCAGGTACTACATAAACAGTATATAGTATATATACAGAGGATATAGTGTTAAACCAGGTACTACATACAGAGTATATAGTATACATACAGAGTATATAGTTTGACCAAAAGATCGTGCTGATCTTTGATCTCCTGGTTCTTCATCTCCAGCGCCACTTTCAGACTCATAATGTCCTCCTCTATGGGCTGGTATAACACACACACGAATCATCACTACAGCCAGTACAATGGAAAGGTGGGAATGTGTACTGAATGTGTACTGACGTTATAAGTGAGAGGTGGTGGTACTGGTGGATGTGTACTGACACTATAAGGGATCTCTACCTGCAGTGACAGTTTGAGCTTCTCAAGTTCTTCCTCCAGAGATTTCTTCTCCTGTTCACAGGCCATTTTCATATCTGCCAGAGCAAGTATCATTACTGCTGGATATAACACAGATTGTATATACTACATAATTACTGCTGAATATATAAAATATAATATATATAGTACTATACATATATTAGTGTCACTTTTATTGGAGCCTAAAGGCTAACATTCATTATTAGTTATGTTAGTATTATTGCATTTCCATAGTACTTACTCTTGATGGACCTGTTATGCTCCTCCTCCTCCTGCTGTTTCTGCAGGAGCTCTGTCTCCTCCTGCTGCTTGTGTTTCAGCATCTCCTGAAGAACCTGCAGCTCATTCTGCTTCTGCAACCTCAACTCCTTCAGCTGCTCAAACAAACTGTTCTCCAACTCCTCCTTCTCACACCGCAAACACTCCAATCGGGCCACAGGCCCCACTAGTGACACAGAACCACACACACACACACACAGACACACACACACACACACACAGAGAGAGAGATAAACATGTATAAATGTATAAGAATTTGTGGATAAAATTATTATGAGATTATTTATAATCAAACAACTACACTACACAACCACATCTTCCTTTTATTTACATATTATACAGATATTTAGAGATATTTACATTTTATTTACCCGCGTGCGTCTCTCTTCTCCAAGGTAGCGGAGAGATATGAAAGGATAAAAGGGGAAAAGAATAAAATGCACGTCGGTTTTAAATTCGCAGGCTACCTGCGCTGAAGGCGTGGAAAACGAGCACGTGACGGAAAGGCTTCCGTACCCGATGGGTCCAAATCACATGCCCAGCAAAGTAGCCTTAAACCTGGACACGCAATGGAGAGCATTTGACCCTTTAAAATCATACTACAACCAGACTTCCAGGCCCAAGAGGTCACACAGCCATGCCCAGCAAAGTAGCTCTGGGCCTGGGCACACTTCACGCAGTTTGACCGTTTAAATAAAACTAGAAACAGACTTCCTGGCCCAAGAGGTCACAGTCATACCCAGCAAAGTACGTTTAAACCTGGAAACAAATCAGATCCTTTCTGTCATTCAAAGGAATGGGCCTGCAACTCACAACCACATCCCCAGTGAAGCGCACCGTCACCCAGCCACACTACCCCACCTTGCCCGTCCTGGAACAACCACACCTCCAGGGCACCACATGCCAATCTCTCATGCCCAGCAAACTGCAACCTCACGAAGCCAGGCCACACACTGTCTCCCCTTGTACAGTCCAAGGACGAACTCCTCCACAAACCTGGTGTTCACGCGCACACACGCAATTACAACGAATTGGTGGAGAACTTTGAAACAAACGTGCTGACTTTGAATACTCACATCTAGGCTGGGCCAGGTCCAAATGGCCTGCAGCTCGGTGCGCATTAACTGCTTGACTGTCCGTCACAAACGCCACCTGCCAAGCGTTCGTTCCGTCCCTGGCGGATTTTAAAAAATCGTAGCGTGAGAACGATGGGTCCGATCCGCGTGCCGCTTAAAGGCGATTACAGGGGAGATGCAACCCATTCCAAAGAACCATGAAAAGACTTTCTACTCCCAAGGAAACGAGATATTAAGCCGCAATGACATCCGACGCGCGCATTTTCTCCGCCGCGCAGCACATTTAAAAAAATCATAGCGTGAAAACCGTGGGTTCGATCCGCGTGCCGCTCGAAGGCGATTACAGGGGAGATGCAGCCCTTTCCAAAGAGGCATGAACAGACTTCCTACTCCCAAGGAGCCCAAAGATATTAAGCCGCAAATACGTCCTACGCGCGTCTTTTCTACGCCGCGCACCACATTTAAAAAATCGTATCGGAAGAACGGTGGGTCCAATCCGCGTGCCGCTTAAAGGCGATTACAAGGGAGATGCAAACCTTTCCAAAGAGCCATGAAAAGACTTTCTACTCCCAAGGAGACAAGAGATATTACGCGCATTTTCTCCGACGCGCACCACGTTTAAAAAATCGTAGCGTGAGAACGGTGGGTCCGATCCGCGTGCCGCTTAAAGACGATTACAGGGGAGATGCATCCCTTTCCAAAGAGCCATGAACAGACTTTCTACTCCCAAGGAGACCAGAGATATTAACAGATAAAGCGTTACGCTCCAGTCGGATGAGCGAGAAACGCTTGTACAATTGCAACGAATTGGAGGAGAAAGTTTAAACAAACGCGCTGACTTTGAAGGCTCACATCTAGGCCGGGCCAGGTCCAAATGGCCTGCAACTCGGTCCGCATCACGTCCATGACTTTTCCTAACGAACGCCACCTGCCAAGCTTTCGGCCAGTCCCTGTCGGCATTAAAAAATCGTAGCGTGATAACGATGGTTCCGATCCGTGTGCCGCGCGAAGGCGATTACAGGGGAGATGCAGCCCTTTCCAAAGAGCCATGAACAGACTTTCTACTCCCAAGGAGCCCAAAGATATTAAGCCGCAAATAAGTCCTACGCGCGTCTTTTCTACGCCTCGCACCACATTTAAAAAATCGTAGCGTAAGAACGGTGGGTCCGATCCGCGTGCCGCTTAAAGGCGATTACAGGGGAGATGCAACCCTTTCCAAAGAACCATGAAAAGACTTTCTACTCCCAAGGAGACAAGAGATATTAAGCCGAAATGACGTCCGACGCGCGCATTTCCTCCGCCGCGCACCACATTTAAAAAAATCATAGCGTGAAAACCGTGGGTTCGATCCGCGTGCCGCTCGAAGGCGATTACAGGGGAGATGCAGCCCTTTCCAAAGAGCCATGAACAGACTTTCTACTCCCAAGGAGACCAGAAATATTAACTTATAAAGCGTTACGCTCCAGTCGGATGAACGAGAAACGCTTGTACAATTGCAACGAATTGGAGGAGAAAGTTTAAACAAACGCGCTGACTTTGAACGCTCACATCTAGGCCGGGCCAACTCCAAATGGCGTGCAACTCGGTGTGCATCACCTCCATGACTGTCCCTAACGAACGCCACCTGCCACGCTTTCGGCCTATCCCTGGCGGCATTAAAAAATCGTAGCGTGATAACGATGGTTCCGATGCGCGTGCCGCTCGAAGGCGATTACAGGGGAGATACAGCCCTTTCCAAAGAGCCATGAACAGACTTTCTACTCCCAAGGAGACAAGAGATATTACGCGCATATTCTCCGACGCGCACCACGTTTAAAAAATCGTAGCGTGAGAACGGTGGGTCCGATCCGCGTGCCGCTTAAAGGCGATTACAGGGGAGATACAGCCCTTTCCAAAGAGGCATGAACAGACTTCCTACTCCCAAGGAGACAAGAGATATTAAGCCGCAATGACGTCCGACGCGCGCATTTTCTCCGCCGCGCAGCACATTTAAAAAAATCATAGCGTGAAAACCGTGGGTTCGATCCGCGTGCCGCTCGAAGGCGATTACAGGGGAGATGGAGCCCTTTCCAAAGAGGCATGAACAGACTTCCTACTCCCAAGGAGCCCAAAGATATTAAGCCGCAAATACGTCCTACGCGCGTCTTTTCTACGCCGCGCACCACATTTAAAAAATCGTAGCGTAAGAACGGTGGGTCCGATCCGCGTGCCGCTTAAAGGCGATTACAGGGGAGATGCAAACCTTTCCAAAGAGCCATGAAAAGACTTTCTACTCCCAAGGAGACAAGAGATATTAAGCCGCAATGACGTCCGACGCGCGCATTTTCTCCGACGCGCAACACATTTAAAAAAATCATAGCGTGAAAACCGTGGGTTCGATCCGCGTGCCGCTCGAAGGCGATTACAGGGGAGATGCAGCCCTTTCCAAAGAGCCATGAACAGACTTTCTACTCCCAATGAGACAAGAGATATCAAGCCGCAAATACGTCCGGCGCGCGTCTATTCTCCGCCGCGCAACACATTTAAAAAAATCGTAGCGTGAAAACCGTGGGTTCGATCCGCGTGCCGCTTAAAGGCGATTACAGGGGAGATGCAGCCCTTTCCAAAGAGCCATGAAAAGACTTTCTACTCCCAAGGAGACAAGAGATATTAAGCCGAAATGACGTCCGACGCGCGCATTTCCTCCGCCGCGCACCACATTTAAAAAAATCATAGCGTGAAAACCGTGGGTTCGATCCGCGTGCCGCTCGAAGGCGATTACAGGGGAGATGCAGCCCTTTCCAAAGAGCCATGAACAGACTTCCTACTCCCAAGGAGACAAGAGATATTAAGCCGCAAATACGTCCTACGCCGCGCACCACATTTAAAAAATCGTAGCGTAAGAACGGTGGGTCCGATCCGCGTGCCGCTTAAAGGCGATTACAGGGGAGATGCAACCCTTTCCAAAGAGGCATGAACAGACTTCCTACTCCCAAGGAGACAAGAGATATTAACATATAAAGCGTTACGCTCCAGTCGGATGAGCGAGAAACGCTTGAGCAGTTGCAACGAATTGGAGGAGAAAGTTTAAACAAACGCGCTGACTTTGAACGCTCACATCTAGGTCTGGCCAAGTCCAAATGCCGTGCAACTCGGTGCGCATCACCTCCATGACTGTCCCTAACGAACGCCACCTGCCACGCTTTCGGCCTATCCCTGGCGGCATTAAAAAATCGTAGCGTGATAACGATGGTTCCGATGCGCGTGCCGCTCGAAGGCGATTACAGGGGAGATACAGCCCTTTCCAAAGAGCCATGAACAGACTTTCTACTCTCAAGGAGACAAGAGATATTACGCGCATTTCCTCCGACGCGCACCACGTTTAAAAAATCGTAGCGTGAGAACGGTGGGTCCGATCCGCGTGCCGCTTAAAGGCGATTACAGGGGAGATGCAACCCTTTCCAAAGAACCATGAAAAGACTTTCTAATCCCAAGGAGACAAGTGATATTAAGCCGCAATGACGTCCGACGCGCGCATTTTCTCCGCCGCGCACCACATTTAAAAAAATCATAGCGTGAAAACCGTGGGTTCGATCCGCGTGCCGCTCAAAGGCGATTACAGGGGAGATGGAGCCCTTTCCAAAGAGGCATGAACAGACTTCCTACTCCCAAGGAGCCCAAAGATATTAAGCCGCAAATACGTCCTACGCGCGTCTTTTCTACGCCGCGCACCACATTTAAAAAATCGTAGCGTAAGAACGGTGGGTCCGATCCGCGTGCCGCTTAAAGGCGATTACAGGGGAGATGCAAACCTTTCCAAAGAGCCATGAAAAGACTTTCTACTCCCAAGGAGACAAGAGATATTAAGCCGCAATGACGTCCGACGCGCGCATTTTCTCCGACGCGCAACACATTTAAAAAAATCATAGCGTGAAAACCGTGGGTTCGATCCGCGTGCCGCGAGAAGGCGATAACAGGGGAGATGCAGCCCTTTCCAAAGAGCCATGAACAGACTTTCTACTCCCAATGAGACAAGAGATATCAAGCCGCAAATACGTCCGGCGCGCGTCTATTCTCCGCCGCGCAACACATTTAAAAAAAATCGTAGCGTGAAAACCGTGGGTTCGATCCGCGTGCCGCTTAAAGGCGATTACAGGGGAGATGCAGCCCTTTCCAAAGAGCCATGAAAAGACTTTCTACTCCCAAGGAGACAAGAGATATTAAGCCGAAATGACGTCCGACGCGCGCATTTCCTCCGCCGCGCACCACATTTAAAAAAATCATAGCGTGAAAACCGTGGGTTCGATCCGCGTGCCGCTCGAAGGCGATTACAGGGGAGATGCAGCCCTTTCCAAAGAGGCATGAACAGACTTCCTACTCCCAAGTAGCCCAAAGATATTAAGCCGCAAATACGTCCTACGCGCGTCTTTTCTACGCCGCGCACCACATTTAAAAAATCGTATCGGAAGAACGGTGGGTCCAATCCGCGTGCCGCTTAAAGGCGATTACAAGGGAGATGCAAACCTTTCCAAAGAGCCATGAAAAGACTTTCTACTCCCAAGGAGACAAGAGATATTAAGCCGAAATGACGTCCGACGCGCGCATTTTCTCCGCCGCGCACCACATTTTAAAAAATCATAGCGTGAAAACCGTGGGTTCGATCCGCGTGCCGCTCGAAGGCGATTACAGGGGAGATGCAGCCCTTTCCAAAGAGCCATGAACAGACTTTCTACACCCAATGAGACAAGAGATATTAAGCAGCAAATACGTCCGGCGCGCGTCTTTTCTCCGCCGCGCAACACATTTAAAAAAAATCGTAGCGTGAAAAACGTGGGTTCGATCCGCGTGCCGCTCGAAGGCGATTACAGGGGAGATGCATCCCTTTCAAAAGAGCCATGAACAGACTTTCTACTCCCAAGGAGACCAGAAATATTAACATATAAAGCGTTACGCTCCAGTCGGATGAACGAGAAACGCTTGTACAATTGCAACGAATTGGAGGAGAAAGTTTAAACAAACGCGCTGACTTTGAACGCTCACATCTAGGCCGGGCCAACTCCAAATGGCGTGCAACTCGGTGCGCATCACCTCCATGACTGTCGCTAACGAACGCCACCTGCCACGCTTTCGGCCCGTCCCTGGCGGCATTAAAAAATCGTAGCGTGATAACGATGGTTCCGATGCGCGTGCCGCTCGAAGGCGATTACAGGGGAGATACAGCCCTTTCCAAAGAGCCATGAACAGACTTTCTACTCCCAAGGAGACAAGAGATATTACGCGCATTTTCTCCGACGCGCACCACGTTTAAAAAATCGTAGCGTGAGAACGGTGGGTCCGATCCGCGTGCCGCTCGAAGCCGATTACAGGGGAGATGCAGCCCTTTCCAAAGAGCCATGAACAGACTTTCTACTCCCAAGGAGACAAGAGATATTACGCCGCAATGACGTCCGACGCGCGCATTTTCTCCGCCGCGCACCACATTTAAAAAATCGTATCGTGAGAACGGTGGGTCCGATCCGCGTGCCGCTTAAAGGCAATTACAGGGGAGATGCAGCGCTTTCCAAAGAGCCATGAACAGACTTTCTACTCCCAAGGAGCCCAAAGATATTAAGCCGCAAATACGTCCTACGCGCGTCTTTTCTACGCCGTGCACCACATTTAAAAAATCGTAGCGTAAGAACGGTGGGTCCGATCCGCGTGCCGCTTAAAGGCGGTTACAGGGGAGATGCAGCCCTTTCCAAAGAGCCATGAAAAGACTTTCTACTCCCAAGGAGACAAGAGATATTAAGCCGAAATGACGTCCGACGCGCGCATTTCCTCCGCCGCGCACCACATTTAAAAAAATCATAGCGTGAAAACCGTGGGTTCGATCCGCGTGCCGCTCGAAGGCGATTACAGGGGAGATACAGCCCTTTCCAAAGAGCCATGAACAGACTTTCTACTCCCAAGGAGACAAGAGATATTACGCGCATTTTCTCCGACGCGCACCACGTTTAAAAAATCGTAGCGTGAGAACGGTGGGTCCGATCCGCGTGCCGCTTAAAGGCGATTACAGGGGAGATGCATCCCTTTCCAAAGAGCCATGAACAGACTTTCTACTCCCAAGGAGACCAGAGATATTAACAGATAAAGCGTTACGCTCCAGTCGGATGAGCGAGAAACGCTTGTACAATTGCAACGAATTGGAGGAGAAAGTTTAAACAAACGCGCTGACTTTGAAGGCTCACATCTAGGCCGGGCCAGGTCCAAATGGCCTACAACTCAGTCCGCATCACGTCCATGACTTTTCCTAACGAACGCCACCTGCCAAGCTTTCGGCCCGTCCCTGTCGGCATTAAAAAATCGTAGCGTGATAACGATGGTTCCGATCCGCGTGCCGCGCGAAGGCGATTACAGGGGAGATGCAGCCCTTTCCAAAGAGCCATGAACAGACTTTCTACTCCCCAGGAGCCCAAAGATATTAAGCCGCAAATAAGTCCTACGCGCGTCTTTTCTACGCCTCGCACCACATTTAAAAAATCGTAGCGTAAGAACGGTGGGTCCGATCCGCGTGCCGCTTAAAGGCGATTACAGGGGAGATGCAACCCTTTCCAAAGAACCATGAAAACACTTTCTACTCCCAAGGAGACAAGAGATATTAAGCCGCAATGACGTCCGACGCGCGCATTTTCTCCGCCGCAGCACATTTAAAAAAATCATAGCGTGAAAACCGTGGGTTCGATCCGCGTGCCGCTCGAAGGCGATTACAGGGGAGATGGAGCCCTTTCCAAAAAGGCATGAACAGACTTCCTACTCCCAAGGAGCCCAAAGATATTAAGCCGCAAATACGTCCTACCCGCGTCTTTTCTACGCCGCGCACCACATTTAAAAAATCGTATCGGAAGAACGGTGGGTCCAATCCGCGTGCCGCTTAAAGGCGATTACAAGGGAGATGCAAACCTTTCCAAAGAGCCATGAAAAGACTTTCTACTCCCAAGGAGACAAGAGATATTAAGCCGAAATGACGTCCGACGCGCGCATTTTCTCCGCCGCGCACCACATTTTAAAAAATCATAGCGTGAAAACCGTGGGTTCGATCCGCGTGCCGCTCGAAGGCGATTACAGGGGAGATGCAGCCCTTTCCAAAGAGCCATGAACAGACTTTCTACACCCAATGAGACAAGAGATATTAAGCAGCAAATACGTCCGGCGCGCGTCTTTTCTCCGCCGCGCAACACATTTAAAAAAAATCGTAGCGTGAAAAACGTGGGTTCGATCCGCGTGCCGCTCGAAGGCGATTACAGGGGAGATGCATCCCTTTCAAAAGAGCCATGAACAGACTTTCTACTCCCAAGGAGACCAGAAATATTAACATATAAAGCGTTACGCTCCAGTCGGATGAACGAGAAACGCTTGTACAATTGCAACGAATTGGAGGAGAAAGTTTAAACAAACGCGCTGACTTTGAACGCTCACATCTAGGCCGGGCCAACTCCAAATGGCGTGCAACTCGGTGCGCATCACCTCCATGACTGTCGCTAACGAACGCCACCTGCCACGCTTTCGGCACGTCCCTGGCGGCATTAAAAAATCGTAGCGTGATAACGATGGTTCCGATGCGCGTGCCGCTCGAAGGCGATTACAGGGGAGATACAGCCCTTTCCAAAGAGCCATGAACAGACTTTCTACTCCCAAGGAGACAAGAGATATTACGCGCATTTTCTCCGACGCGCACCACGTTTAAAAAATCGTAGCGTGAGAACGGTGGGTCCGATCCGCGTGCCGCTCGAAGCCGATTACAGGGGAGATGCAGCCCTTTCCAAAGAGCCATGAACAGACTTTCTACTCCCAAGGAGCCCAAAGATATTAAGCCGCAAATAAGTCCTACGCGCGTCTTTTCTACGCCGCGCACCACATTTAAAAAATCGTTGCGTAAGAACGGTGGGTCCGATCCGCGTGCCGCTTAAAGGCGATTACAGGGGAGATGCAACCCTTTCCAAAGAGCCATAAAAAGACTTTCTATTCCCAAGGAGACAAGAGATATTAAGCCGCAATGACGTCCGACGCGCGCATTTTCTCCGCCGCGCACCACATTTAAAAAAATCATAGCGTGAAAACCGTGGGTTCGATCCGCGTGCCGCTCGAAGGCGATTACAGGGGAGATGCAACCCTTTCCAAAGAGCCATGAACAGACTTCCTACTCCCAAGGAGACAAGAGATATTAAGCAGCAATGATGTCCGACACGCGCATTTTCTCCGCCGCGCACCACATTTAAAAAATCTTAGCGTGAGAACGGTGGGTCCGATCCGCGTGCCGCTTAAAGGCGATTACAGGGGAGATGCAGCCCTTTCCAAAGAGCCATGAAAAGACTTTCTACTCCCAAGGAGACAAGAGATATTAAGCCGAAATGACGTCCGACGCGCGCATTTTCTCCGCCGCGCACCACATTTAAAAAAATCATAGCGTGAAAACCGTGGGTTCGATCCGCGTGCCGCTCGAAGGCGATTACAGGGGAGATGCAGCCCTTTCCAAAGATCCATGAACAGACTTCCTACTCCCAAGGAGACAAGAGATATTAACATATAAAGCATTACGCTCCAGTCGGATGAGCGAGAAACGCTTGAGCAGTTGCAACGAATTGGAGGAGAAAGTTTAAACAAACGCGCTGACTTTGAACGCTCACATCTAGGTCTGGCCAAGTCCAAATGCCGTGCAACTCGGTGCGCATCACCTCCATGACTGTCCCTAACGAACGCCACCTGCCACGCTTTCGGCCTATCCCTGGCGGCATTAAAAAATCGTAGCGTGATAACGATGGTTCCGATGCGCGTGCCGCTCGAAGGCGATTACAGGGGAGATACAGCCCTTTCCAAAGAGCCATGAACAGACTTTCTACTCTCAAGGAGACAAGAGATATTACGCGCATTTCCTCCGACGCGCACCACGTTTAAAAAATCGTAGCGTGAGAACGGTGGGTCCGATCCGCGTGCCGCTTAAAGGCGATTACAGGGGAGATGCAACCCTTTCCAAAGAACCATGAAAAGACTTTCTAATCCCAAGGAGACAAGTGATATTAAGCCGCAATGACGTCCGACGCGCGCATTTTCTCCGCCGCGCACCACATTTAAAAAAATCATAGCGTGAAAACCGTGGGTTCGATCCGCGTGCCGCTCAAAGGCGATTACAGGGGAGATGGAGCCCTTTCCAAAGAGGCATGAACAGACTTCCTACTCCCAAGGAGCCCAAAGATATTAAGCCGCAAATACGTCCTACGCGCGTCTTTTCTACGCCGCGCACCACATTTAAAAAATCGTAGCGTAAGAACGGTGGGTCCGATCCGCGTGCCGCTTAAAGGCGATTACAGGGGAGATGCAAACCTTTCCAAAGAGCCATGAAAAGACTTTCTACTCCCAAGGAGACAAGAGATATTAAGCCGCAATGACGTCCGACGCGCGCATTTTCTCCGACGCGCAACACATTTAAAAAAATCATAGCGTGAAAACCGTGGGTTCGATCCGCGTGCCGCGAGAAGGCGATAACAGGGGAGATGCAGCCCTTTCCAAAGAGCCATGAACAGACTTTCTACTCCCAATGAGACAAGAGATATCAAGCCGCAAATACGTCCGGCGCGCGTCTATTCTCCGCCGCGCAACACATTTAAAAAAAATCGTAGCGTGAAAACCGTGGGTTCGATCCGCGTGCCGCTTAAAGGCGATTACAGGGGAGATGCAGCCCTTTCCAAAGAGCCATGAAAAGACTTTCTACTCCCAAGGAGACAAGAGATATTAAGCCGAAATGACGTCCGACGCGCGCATTTCCTCCGCCGCGCACCACATTTAAAAAAATCATAGCGTGAAAACCGTGGGTTCGATCCGCGTGCCGCTCGAAGGCGATTACAGGGGAGATGCAGCCCTTTCCAAAGAGGCATGAACAGACTTCCTACTCCCAAGTAGCCCAAAGATATTAAGCCGCAAATACGTCCTACGCGCGTCTTTTCTACGCCGCGCACCACATTTAAAAAATCGTATCGGAAGAACGGTGGGTCCAATCCGCGTGCCGCTTAAAGGCGATTACAAGGGAGATGCAAACCTTTCCAAAGAGCCATGAAAAGACTTTCTACTCCCAAGGAGACAAGAGATATTAAGCCGAAATGACGTCCGACGCGCGCATTTTCTCCGCCGCGCACCACATTTTAAAAAATCATAGCGTGAAAACCGTGGGTTCGATCCGCGTGCCGCTCGAAGGCGATTACAGGGGAGATGCAGCCCTTTCCAAAGAGCCATGAACAGACTTTCTACACCCAATGAGACAAGAGATATTAAGCAGCAAATACGTCCGGCGCGCGTCTTTTCTCCGCCGCGCAACACATTTAAAAAAAATCGTAGCGTGAAAAACGTGGGTTCGATCCGCGTGCCGCTCGAAGGCGATTACAGGGGAGATGCATCCCTTTCAAAAGAGCCATGAACAGACTTTCTACTCCCAAGGAGACCAGAAATATTAACATATAAAGCGTTACGCTCCAGTCGGATGAACGAGAAACGCTTGTACAATTGCAACGAATTGGAGGAGAAAGTTTAAACAAACGCGCTGACTTTGAACGCTCACATCTAGGCCGGGCCAACTCCAAATGGCGTGCAACTCGGTGCGCATCACCTCCATGACTGTCGCTAACGAACGCCACCTGCCACGCTTTCGGCCCGTCCCTGGCGGCATTAAAAAATCGTAGCGTGATAACGATGGTTCCGATGCGCGTGCCGCTCGAAGGCGATTACAGGGGAGATACAGCCCTTTCCAAAGAGCCATGAACAGACTTTCTACTCCCAAGGAGACAAGAGATATTACGCGCATTTTCTCCGACGCGCACCACGTTTAAAAAATCGTAGCGTGAGAACGGTGGGTCCGATCCGCGTGCCGCTTAAAGGCAATTACAGGGGAGATGCAGCGCTTTCCAAAGAGCCATGAACAGACTTTCTACTCCCAAGGAGCCCAAAGATATTAAGCCGCAATGACGTCCGACGCGCGCATTTTCTCCGCCGCGCACCACATTTAAAAAATCGTATCGTGAGAACGGTGGGTCCGATCCGCGTGCCGCTTAAAGGCAATTACAGGGGAGATGCAGCGCTTTCCAAAGAGCCATGAACAGACTTTCTACTCCCAAGGAGCCCAAAGATATTAAGCCGCAAATACGTCCTACGCGCGTCTTTTCTACGCCGCGCACCACATTTAAAAAATCGTAGCGTAAGAACGGTGGGTCCGATCCGCGTGCCGCTTAAAGGCGATTACAGGGGAGATGCAGCCCTTTCCAAAGAGCCATGAAAAGACTTTCTACTCCCAAGGAGACAAGAGATATTAAGCCGAAATGACGTCCGACGCGCGCATTTCCTCCGCCGCGCACCACATTTAAAAAAATCATAGCGTGAAAACCGTGGGTTCGATCCGCGTGCCGCTCGAAGGCGATTACAGGGGAGATACAGCCCTTTCCAAAGAGCCATGAACAGACTTTCTACTCCCAAGGAGACAAGAGATATTACGCGCATTTTCTCCGACGCGCACCACGTTTAAAAAATCGTAGCGTGAGAACGGTGGGTCCGATCCGCGTGCCGCTTAAAGGCGATTACAGGGGAGATGCATCCCTTTCCAAAGAGCCATGAACAGACTTTCTACTCCCAAGGAGACCAGAGATATTAACAGATAAAGCGTTACGCTCCAGTCGGATGAGCGAGAAACGCTTGTACAATTGCAACGAATTGGAGGAGAAAGTTTAAACAAACGCGCTGACTTTGAAGGCTCACATCTAGGCCGGGCCAGGTCCAAATGGCCTACAACTCAGTCCGCATCACGTCCATGACTTTTCCTAACGAACGCCACCTGCCAAGCTTTCGGCCCGTCCCTGTCGGCATTAAAAAATCGTAGCGTGATAACGATGGTTCCGATCCGCGTGCCGCGCGAAGGCGATTACAGGGGAGATGCAGCCCTTTCCAAAGAGCCATGAACAGACTTTCTACTCCCCAGGAGCCCAAAGATATTAAGCCGCAAATAAGTCCTACGCGCGTCTTTTCTACGCCTCGCACCACATTTAAAAAATCGTAGCGTAAGAACGGTGGGTCCGATCCGCGTGCCGCTTAAAGGCGATTACAGGGGAGATGCAACCCTTTCCAAAGAACCATGAAAACACTTTCTACTCCCAAGGAGACAAGAGATATTAAGCCGCAATGACGTCCGACGCGCGCATTTTCTCCGCCGCAGCACATTTAAAAAAATCATAGCGTGAAAACCGTGGGTTCGATCCGCGTGCCGCTCGAAGGCGATTACAGGGGAGATGGAGCCCTTTCCAAAAAGGCATGAACAGACTTCCTACTCCCAAGGAGCCCAAAGATATTAAGCCGCAAATACGTCCTACGCGCGTCTTTTCTACGCCGCGCACCACATTTAAAAAAATCATAGCGTGAAAACCGTGGGTTCGATCCGCGTGCCGCGAGAAGGCGATAACAGGGGAGATGCAGCCCTTTCCAAAGAGCCATGAACAGACTTTCTACTCCCAATGAGACAAGAGATATCAAGCCGCAAATACGTCCGGCGCGCGTCTATTCTCCGCCGCGCAACACATTTAAAAAAAATCGTAGCGTGAAAACCGTGGGTTCGATCCGCGTGCCGCTTAAAGGCGATTACAGGGGAGATGCAGCCCTTTCCAAAGAGCCATGAAAAGACTTTCTACTCCCAAGGAGACAAGAGATATTAAGCCGAAATGACGTCCGACGCGCGCATTTCCTCCGCCGCGCACCACATTTAAAAAATCATAGCGTGAAAACCGTGGGTTCGATCCGCGTGCCGCTCGAAGGCGATTACAGGGGAGATGCAGCCCTTTCCAAAGAGGCATGAACAGACTTCCTACTCCCAAGTAGCCCAAAGATATTAAGCCGCAAATACGTCCTACGCGCGTCTTTTCTACGCCGCGCACCACATTTAAAAAATCGTATCGGAAGAACGGTGGGTCCAATCCGCGTGCCGCTTAAAGGCGATTACAAGGGAGATGCAAACCTTTCCAAAGAGCCATGAAAAGACTTTCTACTCCCAAGGAGACAAGAGATATTAAGCCGAAATGACGTCCGACGCGCGCATTTCCTCCGCCGCGCAACACATTTAAAAAAAATCGTAGCGTGAAAAACGTGGGTTCGTTCCGCGTGCCGCTCGAAGGCGATTACAGGGGAGATGCATCCCTTTCAAAAGAGCCATGAACAGACTTTCTACTCCCAAGGAGACCAGAAATATTAACATATAAAGCGTTACGCTCCAGTCGGATGAACGAGAAACGCTTGTACAATTGCAACGAATTGGAGGAGAAAGTTTAAACAAACGCGCTGACTTTGAACGCTCACATCTAGGCCGGGCCGACTCCAAATGGCGTGCAACTCTGTGTGCATCACCTCCATAACTGTCCCTAACGAACGCCACCTGCCACGCTTTCGGCCTATCCCTGGCGGCATTAAAAAATCGTAGCGTGATAACGATGGTTCCGATGCGCGTGCCGCTCGAAGGCGATTACAGGGGAGATACAGCCCTTTCCAAAGAGCCATGAACAGACTTTCTACTCCCAAGGAGACAAGAGATATTATGCGCATTTTCTCCGACGCGCACCACGTTTAAAAAATAGTAGCGTGAGAACGGTGGGTCCGATCCGCGTGCCGCTTAAAGGCGATTACAGGGGAGATGCAACCCTTTCCAAAGAACCATGAAAAGACTTTCTACTCCCAAGGAGACAAGAGATATTAAGCCGCAATGACGTCCGACGCGCGCATTTTCTCCGCCGCGCAGCACATTTAAAAAAATCATAGCGTGAAAACCGTGGGTTCGATCCGCGTGCCGCTCGAAGGCGATTACAGGGGAGATGGAGCCCTTTCCAAAGAGGCATGAACAGACTTCCTACTCCCAAGGAGCCCAAAGATATTAAGCCGCAAATACGTCCTACGCGCGTCTTTTCTACGCCGCGCACCACATTTAAAAAATCGTATCGGAAGAACGGTGGGTCCGATCCGCGTGCCGCTTAAAGGCGATTACAAGGGAGATGCAAACCTTTCCAAAGAGCCATGAAAAGACTTTCTACTCCCAAGGAGACAAGAGATATTAAGCCGAAATGACGTCCGACGCGCGCATTTTCTCCGCCGCGCACCACATTTAAAAAAATCATAGCGTGAAAACCGTGGGTTCGATCCGCGTGCCGCTCGAAGGCGATTACAGGGGAGATGCATCCCTTTCAAAAGAGCCATGAACAGACTTTCTACTCCCAATGAGACAAGAGATATCAAGCCGCAAATACGTCCGGCGCGCGTCTATTCTCCGCCGCGCAACACATTTAAAAAAAATCGTAGCGTGAAAACCGTGGGTTCGATCCGCGTGCCGCTTAAAGGCGATTACAGGGGAGATGCAGCCCTTTCCAAAGAGCCATGAAAAGACTTTCTACTCCCAAGGAGACAAGAGATATTAAGCCGAAATGACGTCCGACGCGCGCATTTCCGCCGCCGCGCACCACATTTAAAAAAATCATAGCGTGAAAACCGTGGGTTCGATCCGCGTGCCGCTCGAAGGCGATTACAGGGGAGATGCAGCCCTTTCCAAAGAGGCATGAACAGACTTCCTACTCCCAAGGAGCCCAAAGATATTAAGCCGCAAATACGTCCTACGCGCGTCTTTTCTACGCCGCGCACCACATTTAAAAAATCGTATCGGAAGAACGGTGGGTCCAATCCGCGTGCCGCTTAAAGGCGATTACAAGGGAGATGCAAACCTTTCCAAAGAGCCATGAAAAGACTTTCTACTCCCAAGGAGACAAGAGATATTAAGCCGAAATGACGTCCACGCGCGCATTTCCTCCGCCGCGCACCACATTTAAAAAAATCATAGCGTGAAAACCGTGGGTTCGATCCGCGTGCCGCTCGAAGGCGATTACAGGGGAGATGCAGCCCTTTCAAAAGAGCCATGAACAGACTTTCTACTCCCAAGGAGACCAGAAATATTAACATATAAATCGTTACGCTCCAGTCGGATGAACGAGAAACGCTTGTACAATTGCAACGAATTGGAGGAGAAAGTTTAAACAAACGCGCTGACTTTGAACGCTCACATCTAGGCCGGGCCAACTCCAAATGGCGTGCAACTCGGTGCGCATCACCTCCATGACTGTCGCTAACGAACGCCACCTGCCACGCTTTCGGCCTATCCCTGGCGGCATTAAAAAATCGTAGCGTGATAACGATGGTTCCGATGCGCGTGCCGCTCGAAGGCAATTACAGGGGAGATACAGCCCTTTCCAAAGAGCCATGAACAGACTTTCTACTCCCAAGGAGACAAGAGATATTACGCGCATTTTCTCCGACGCGCACCACGTTTAAAAAATCGTAGCGTGAGAACGGTGGGTCCGATCCGCGTGCCGCTTAAAGGCGATTACAGGGGAGATGCATCCCTTTCCAAAGAGCCATGAACAGACTTTCTACTCCCAAGGAGACCAGAGATATTAACAGATAAAGCGTTACGCTCCAGTCGGATGAGCGAGAAACGCTTGTACAATTGCAACGAATTGGAGGAGAAAGTTTAAACAAACGCGCTGACTTTGAAGGCTCACATCTAGGCCGGGCCAGGTCCAAATGGCCTGCAACTCGGTCCGCATCACGTCCATGACTTTTCCTAACGAACGCCACCTGCCAAGCTTTCGGCCCGTCCCTGGCGGCATTAAAAAATCGTAGCGTGATAACGATGGTTCCGATGCGCGTGCCGCTCGAAGGCGATTACAGGGGAGATACAGCCCTTTCCAAAGAGCCATGAACAGACTTTCTACTCCCAAGGAGACAAGAGATATTACGCGCAATTTCTCCGACGCGCACCACGTTTAAAAAATCGTAGCGTGAGAACGGTGGGTCCGATCCGCGTGCCGCTTAAAGGCGATTACAGGGGAGATGCAACCCTTTCCAAAGAGGCATGAACAGACATCCTACTCCCAAGGAGACAAGAGATATTAAGCCGCAATGACGTCCGACGCGCGCATTTTCTCCGCCGCGCAGCACATTTAAAAAAATCATAGCGTGAAAACCGTGGGTTCGATCCGCGTGCCGCTCGAAGGCGATTACAGGGGAGATGGAGCCCTTTCCAAAGAGGCATGAACAGACTTCCTACTCCCAAGGAGCCCAAAGATATTAAGCCGCAAATACGTCCTACGCGCGTCTTTTCTACGCCGCGCACCACATTTAAAAAATCGTAGCGTAAGAACGGTGGGTCCGATCCGCGTGCCGCTTAAAGGCGATTACAGGGGAGATGCAAACCTTTCCAAAGAGCCATGAAAAGACTTTCTACTCCCAAGGAGACAAGAGATATTAAGCCGCAATGACGTCCGACGCGCGCATTTTCTCCGACGCGCAACACATTTAAAAAAATCATAGCGTGAAAACCGTGGGTTCGATCCGCGTGCCGCTCGAAGGCGATTACAGGGGAGATGCAGCCCTTTCCAAAGAGCCATGAACAGACTTTCTACTCCCAATGAGACAAGAGATATCAAGCCGCAAATACGTCCGGCGCGCGACTATTCTCCGCCGCGCAACACATTTAAAAAAAATCGTAGCGTGAAAACCGTGGGTTCGATCCGCGTGCCGCTTAAAGGCGATTACAGGGGAGATGCAGCCCTTTCCAAAGAGCCATGAAAAGACTTTCTACTCCCAAGGAGACAAGAGATATTAAGCCGAAATGACGTCCGACGCGCGCATTTCCTCCGCCGCGCACCACATTTAAAAAAATCATAGCGTGAAAACCGTGGGTTCGATCCGCGTGCCGCTCGAAGGCGATTACAGGGGAGATGCAGCCCTTTCCAAAGAGGCATGAACAGACTTCCTACTCCCAAGGAGCCCAAAGATATTAAGCCGCAAATACGTCCTACGCGCGTCTTTTCTACGCCGCGCACCACATTTAAAAAATCGTATCGGAAGAACGGTGGGTCCAATCCGCGTGCCGCTTAAAGGCGATTACAAGGGAGATGCAAACCTTTCCAAAGAGCCATGAAAAGACTTTCTACTCCCAAGGAGACAATAGATATTAAGCCGAAATGACGTCCGACGCGCGCATTTTCTCCGCCGCGCACCACATTTAAAAAAATCATAGCGTGAAAACCGTGGGTTCGATCCGCGTGCCGCTCGAAGGCGATTACAGGGGAGATGCATCCCTTTCAAAAGAGCCATGAACAGACTTTCTACTCCCAAGGAGACCAGAAATATTAACATATAAAGCGTTACGCTCCAGTCGGATGAACGAGAAACGCTTGTACAATTGCAACGAATTGGAGGAGAAAGTTTAAACAAACGCGCTGACTTTGAACGCTCACATCTAGGCCGGGCCAACTCCAAATGGCGTGCAACTCGGTGCGCATCACCTCCATGACTGTCCCTAACGATTGCCACCTGCCACGCTTTCGGCCCGTCCCTGGCGGCATTAAAAAATCGTAGCGTGATAACGATGGTTCCGATGCGCGTGCCGCTCGAAGGCGATTACAGGGGAGATACAGCCCTTTCCAAAGAGCCATGAACAGACTTTCTACTCCCAAGGAGACAAGAGATATTACGCGCATTTTCTCCGACGCGCACCACGTTTAAAAAATCGTAGCGTGAGAACGGTGGGTCCGATCCGCGTGCCGCTTAAAGGCGATTACAGGGGAGATGCATCCCTTTCCAAAGAGCCATGAACAGACTTTATACTCCAAAGGAGACCAGAGATATTAACAGATAAAGCGTTACGCTCCAGTCGGATGAGAGAGAAACGCTTGTACAATTGCAACGAATTGGAGGAGAAAGTTTAAACAAACGCGCTGACTTTGAAGGCTCACATCTAGGCCGGGCCAGGTCCAAATGGCCTGCAACTCGGTCCGCATCACGTCCATGACTTTTCCTAACGAACGCCACCTGCCAAGCTTTCGGCCCGTCCCTGTCGGCATTAAAAAATCGTAGCGTGATAACGATGGTTCCGATCCGCGTGCCGCGCGAAGGCGATTACAGGGGAGATGCAGCCCTTTCCAAAGAACCATGAAAAGACTTTCTACTCCCAAGGAGACAAGAGATATTAAGCCGCAATGACGTCCGACGCGCGCATTTTCTCCGCTGCGCAGCACATTTAAAAAAATCATAGCGTGAAAACCGTGGGTTCGATCCACGTGCCGCTCGAAGGCGATTACAGGGGAGATGCAGCCCTTTCCAAAGAGGCATGAACAGACTTCCTACTCCCAAGGAGCCCAAAGATATTAAGCCGCAAATACGTCCTACGCGCGTCTTTTCTACGCCGCGCACCACATTTAAAAAATCGTATCGGAAGAACGGTGGGTCCAATCCGCGTGCCGCTTAAAGGCGATTACAAGGGAGATGCAAACCTTTCCAAAGAGCCATGAAAAGACTTTCTACTCCCAAGGAGACAATAGATATTAAGCCGAAATGACGTCCGACGCGCGCATTTTCTCCGACGCGCACCACATTTAAAAAAATCATAGCGTGAAAACCGTGGGTTCGATCCGCGTGCCGCTCGAAGGCGATTACAGCGGAGATGCAGCCCTTTCCAAAGAGCCATGAAAAGACTTTCTACTCCCAAGGAGACAAGAGATATTAAGCCGAAATGACGTCCGACGCGCGCATTTCCTCCGCCGCGCACCACATTTAAAAAAATCATAGCGTGAAAACCGTGGGTTCGATCCGCGTGCCGCTCGAAGGCGATTACAGGGGAGATGCAGCCCTTTCCAAAGAGCCATGAACAGACTTTCTACACCCAATGAGACAAGAGATATTAAGCCGCAAATACGTCCGGCGCGCGTCTTTTCTCCGCCGCGCAACACATTTAAAAAAAATCGTAGCGTGAAAAACGTGGGTTCGATCCGCGTGCCGCTCGAAGGCGATTACAGGGGAGATGCATCCCTTTCAAAAGAGCCATGAACAGACTTTCTACTCCCAAGGAGACCAGAAATATTAACATATAAAGCGTTACGCTCCAGTCGGATGAACGAGAAACGCTTGTACAATTGCAACGAATTGGAGGAGAAAATTTAAACAAACGCGCTGACTTTGAACGCTCACATCTAGGCCGGGCCAACTCCAAATGGCGTGCAACTCGGTGCGCATCACCTCCATGACTGTCCCTAACGAACGCCACCTGCCACGCTTTCGGCCCGTCCCTGGCGGCATTAAAAAATCGTAGCGTGATAACGATGATTCCGATGCGCGTGCCGCTCGAAGGCGATTACAGGGGAGATACAGCCCTTTCCAAAGAGCCATGAACAGACTTTCTACTCCCAAGGAGACCAGAGATATTAACAGATAAAGCGTTACGCTCCAGTCGGATGAGCGAGAAACGCTTGTACAATTGCAACGAATTGGAGGAGAAAGTTTAAACAAACGCGCTGACTTTGAAGGCTCACATCTAGGCCGGGCCAACTCCAAATGGCGTGCAACTCGGTGCGCATCACCTCCATGACTGTCCCTAACGAACGCCACCTGCCACGCTTTCGGCCCGTCCCTGGCGGCATTAAAAAATCGTAGCGTGATAACGATGGTTCCGATGCGCGTGCCGCTCGAAGGCGATTACAGGGGAGATGCAGCCCTTTCCAAAGAGGCATGAACAGACTTCCTACTCCCAAGGAGCCCAAAGATATTAAGCCGCAAATACGTCCTACGCGCGTCTTTTCTACGCCGCGCACCACATTTAAAAAATCGTATCGGAAGAACGGTGGGTCCAATCCGCGTGCCGCTTAAAGGCGATTACAAGGGAGATGCAAACCTTTCCAAAGAGCCATGAAAAGACTTTCTACTCCCAAGGAGACAATAGATATTAAGCCGAAATGACGTCCGACGCGCGCATTTTCTCCGACGCGCACCACATTAAAAAAATCATAGCGTGAAAACCGTGGGTTCGATCCGCGTGCCGCTCGAAGGCGATTACAGCGGAGATGCAGCCCTTTCCAAAGAGCCATGAAAAGACTTTCTACTCCCAAGGAGACAAGAGATATTAAGCCGAAATGACGTCCGACGCGCGCATTTCCTCCGCCGCGCACCACATTTAAAAAAATCATAGCGTGAAAACCGTGGGTTCGATCCGCGTGCCGCTCGAAGGCGATTACAGGGGAGATGCAGCCCTTTCCAAAGAGCCATGAACAGACTTTCTACACCCAATGAGACAAGAGATATTAAGCCGCAAATACGTCCGGCGCGCGTCTTTTCTCCGCCGCGCAACACATTTAAAAAAAATCGTAGCGTGAAAAACGTGGGTTCGATCCGCGTGCCGCTCGAAGGCGATTACAGGGGAGATGCATCCCTTTCAAAAGAGCCATGAACAGACTTTCTACTCCCAAGGAGACCAGAAATATTAACATATAAAGCGTTACGCTCCAGTCGGATGAACGAGAAACGCTTGTACAACTGCAACGAATTGGAGGAGAAAGTTTAAACAAACGCGCTGACTTTGAACGCTCACATCTAGGCCGGGCCAACTCCAAATGGCGTGCAACTCGGTGCGCATCACCTCCATGACTGTCCCTAACGAACGCCACCTGCCACGCTTTCGGCCCGTCCCTGGCGGCATTAAAAAATCGTAGCGTGATAACGATGGTTCCGATGCGCGTGCCGCTCGAAGGCGATTACAGGGGAGATACAGCCCTTTCCAAAGAGCCATGAACAGACTTTCTACTCCCAAGGAGACCAGAGATATTACGCGCATTTTCTCCGACGCGCACCACGTTTAAAAAATCGTAGCGTGAGAACGGTGGGTCCGATCCGCGTGCCGCTTAAAGGCGATTACAGGGGAGATGCATCCCTTTCCAAAGAGCCATGAACAGACTTTCTACTCCCAAGGAGACCAGAGATATTAACAGATAAAGCGTTACGCTCCAGTCGGATGAGCGAGAAACGCTTGTACAATTGCAACGAATTGGAGGAGAAAGTTTAAACAAACGCGCTGACTTTGAAGGCTCACATCTAGGCCGGGCCAGGTCCAAATGGCCTGCAACTCGGTCCGCATCACGTCCATGACTTTTCCTAACGAACGCCACCTGCCAAGCTTTCGGCCCGTCCCTGTCGGCATTAAAAAATCGTAGCATGATAACGATGGTTCCGATCCGCGTGCCGCGCGAAGGCGATTACAGGGGAGATGCAGCCCTTTCCAAAGAGCTATGAACAGACTTTCTACTCCCAAGGAGCCCAAAGATATTAAGCCGCAAATAAGTCCTACGCGCGTCTTTTCTACGCCGCGCACCACATTTAAAAAATCATAGCGTAAGAACGGTGGGTCCGATCCGCGTGCCGCTTAAAGGCGATTACAGGGGAGATGTAACCCTTTCCAAAGAACCATGAAAAGACTTTCTACTCCCAAGGAGACAAGAGATATTAAGCCGCAATGACGTCCGACGCGCGCATTTTCTCCGACGCGCAACACATTTAAAAAAATCATAGCGTGAAAACCGTGGGTTCGATCCGCGTGCCGCTTGAAGGCAATTACAGGGGAGATGCAGCCCTTTCCAAAGAGCCATGAACAGACTTTCTACTCCCAAGGAGACCAGAGATATTAACAGATAAAGCGTTACGCTCCAGTCGGATGAGCGAGAAACGCTTGTACAATTGCAACGAATTGGAGGAGAAAGTTTAAACAAACGCGCTGACTTTGAACGCTCACATCTAGGCCGGGCCAGATCCAAATGGCCTGCAACTCGGTGCGCATCACCTCCATGACTGTCCCTAACGAACGCCACCTGCCACGCTTTCGGCCCGTCCCTGGCGGCATTAAAAAATCGTAGCGTGATAACGATGGTTCCGATGCGCGTGCCGCACGAAGGCGATTACAGGGGAGATGCAGCCCTTTCCAAAGAGCAATGAACAGACTTTCTACTCACAAGGAGACAAGAGATATTAAGCCGCAATGATATCCGACGCGCGCATTTTCTCCGCCGCACACCACATTTAAAAAATCGTAGCGTGAGAACGGTGGGTCCGATCCGCATGCCGCTTAAAGGCGATTACAGGGGAGATGCAACCCTTTCCAAAGAGCCATGAAAAGACTTTCTATTCCCAAGGAGACAAGAGATATTAAGCCGCAATGACGTCCGACGCGCGCATTTTCTCCGCCGCGCACCACATTTAAAAAAATCATAGCGTGAAAACCGTGGGTTCGATCCGCGTGCCGCTTGAAGGCGATTACAGGGGAGATGCAGCATTTCCAAAGAGCCATGAACAGACTTCCTACTCCCAAGGAGAAAAGAGATATTAAGCAGCAATGATGTCCGACACGCGCATTTTCTCCGCCGCGCACCACATTTAAAAAATCTTAGCGTGAGAACGGTGGGTCCGATCCGCGTGCCGCTTAAAGGCGATTACAGGGGAGATGCACCCCTTTCCAAAGAGCCATGAACAGACTTTCTACACCCAATGAGACAAGAGATATTAAGCCGCAAATACGTCCGGCGCGCGTCTTTTCTCCGCCGCGCAACACATTTAAAAAAAATCGTAGCGTGAAAAACGTGGGTTCGATCCGCGTGCCGCTCGAAGGCGATTACAGGGGAGATGCATCCCTTTCAAAAGAGCCATGAACAGACTTTCTACTCCCAAGGAGACCAGAAATATTAACATATAAAGCGTTACGCTCCAGTCGGATGAACGAGAAACGCTTGTACAATTGCAACGAATTGGAGGAGAAAATTTAAACAAACGCGCTGACTTTGAACGCTCACATCTAGGCCGGGCCAACTCCAAATGGCGTGCAACTCGGTGCGCATCACCTCCATGACTGTCCCTAACGAACGCCACCTGCCACGCTTTCGGCCCGTCCCTGGCGGCATTAAAAAATCGTAGCGTGATAACGATGATTCCGATGCGCGTGCCGCTCGAAGGCGATTACAGGGGAGATACAGCCCTTTCCAAAGAGCCATGAACAGACTTTCTACTCCCAAGGAGACCAGAGATATTAACAGATAAAGCGTTACGCTCCAGTCGGATGAGCGAGAAACGCTTGTACAATTGCAACGAATTGGAGGAGAAAGTTTAAACAAACGCGCTGACTTTGAAGGCTCACATCTAGGCCGGGCCAACTCCAAATGGCGTGCAACTCGGTGCGCATCACCTCCATGACTGTCCCTAACGAACGCCACCTGCCACGCTTTCGGCCCGTCCCTGGCGGCATTAAAAAATCGTAACGTGATAACGATGGTTCCGATGCGCGTGCCGCTCGAAGGCGATTACAGGGGAGATGCAGCCCTTTCCAAAGAGGCATGAACAGACTTCCTACTCCCAAGGAGCCCAAAGATATTAAGCCGCAAATACGTCCTACGCGCGTCTTTTCTACGCCGCGCACCACATTTAAAAAATCGTATCGGAAGAACGGTGGGTCCAATCCGCGTGCCGCTTAAAGGCGATTACAAGGGAGATGCAAACCTTTCCAAAGAGCCATGAAAAGACTTTCTACTCCCAAGGAGACAATAGATATTAAGCCGAAATGACGTCCGACGCGCGCATTTTCTCCGACGCGCACCACATTAAAAAAATCATAGCGTGAAAACCGTGGGTTCGATCCGCGTGCCGCTCGAAGGCGATTACAGCGGAGATGCAGCCCTTTCCAAAGAGCCATGAAAAGACTTTCTACTCCCAAGGAGACAAGAGATATTAAGCCGAAATGACGTCCGACGCGCGCATTTCCTCCGCCGCGCACCACATTTAAAAAAATCATAGCGTGAAAACCGTGGGTTCGATCCGCGTGCCGCTCGAAGGCGATTACAGGGGAGATGCAGCCCTTTCCAAAGAGCCATGAACAGACTTTCTACACCCAATGAGACAAGAGATATTAAGCCGCAAATACGTCCGGCGCGCGTCTTTTCTCCGCCGCGCAACACATTTAAAAAAAATCGTAGCGTGAAAAACGTGGGTTCGATCCGCGTGCCGCTCGAAGGCGATTACAGGGGAGATGCATCCCTTTCAAAAGAGCCATGAACAGACTTTCTACTCCCAAGGAGACCAGAAATATTAACATATAAAGCGTTACGCTCCAGTCGGATGAACGAGAAACGCTTGTACAACTGCAACGAATTGGAGGAGAAAGTTTAAACAAACGCGCTGACTTTGAACGCTCACATCTAGGCCGGGCCAACTCCAAATGGCGTGCAACTCGGTGCGCATCACCTCCATGACTGTCCCTAACGAACGCCACCTGCCACGCTTTCGGCCCGTCCCTGGCGGCATTAAAAAATCGTAGCGTGATAACGATGGTTCCGATGCGCGTGCCGCTCGAAGGCGATTACAGGGGAGATACAGCCCTTTCCAAAGAGCCATGAACAGACTTTCTACTCCCAAGGAGACCAGAGATATTACGCGCATTTTCTCCGACGCGCACCACGTTTAAAAAATCGTAGCGTGAGAACGGTGGGTCCGATCCGCGTGCCGCTTAAAGGCGATTACAGGGGAGATGTAACCCTTTCCAAAGAACCATGAAAAGACTTTCTACTCCCAAGGAGACAAGAGATATTAAGCCGCAATGACGTCCGACGCGCGCATTTTCTCCGACGCGCAACACATTTAAAAAAATCATAGCGTGAAAACCGTGGGTTCGATCCGCGTGCCGCTTGAAGGCAATTACAGCGGAGATGCAGCCCTTTCCAAAGAGCCATGAACAGACTTTCTACTCCCAAGGAGACCAGAGATATTAACAGATAAAGCGTTACGCTCCAGTCGGATGAGCGAGAAACGCTTGTACAATTGCAACGAATTGGAGGAGAAAGTTTAAACAAACGCGCTGACTTTGAACGCTCACATCTAGGCCGGGCCAGATCCAAATGGCCTGCAACTCGGTGCGCATCACCTCCATGACTGTCCCTAACGAACGCCACCTGCCACGCTTTCGGCCTATCCCTGGCGGCATTAAAAAATCGTAGCGTGATAACGATGGTTCCGATGCGCGTGCCGCTCGAAGGCGATTACAGGGGAGATACAGCCCTTTCCAAAGAGCCATGAACAGACTTTCTACTCCCAAGGAGACAAGAGATATTATGCGCATTTTCTCCGACGCGCACCACGTTTAAAAAATAGTAGCGTGAGAACGGTGGGTCCGATCCGCGTGCCGCTTAAAGGCGATTACAGGGGAGATGCAACCCTTTCCAAAGAACCATGAAAAGACTTTCTACTCCCAAGGAGACAAGAGATATTAAGCCGCAATGACGTCCGACGCGCGCATTTTCTCCGCCGCGCAGCACATTTAAAAAAATCATAGCGTGAAAACCGTGGGTTCGATCCGCGTGCCGCTCGAAGGCGATTACAGGGGAGATGGAGCCCTTTCCAAAGAGGCATGAACAGACTTCCTACTCCCAAGGAGCCCAAAGATATTAAGCCGCAAATACGTCCTACGCGCGTCTTTTCTACGCCGCGCACCACATTTAAAAAATCGTATCGGAAGAACGGTGGGTCCGATCCGCGTGCCGCTTAAAGGCGATTACAAGGGAGATGCAAACCTTTCCAAAGAGCCATGAAAAGACTTTCTACTCCCAAGGAGACAATAGATATTAAGCCGAAATGACGTCCGACGCGCGCATTTTCTCCGCCGCGCACCACATTTAAAAAAATCATAGCGTGAAAACCGTGGGTTCGATCCGCGTGCCGCTCGAAGGCGATTACAGGGGAGATGCATCCCTTTCAAAAGAGCCATGAACAGACTTTCTACTCCCAATGAGACAAGAGATATCAAGCCGCAAATACGTCCGGCGCGCGTCTATTCTCCGCCGCGCAACACATTTAAAAAAAATCGTAGCGTGAAAACCGTGGGTTCGATCCGCGTGCCGCTTAAAGGCGATTACAGGGGAGATGCAGCCCTTTCCAAAGAGCCATGAAAAGACTTTCTACTCCCAAGGAGACAAGAGATATTAAGCCGAAATGACGTCCGACGCGCGCATTTCCTCCGCCGCGCACCACATTTAAAAAAATCATAGCGTGAAAACCGTGGGTTCGATCCGCGTGCCGCTCGAAGGCGATTACAGGGGAGATGCAGCCCTTTCCAAAGAGGCATGAACAGACTTCCTACTCCCAAGGAGCCCAAAGATATTAAGCCGCAAATACGTCCTACGCGCGTCTTTTCTACGCCGCGCACCACATTTAAAAAATCGTATCGGAAGAACGGTGGGTCCAATCCGCGTGCCGCTTAAAGGCGATTACAAGGGAGATGCAAACCTTTCCAAAGAGCCATGAAAAGACTTTCTACTCCCAAGGAGACAAGAGATATTAAGTCGAAATGACGTCCACGCGCGCATTTCCTCCGCCGCGCACCACATTTAAAAAAATCATAGCGTGAAAACCGTGGGTTCGATCCGCGTGCCGCTCGAAGGCGATTACAGGGGAGATGCAGCCCTTTCAAAAGAGCCATGAACAGACTTCCTACTCCCAAGGAGACCAGAAATATTAACATATAAATCGTTACGCTCCAGTCGGATGAACGAGAAACGCTTGTACAATTGCAACGAATTGGAGGAGAAAGTTTAAACAAACGCGCTGACTTTGAACGCTCACATCTAGGCCGGGCCAACTCCAAATGGCGTGCAACTCGGTGCGCATCACCTCCATGACTGTCGCTAACGAACGCCACCTGCCACGCTTTCGGCCTATCCCTGGCGGCATTAAAAAATCGTAGCGTGATAACGATGGTTCCGATGCGCGTGCCGCTCGAAGGCGATTACAGGGGAGATACAGCCCTTTCCAAAGAGCCATGAACAGACTTTCTACTCCCAAGGAGACAAGAGATATTACGCGCATTTTCTCCGACGCGCACCACGTTTAAAAAATCGTAGCGTGAGAACGGTGGGTCCGATCCGCGTGCCGCTTAAAGGCGATTACAGGGGAGATGCATCCCTTTCCAAAGAGCCATGAACAGACTTTCTACTCCCAAGGAGACCAGAGATATTAACAGATAAAGCGTTACGCTCCAGTCGGATGAGCGAGAAACGCTTGTACAATTGCAACGAATTGGAGGAGAAAGTTTAAACAAACGCGCTGACTTTGAAGGCTCACATCTAGGCCGGGCCAGGTCCAAATGGCCTGCAACTCGGTCCGCATCACGTCCATGACTTTTCCTAACGAACGCCACCTGCCAAGCTTTCGGCCCGTCCCTGGCGGCATTAAAAAATCGTAGCGTGATAACGATGGTTCCGATGCGCGTGCCGCTCGAAGGCGATTACAGGGGAGATACAGCCCTTTCCAAAGAGCCATGAACAGACTTTCTACTCCCAAGGAGACAAGAGATATTACGCGCATTTTCTCCGACGCGCACCACGTTTAAAAAATCGTAGCGTGAGAACGGTGGGTCCGATCCGCGTGCCGCTTAAAGGCGATTACAGGGGAGATGCAACCCTTTCCAAAGAGGCATGAACAGACTTCCTACTCCCAAGGAGACAAGAGATATTAAGCCGCAATGACGTCCGACGCGCGCATTTTCTCCGCCGCGCAGCACATTTAAAAAAATCATAGCGTGAAAACCGTGGGTTCGATCCGCGTGCCGCTCGAAGGCGATTACAGCGGAGATGCAGCCCTTTCCAAAGAGCCATGAAAAGACTTTCTACTCCCAAGGAGACAAGAGATATTAAGCCGAAATGACGTCCGACGCGCGCATTTCCTCCGCCGCGCACCACATTTAAAAAAATCATAGCGTGAAAACCGTGGGTTCGATCCGCGTGCCGCTCGAAGGCGATTACAGGGGAGATGCAGCCCTTTCCAAAGAGCCATGAACAGACTTTCTACACCCAATGAGACAAGAGATATTAAGCCGCAAATACGTCCGGCGCGCGTCTTTTCTCCGCCACGCAACACATTTAAAAAAAATCGTAGCGTGAAAAACGTGGGTTCGATCCGCGTGCCGCTCGAAGGCGATTACAGGGGAGATGCAGCCCTTTCCAAAGAGCCATGAACAGACTTCCTACTCCCAATGAGACAAGAGATATCAAGCCGCAAATACGTGCGGCGCGCGTCTATTCTCCGCCGCGCAACACATTTAAAAAAAATCGTAGCGTGAAAACCGTGGGTTCGATCCGCGTGCCGCTCGAAGGCGATTACAGCGGAGATACAGCCCTTTCCAAAGAGCCATGAACAGACTTTCTACTCCCAAGGAGACCAGAGATATTAACAGATAAAGCGTTAGGCTCCAGTCGGATGAGCGAGAAACGCTTGTACAATTGCAACGAATTGGAGGAGAAAGTTTAAACAAACGCGCTGACTTTGAACGCTCACATCTAGGCCGGGCCAGGTCCAAATGGCCTGCAACTCGGTGCGCATCACCTCCATGACGGTCCCTAACGAACGCCACCTGCCACGCTTTCGGCCCGTCCCTGGCGGCATTAAAAAATCGTAGCGTGATAACGATGGGTCCGATCCGCGTGCCGCTTAAAGGCGATTACAGGGGAGATGCAGCCCTTTCCAAAGAGCCATGAACAGACTTCCTACTCCCAAGGAGACAAGAGATATTAAGCCACAAATACGTCCGGACCGCGTCTTTTCTCCGCAGCTCACCACATTTAAAAAAATCGTAGCGTGAAAACCGTGGGTTCGATATAGTATACATACAGAGTATATAGTTTGACCAAAAGATCGTGCTGATCTTTGATCTCCTGGTTCTTCATCTCCAGCGCCACTTTCAGACTCATAATGTCCTCCTCTATGGGCTGGTATAACACAGACACGAATCATCACTACAGCCAGTACAATGGAAAGGTGGGAATGTGTACTGAATGTGTACTGACGTTATAAGTGAGAGGTGGTGGTACTGGTGGATGTGTACTGACACTATAAGGGATCTCTACCTGCAGTGACAGTTTGAGCTTCTCAAGTTCTTCCTCCAGAGATTTCTTCTCCTGTTCACAGGCCATTTTCATATCTGCCAGAGCAAGTATCATTACTGCTGGATATAACACAGATTGTATATACTACATAATTACTGCTGAATATATAAAATATAATATATATAGTACTATACATATATTAGTGTCACTTTTATTGGAGCCTAAAGGCTAACATTCATTATTAGTTATGTTAGTATTATTGCATTTCCATAGTACTTACTCTTGATGGACCTGTTATGCTCCTCCTCCTCCTGCTGTTTCTGCAGGAGCTCTGTCTCCTCCTGCTGCTTGTGTTTCAGCATCTCCTGAAGAACCTGCAGCTCCTTCTGCTTCTGCAACCTCAACTCCTTCAGCTGCTCAAACAAACTGTTCTCCAACTCCTCCTTCTCACACCGCAAACACTCCAATCGGGCCACAGGCCCCACTAGTGACACAGAACCACACACACACACACACACACACACACACACACACACACACACACACACACACACACAGAGAGAGATAAACATGTATAAATGTATAAGAATTTGTGGATAAAATTATTATGAGATTATTTATAATGAAACGACTACACTACACAACCACTTCTTCCTTTTATTTACATATTATACAGATATTTAGAGATATTTACATTTTATTTACCCGCGTGCGTCTCTCTTCTCCAAGGTAGCGGAGAGATATGAAGGGATAAAAGGGGAAAAGAATAAAATGCACGTCGGTTTTAAATTCGCAGGCTACCTGCGCTGAAGGCGTGGAAAACGAGCACGTGACGGAAAGGCTTCCGTACCCGATGGGTCCAAATCACATGCCCAGCAAAGTAGCCTTAAACCTGGACACACAATGGAGACCATTTGACCCTTTAAAATCATACTACAAGCAGACTTCCAGGCCCAAGAGGTCACACAGTCATGCCCAGCAAAGTACCTCTGGGCCTGGGCAAACTTCACGCAGTTTGACCGTTTAAATAAAACTAGAAACAGACTTCCTGGCCCAAGAGGTCACACAGTCATGCCCAGCAAGGTTGCTTTAAACGTGGGCACACTTCAGACCGTTTCACTCTTTAAATCATTCGAAGCACCACATTTCAAGGCCCAAGAGGTCACAGAATCATGCCCATCAAAGTAGCTCTGGGCCTGGGCACACTTCACGCAGTTTGACCCTTTAAATAATACTACAACCAGACACATACAGGTGCGCACATATACACAGATACACATTCTGTTTAAATTTCTTCACATCTGCAGACTAGAGTAAGCTGAGGGTATAGTGTTAAACCAGGTACTACATAAACAGTATATAGTATATATACAGAGGATATAGTGATAAACCAGGTACTACATACAGAATATATAGTATACATACAGAGTATATAGTTTGACCAAAAGATCGTGCTGATCTCTGATCTCCTGGTTCTTCATCTCCAGCGCCACTTTCAGACTCATAATGTCCTCCTCTATGGGCTGGTATAACACACACACGAATCATCACTACAGCCAGTACAATGGAAAGGTGGGAATGTGTACTGAATGTGTACTGACGTTATAAGTGAAAGGTGGAGGTACTGGTGGATGTGTACTGACACTATAAGGGATCTCTACCTGCAGTGACAGTCTGAGCTTCTCAAGTTCTTCCTCCAGAGATTTCTTCTCCTGTTCACAGGCCATTTTCATATCTGCCAGAGCAAGTATCATTACTGCTGGATAGAACACAGATTGTATATACTACATAATTACTACTGAATATATAAAATATAATATATATAGTACTATACATATATTAGTATCACTTTTATTGGAGCCTAAAGGCTAACATTCATTATTAGTTATGTTAGTATTATTGCATTTCCATAGTACTTACTCTTGATGGACCTGTTATGCTCCTCCTCCTCCTGCTGTTTCTGCAGGAGCTCTGTCTCCTCCTGCTGCTTGTGTTTCAGCATCTCCTGAAGAACCTGCAGCTCCTTCTGCTTCTGCAACCTCAACTCCTTCAGCTGCTCCAACAAACTGTTCTCCAACTCCTCCTTCTCACACCGCAAACACTCCAATCGGTCCACAGGCCCCACTAGTGACACAGAACCACACACACACACACACACACACACACACACACACACACACACACACACACACACACACAGACAAAGAGAGAGATAAACATGTATAAATGTATAAGAATTTGTGGATAAAATTATTATGAGATTATTTATAATGAAACGACTACACTACACAACCACTTCTTCCTTTTATTTACATATTATACAGATATTTAGAGATATTTACATTTTATTTACCCGCGTGCGTCTCTCTTCTCCAAGGTAGCGGAGAGATATGAAGGGATAAAAGGGGAAAAGAATAAAATGCACGTCGGTTTTAAATTCGCAGGCTACCTGCGCTGAAGGCGTGGAAAACGAGCACGTGACGGAAAGGCTTCCGTACCCGATGGGTCCAAATCACATGCCCAGCAAAGTAGCCTTAAACCTGGACACACAATGGAGACCATTTGACCCTTTAAAATCATTCTACAACCAGACTTCCAGGCCCAAGAGGTCACACAGTCATGCCCAGCAAAGTAGCTCTGGGCCTGGGCACACTTCACGCAGTTTGACCGTTTAAATAATACTACAACCAGACTTCCAGGCACAAGAGGTCACACAGTCATGCCCAGCAAGGTTACTTTAAACGTGGGCACACTTCAGACCGTTTCACTCTTTAAATCATTCAAAGCACCACATTTCAAGGCCCAAGAGGTCACAGAATCATGCCCATCAAAGTAGCTCTGGGCCTGGGCACACTTCACGCAGTTTGACCCTTTAAATAATACTACAACCAGACGCATACAGGTGCGCACATATACACAGATACACATTCTGTTTAATTTCTTCACATCTGCAGACTAGAGTAAGCTGAGGTTATAGTGTTAAACCAGGTACTACATAAACAGTATATAGTATATATACAGAGGATATAGTGTTAAACCAGGTACTACATACAGAGTATATAGTATACATACAGAGTATATAGTTTGACCAAAAGATCGTGCTGATCTTTGATCTCCTGGTTCTTCATCTCCAGCGCCACTTTCAGACTCATAATGTCCTCCTCTATGGGCTGGTATAACACACACACGAATCATCACTACAGCCAGTACAATGGAAAGGTGGGAATGTGTACTGCATGTGTACTGACGTTATAAGTGAAAGGTGGAGTTACTGGTGGATGTGTACTGACACTATAAGGGATCTCTACCTGCAGTGACAGTCTGAGCTTCTCAAGTTCTTCCTCCAGAGATTTCTTCTCCTGTTCACAGGCCATTTTCATATCTGCCAGAGCAAGTATCATTACTGCTGGATATAACAGATTGTATATACTACATAATTACTACTGAATATATAAAATATAATATATATAGTACTATACATATATTAGTATCACTTTTATTGGAGCCTAAAGGCTAACATTCATTATTAGTTATGTTAGTATTATTGCATTTCCATAGTACTTACTCTTGATGGACCTGTTATGCTCCTCCTCCTCCTGCTGTTTCTGCAGGAGCTCTGTCTCCTCCTGCTGCTTGTGTTTCAGCATCTCCTGAAGAACCTGCAGCTCCTTCTGCTTCTGCAACCTCAACTCCTTCAGCTGCTCCAACAAACTGTTCTCCAACTCCTCCTTCTCACACCGCAAACACTCCAATCGGGCCACAGGCCCCACTAGTGACAGAACCACACACACACACACACACACACAAAGAGAGAGATAAACATGTATAAATGTATAAGAATTTGTGGATAAAATTATTATGAGATTATTTATAATCAAACGACTACACTACACAACCACATCTTCCTTTTATTTACATATTATACAGATATTTAGAGATATTTACATTTTATTTACCCGCGTGCGTCTCTCTTCTCCAAGGTAGCGGAGAGATATGAAAGGATAAAAGGGGAAAAGAATAAAATGCACGTCGGTTTTAAATTCGCAGGCTACCTGCGCTGAAGGCGTGGAAAACGAGCACGTGACGGAAAGGCTTCCGTACCCGATGGGTCCAAATCACATGCCCAGCAAAGTAGCCTTAAACCTGGACACACAATGGAGAGCATTTGACCCTTTAAAATCATACTACAACCAGACTTCCAGGCCCAAGAGGTCACACAGCCATGTCCAGCAAAGTAGCTCTGGGCATGGGCACACTTCACGCAGTTTGACCGTTTAAATAAAACTAGAAACAGACTTCCTGGCCCAAGAGGTCACAGTCATACCCAGCAAAGTACGTTTAAACCTGGAAACAAATCAGATCCTTTCTGTCATTCAAAGGAATGGGCCTGCAACTCACAACCACATCCCCAGTGAAGCGCACCGTCACCCAGCCACACTACCCAACCTTGCCCGTCCTGGAACAACCACACCTCCAGGGCACCACATGCCAATCTCTCATGCCCAGCAAACTGCAACCTCACGCAGCCAGGCCACACACTGTCTCCCCTTGTACAGTCCAAGGACGAACTCCTCCACAAACCTGGTGTTCACGCGCACACACGCAATTACAACGAATTGGTGGAGAACTTTGAAACAAACTTGCTGACTTTGAATACTCACATCTAGGCTGGGCCAGGTCCAAATGGCCTGCAGCTCGGTGCGCATTAACTGCTTGACTGTCCGTCAAGAACGCCACCTGCCAAGCGTTCGTTCCGTCCCTGGCGGATTTTAAAAAATCGTAGCGTGAGAACGATGGGTCCGATCCGCGTGCCGCTTAAAGGCGATTACAGGGGAGATGCAACCCTTTCCAAAGAACCATGAAAAGACTTTCTACTCCCAAGGAAACGAGATATTAAGCCGCAATGACATCCGACGCGCGCATTTTCTCCGCCGCGCAACACATTTAAAAAAATCATAGCGTGAAAACCGTGGGTTCGATCCGCGTGCCGCTCGAAGGCGATTACAGGGGAGATGCAGCCCTTTCCAAAGAGCCATGAACAGACTTCCTACTCCCAATGAGACAAGAGATATCAAGCCGCAAATACGTCCGGCGCGCGTCTATTCTCCGCCGCGCAACACATATAAAAAAATCGTAGCGTGAAAACCGTGGGTTCGATCCGCGTGCCGCTTAAAGGCGATTACATGGGAGATGCAGCCCTTTCCAAAGAGCCATGAAAAGACTTTCTACTCCCAAGGAGACAAGAGATATTAAGCCGAAATGACATCCGACGCGCGCATTTCCTCCGCCGCGCACCACATTTTAAAAAATCATAGCGTGAAAACCGTGGGTTCGATCCGCGTGCCGCTCGAAGGCGATTACAGCGGAGATGCAGCCCTTTCCAAAGAGCCATGAAAAGACTTTCTACTCCCAAGGAGACAAGAGATATTAAGCCGAAATGACGTCCGACGCGCGCATTTCCTCCGCCGCGCACCACATTTAAAAAAATCATAGAGTGAAAACCGTGGGTTCGATCCGCGTGCCGCTCGAAGGCGATTACAGGGGAGATGCATCCCTTTCAAAAGAGCCATGAACAGACTTTCTACTCCCAAGGAGACCAGAAATATTAACATATAAAGCGTTACGCTCCAGTCGGATGAACGAGAAACGCTTGTACAATTGCAACGAATTGGAGGAGAAAGTTTAAACAAACGCGCTGATTTTGAACGCTCACATCTAGGCCGGGCCAACTCCAAATGGCGTGCAACTCGGTGTGCATCACCTCCATGACTGTCCCTAACGAACGCCACCTGCCACGCTTTCGGCCTATCCCTGGCGGCATTAAAAAATCGTAGCGTGATAACGATGGTTCCGATGCGCGTGCCACTCGAAGGCGATTACAGGGGAGATACAGCCCTTTCCAAAGAGACATGAACAGACTTTCTACTCCCAAGGAGACAAGAGATATTACGCGCATTTTCTCGGACGCGCACCACGTTTAAAAAATCGTAGCGTGAGAACGGTGGGTCCGATCCGCGTGCCGCTTAAAGGCGATTACAGGGGAGATGGAGCCCTTTCCAAAAAGGCATGAACAGACTTCCTACTCCCAAGGAGACAAGAGATATTAAGCCGCAATGACGTCCGACGCGCGCATTTTCTCCGACGCGCAACACATTTAAAAAAATCATAGCGTCAAAACCGTGGGTTCGATCCGCGTGCCGCTCGAAGGCGATTACAGGGGAGATGCAGCCCTTTCCAAAGAGCCATGAACAGACTTTCTACACCCAATGAGACAAGAGATATTAAGCCGCAAATACGTCCGGCGCGCGTCTTTTCTCCGCCGCGCAACACATTTAAAAAAAATCGTAGCGTGAAAACCGTGGGTTCGATCCGCGTGCCGCTCGAAGACGATTACAGGGGAGATGCAGCCCTTTCCAAAGAGCCATGAACAGACTTTCTACTCCCAATGAGACAAGAGATATCAAGCCGCAAATACGTCCGGCGCGCGTCTATTCTCCGCCGCGCAACACATTTAAAAAAAATCGTAGCGTGAAAACCGTGGGTTCGATCCGCGTGCCGCTTAAAGGCGATTACAGGGGAGATGCAGCCCTTTCCAAAGAGCCATGAAAAGACTTTCTACTCCCAAGGAGACAAGAGATATTAAGCCGAAATGACGTCCGACGCGCGCATTTCCTCCGCCGCGCACCACATTTAAAAAAATCATAGCGTGAAAACCGTGGGTTCGATCCGCGTGCCGCTCGAAGGCGATTACAGGGGAGATGCAGCCCTTTCCAAAGAGGCATGAACAGACTTCCTACTCCCAAGGAGCCCAAAGATATTAAGCCGCAAATACGTCCTACGCGCGTCTTTTCTACGCCGCGCACCACATTTAAAAAATCGTATCGGAAGAACGGTGGGTCCAATCCGCGTGCCGCTTAAAGGCGATTACAAGGGAGATGCAAACCTTTCCAAAGAGCCATGAAAAGACTTTCTACTCCCAAGGAGACAATAGATATTAAGCCGAAATGACGTCCGACGCGCGCATTTTCTCCGCCGCGCACCACATTTAAAAAAATCATAGCGTGAAAACCGTGGGTTCGATCCGCGTGCCGCTCGAAGGCGATTACAGCGGAGATGCAGCCCTTTCCAAAGAGCCATGAAAAGACTTTCTACTCCCAAGGAGACAAGAGATATTAAGCCGAAATGACGTCCGACGCGCGCATTTCCTCCGCCGCGCACCACATTTAAAAAAATCATAGCGTGAAAACCGTGGGTTCGATCCGCGTGCCGCTCGAAGGCGATTACAGGGGAGATGCAGCCCTTTCCAAAGAGCCATGAACAGACTTCCTACTCCCAAGGAGCCCAAAGATATTAAGCCGCAAATACGTCCTACGCGCGTCTTTTCCACGCCGCGCACCACATTTAAAAAATCGTATCGGAAGAACGGTGGGTCCAATCCGCGTGCCGCTTAAAGGCGATTACAAGGGAGATGCAAACCTTTCCAAAGAGCCATGAAAAGACTTTCTACTCCCAAGGAGACAATAGATATTAAGCCGAAATGAAGTCCGACGCGCGCATTTTCTCCGTCGCGCACCACATTTAAAAAAATCATAGCGTGAAAACCGTGGGTTCGATCCGCGTGCCGCTCGAAGGCGATTACAGAGGAGATGCAGCCCTTTCCAAAGAGCCATGAAAAGACTTTCTACTCCCAAGGAGACAAGAGATATTAAGCCGAAATGACGTCCGACGTGCGCATTTCCTCCGCCGCGCACCACATTTAAAAAAATCATAGCGTGAAAACCGTGGGTTCGATCCGCGTGCCGCTCGAAGGCGATTACAGGGGAGATGCAGCCCTTTCCAAAGAGCCATGAACAGACTTTCTACACCCAATGAGACAAGAGATATTAAGCCGCAAATACGTCCGGCGCGCGTCTTTTCTCCGCCGCGCAACACATTTAAAAAAAATCGTAGCGTGAAAAACGTGGGTTCGATCCGCGTGCCGCTCGAAGGCGATTACAGGGGAGATGCATCCCTTTCAAAAGAGCCATGAACATACTTTCTACTCCCAAGGAGACCAGAAATATTAACATATAAAGCGTTACGCTCCAGTCGGATGAACGAGAAACGCTTGTACAACTGCAACGAATTGGAGGAGAAAGTTTAAACAAACGCGCTGACTTTGAACGCTCACATCTAGGCCGGGCCAACTCCAAATGGCGTGCAACTCGGTGTGCATCACCTCCATGACTGTCCCTAACGAACGCCACCTGCCACGCTTTCGGCCTATCCCTGGCGGCATTAAAAAATCGTAGCGTGATGGTTCCGATGCGCGTGCCGCTCGAAGGCGATTACAGGGGAGATACAGCCCTTTCCAAAGAGCCATGAACAGACTTTCTACTCCCAAGGAGACAAGAGATATTACGCGCATTTTCTCCGACGCGCACCACGTTTAAAAAATCGTAGCGTGATGGTTCCGATGCGCGTGCCGCTCGAAGGCGATTACAGGGGAGATACAGCCCTTTCCAAAGAACCATGAAAAGACTTTCTACTCCCAAGGAGACAAGAGATATTAAGCCGCAATGACGTCCGACGCGCGCATTTTCTCCGACGCGCAACACATTTAAAAAAATCATAGCGTGAAAACCGTGGGTTCGATCCGCGTGCCGCTCGAAGGCGATTACAGGGGAGATGCAGCCCTTTCCAAAGAGCCATGAACAGACTTTCTACTCCCAATGAGACAAGAGATATCAAGCCGCAAATACGTCCGGCGCGCGTCTATTCTCCGCCGCGCAACACATTTAAAAAAAATCGTAACGTGAAAACCGTGGGTTCGATCCGCGTGCCGCTTAAAGCCGATTACAGGGGAGATGCAGCCCTTTCCAAAGAGCCATGAAAAGACTTTCTACTCCCAAGGAGACAAGAGATATTAAGCCGAAATGACGTCCTACGCGCGTCTTTTCTACGCCGCGCACCACATTTAAAAAATCGTATCGGAAGAACGGTGGGTCCAATCCGCGTGCCGCTTAAAGGCGATTACAACGGAGATGCAAACCTTTCCAAAGAGCCATGAACAGACTTTCTACACCCAATGAGACAAGAGATATTAAGCCGCAAATACGTCCGGCGCGCGTCTTTTCTCCGCCGCGCAACACATTTAAAAAAAATCGTAGCGTGAAAAACGTGGGTTCGATCCGCGTGCCGCTCGAAGGCGATTACAGGGGAGATGCATCCCTTTCAAAAGAGCCATGAACAGACTTTCTACTCCCAAGGAGACCAGAAATATTAACATATAAAGCGTTACGCTCCAGTCGGATGAACGAGAAACGCTTGTACAATTGCAACGAATTGGAGGAGAAAGTTTAAACAAACGCGCTGACTTTGAAGGCTCACATCTAGGCCGGGCCAGGTCCAAATGGCCTGCAACTCGGTCCGCATCACGTCCATGACTTTTCCTAACGAACGCCACCTGCCAAGCTTTCGGCCCGTCCCTGTCGGCATTAAAAAATCGTAGCGTGATAACGATGGTTCCGATCCGCGTGCCGCGCGAAGGCGATTACAGGGGAGATGCAGCCCTTTCCAAAGAACCATGAAAAGACTTTCTACTCCCAAGGAGACAAGAGATATTAAGCCGCAATGACGTCCGACGCGCGCATTTTCTCCGCCGCGCAGCACATTTAAAAAAATCATAGTGTGAAAACCGTGGGTTCGATCCACGTGCCGCTCGAAGGCGATTACAGGGGAGATGCAGCCCTTTCCAAAGAGCCATGAACAGACTTCCTACTCCCAAGGAGCCCAAAGATATTAAGCCGCAAATACGTCCTACGCGCGTCTTTTCCACGCCGCGCACCACATTTAAAAAATCGTATCGGAAGAACGGTGGGTCCAATCCGCGTGCCGCTTAAAGGCGATTACAAGGGAGATGCAAACCTTTCCAAAGAGCCATGAAAAGACTTTCTACTCCCAAGGAGACAATAGATATTAAGCCGAAATGAAGTCCGACGCGCGCATTTTCTCCGACGCGCACCACATTTAAAAAAATCATAGCGTGAAAACCGTGGGTTCGATCCGCGTGCCGCTCGAAGGCGATTACAGCGGAGATGCAGCCCTTTCCAAAGAGCCATGAAAAGACTTTCTACTCCCAAGGAGACAAGAGATATTAAGCCGAAATGACGTCCGACGTGCGCATTTCCTCCGCCGCGCACCACATTTAAAAAAATCATAGCGTGAAAACCGTGGGTTCGATCCGCGTGCCGCTCGAAGGAGATTACAGGGGAGATGCAGCCCTTTCCAAAGAGCCATGAACAGACTTTCTACACCCAATGAGACAAGAGATATTAAGCCGCAAATACGTCCGGCGCGCGTCTTTTCTCCGACGCGCAACACATTTAAAAAAATCATAGCGTGAAAACCGTGGGTTCGATCCGCGTGCCGCTCGAAGGCGAGATGCAGCCCTTTCCAAAGAGCCATGAACATACTTTCTACTCCCAAGGAGACCAGAAATATTAACATATAAAGCGTTACGCTCCAGTCGGATGAACGAGAAACGCTTGTACAACTGCAACGAATTGGAGGAGAAAGTTTAAACAAACGCGCTGACTTTGAACGCTCACATCTAGGCCGGGCCAACTCCAAATGGCGTGCAACTCGGTGTGCATCACCTCCATGACTGTCCCTAACGAACGCCACCTGCCACGCTTTCGGCCTATCCCTGGCGGCATTAAAAAATCGTAGCGTGATGGTTCCGATGCGCGTGCCGCTCGAAGGCGATTACAGGGGAGATACAGCCCTTTCCAAAGAGCCATGAACAGACTTTCTACTCCCAAGGAGACAAGAGATATTACGCGCATTTTCTCCGACGCGCACCACGTTTAAAAAATCGTAGCGTGATGGTTCCGATGCGCGTGCCGCTCGAAGGCGATTACAGGGGAGATACAGCCCTTTCCAAAGAACCATGAAAAGACTTTCTACTCCCAAGGAGACAAGAGATATTAAGCCGCAATGACGTCCGACGCGCGCATTTTCTCCGACGCGCAACACATTTAAAAAAATCATAGCGTGAAAACCGTGGGTTCGATCCGCGTGCCGCTCGAAGGCGATTACAGGGGAGATGCAGCCCTTTCCAAAGAGCCATGAACAGACTTTCTACTCCCAATGAGACAAGAGATATCAAGCCGCAAATACGTCCGGCGCGCGTCTATTCTCCGCCGCGCAACACATTTAAAAAAAATCATAACGTGAAAACCGTGGGTTCGATCCGCGTGCCGCTTAAAGGCGATTACAGGGGAGATGCAGCCCTTTCCAAAGAGCCATGAAAAGACTTTCTACTCCCAAGGAGACAAGAGATATTAAGCCGAAATGACGTCCTACGCGCGTCTTTTCTACGCCGCGCACCACATTTAAAAAATCGTATCGGAAGAACGGTGGGTCCAATCCGCGTGCCGCTTAAAGGCGATTACAACGGAGATGCAAACCTTTCCAAAGAGCCATGAACAGACTTTCTACACCCAATGAGACAAGAGATATTAAGCCGCAAATACGTCCGGCGCGCGTCTTTTCTCCGCCGCGCAACACATTTAAAAAAAATCGTAGCGTGAAAAACGTGGGTTCGATCCGCGTGCCGCTCGAAGGCGATTACAGGGGAGATGCATCCCTTTCAAAAGAGCCATGAACAGACTTTCTACTCCCAAGGAGACCAGAAATATTAACATATAAAGCGTTACGCTCCAGTCGGATGAACGAGAAACGCTTGTACAATTGCAACGAATTGGAGGAGAAAGTTTAAACAAACGCGCTGACTTTGAAGGCTCACATCTAGGCCGGGCCAGGTCCAAATGGCCTGCAACTCGGTCCGCATCACGTCCATGACTTTTCCTAACGAACGCCACCTGCCAAGCTTTCGGCCCGTCCCTGTCGGCATTAAAAAATCGTAGCGTGATAACGATGGTTCCGATCCGCGTGCCGCGCGAAGGCGATTACAGGGGAGATGCAGCCCTTTCCAAAGAACCATGAAAAGACTTTCTACTCCCAAGGAGACAAGAGATATTAAGCCGCAATGACGTCCGACGCGCGCATTTTCTCCGCCGCGCAGCACATTTAAAAAAATCATAGTGTGAAAACCGTGGGTTCGATCCACGTGCCGCTCGAAGGCGATTACAGGGGAGATGCAGCCCTTTCCAAAGAGCCATGAACAGACTTCCTACTCCCAAGGAGCCCAAAGATATTAAGCCGCAAATACGTCCTACGCGCGTCTTTTCCACGCCGCGCACCACATTTAAAAAATCGTATCGGAAGAACGGTGGGTCCAATCCGCGTGCCGCTTAAAGGCGATTACAAGGGAGATGCAAACCTTTCCAAAGAGCCATGAAAAGACTTTCTACTCCCAAGGAGACAATAGATATTAAGCCGAAATGAAGTCCGACGCGCGCATTTTCTCCGACGCGCACCACATTTAAAAAAATCATAGCGTGAAAACCGTGGGTTCGATCCGCGTGCCGCTCGAAGGCGATTACAGCGGAGATGCAGCCCTTTCCAAAGAGCCATGAAAAGACTTTCTACTCCCAAGGAGACAAGAGATATTAAGCCGAAATGACGTCCGACGTGCGCATTTCCTCCGCCGCGCACCACATTTAAAAAAATCATAGCGTGAAAACCGTGGGTTCGATCCGCGTGCCGCTCGAAGGAGATTACAGGGGAGATGCAGCCCTTTCCAAAGAGCCATGAACAGACTTTCTACACCCAATGAGACAAGAGATATTAAGCCGCAAATACGTCCGGCGCGCGTCTTTTCTCCGACGCGCAACACATTTAAAAAAATCATAGCGTGAAAACCGTGGGTTCGATCCGCGTGCCGCTCGAAGGCGAGATGCAGCCCTTTCCAAAGAGCCATGAACAGACTTTCTACTCCCAAGGAGACCAGAGATATTAACAGATAAAGCGTTACGCTCCAGTCGGATGAGCGAGAAACGCTTGTACAATTGCAACGAATTGGAGGAGAAAGTTTAAACAAACGCGCTGACTTTGAACGCTCACATCTAGGCCGGGCCAGGTCCAAATGGCCTGCAACTCGGTCCGCATCACGTCCATGACTTTTCCTAACGAACGCCACCTGCCAAGCTTTCGGCCCGTCCCTGTCGGCATTAAAAAATCGTAGCGTGATAACGATGGTTCCGATGCGAGTGCCGCGCGAAGGCGATTACAGGGGAGATGCAGCCCTTTCCAAAGAGCCATGAACAGACTTCCTACTCCCAAGGAGACAAGAGATATTAAGCAGCAATGATGTCCGACACGCGCATTTTCTCCGCCGCGCACCACATTTAAAAAATCTTAGCGTGAGAACGGTGGGTCCGATCCGCGTGCCGCTTAAAGGCGATTACAGGGGAGATGCAGCCCTTTCCAAAGAGCCATGAAAAGACTTTCTACTCCCAAGGAGACAAGAGATATTAAGCCGAAATGACGTCCGACGTGCGCATTTTCTCCGCCGCGCACCACATTTAAAAAAATCATAGCGTGAAAACCGTGGGTTCGATCCGCGTGCCGCTCGAAGGCGATTACAGGGGAGATGCAGCCCTTTCCAAAGATCCATGAACAGACTTCCTACTCCCAAGGAGACAAGAGATATTAACATATAAAGCGTTACGCTCCAGTCGGATGAGCGAGAAACGCTTGAGCAGTTGCAACGAATTGGAGGAGAAAGTTTAAACAAACGCGCTGAATTTGAACGCTCACATCTAGGTCTGGCCAAGTCCAAATGGCGTGCAACTCGGTGCGCATCACCTCCATGACTGTCCCTAACGAACGCCACCTGCCACGCTTTCGGCCCGTCCCTGGCGGCTTTAAAAAATCGTAGCGTGATAACCGTGGGTCCAATCCGCTTGAAGCTCGAAGGCGATTAGAGGGGAGATGCAGCCCTTTCCAAAGAGCCATGAACAGACTTCCTACTCCCAAGGAGACAAGAGATATTAAGCCACAAATACGTCCGGACCGCGTCTTTTCTCCGCAGCTCACCACATTTAAAAAAATCGTAGCGTGAAAACCGTGGGTTCGATATAGTATACATACAGAGTATATAGTTTGACCAAAAGATCGTGCTGATCTTTGATCTCCTGGTTCTTCATCTCCAGCGCCACTTTCAGACTCATAAAGTCCTCCTCTATGGGCTGGTATAACACACACACGAATCATCACTACAGCCAGTACAATGGAAAGGTGGGAATGTGTACTGAATGTGTACTGACGTTATAAGTGAGAGGTGGAGGTACTGGTGGATGTGTACTGACACTATAAGGGATCTCTACCTGCAGTGACAGTCTGAGCTTCTCAAGTTCTTCCTCCAGAGATTTCTTCTCCTGTTCACAGGCCATTTTCATATCTGCCAGAGCAAGTATCATTACTGCTGGATATAACACAGATTGTATATACTACATAATTACTACTGAATATATAAAATATAATATATATAGTACTATACATATATTAGTATCACTTTTATTGGAGCCTAAAGGCTAACATTCATTATTAGTTATGTTAGTATTATTGCATTTCCATAGTACTTACTCTTGATGGACCTGTTATGCTCCTCCTCCTCCTGCTGTTTCTGCAGGAGCTCTGTCTCCTCCTGCTGCTTGTGTTTCAGCATCTCCTGAAGAACCTGCAGCTCCTTCTGCTTCTGCAACCTCAACTCCTTCAGCTGCTCCAACAAACTGTTCTCCAACTCCTCATTCCTCATTCTCACACCGCAAACACTCCAATCGGGCCACAGGCCCCACTAGTGACACAGAACCACACACACACACACACACACACACACACACACACACACACACACACACACACACAAAGAGAGAGATAAACATGTATAAATGTATAAGAATTTGTGGATAAAATTATTATGAGATTATTTATAATCAAACGACTACACTACACAACCACATCTTCCTTTTATTTACATATTATACAGATATTTACAGATATTTACATTTTATTTACCCGCGTGCGTCTCTCTTCTCCAAGGTAGCGGAGAGATATGAAAGGATAAAAGGGGAAAAGAATAAAATGCACGTCGGTTTTAAATTCGCAGGCTACCTGCGCTGAAGGCGTGGAAAACGAGCACGTGACGGAAAGGCTTCCGTACCCGATGGGTCCAAATCACATGCCCAGCAAAGTAGCCTTAAACCTGGACACACAATGGAGACCATTTGACCCTTTAAAATCATACTACAAGCAGACTTCCAGGCCCAAGAGGTCACACAGTCATGCCCAGCAAAGTACCTCTGGGCCTGGGCACACTTCACGCAGTTTGACCGTTTAAATAAAACTAGAAACAGACTTCCTGGCCCAAGAGGTCACACAGTCATGCCCAGCAAGGTTGCTTTAAACGTGGGCACACTTCAGACCGTTTCACTCTTTAAATCATTCAAAGCACCACATTTCAAGGCCCAAGAGGTCACAGAATCATGCCCATCAAAGTAGCTCTGGGCCTGGGCACACTTCACGCAGTTTGACCCTTTAAATAATACTACAACCAGACACATACAGGTGCGCACATATACACAGATACACATTCTGTTTAATTTCTTCACATCTGCAGACTAGAGTAAGCTGAGGGTATAGTGTTAAACCAGGTACTACATAAACAGTATATAGTATATATACAGAGGATATAGTGTTAAACCAGGTACTACATACAGAGTATATAGTATACATACAGAGTATATAGTTTGACCAAAAGATCGTGCTGATCTTTGATCTCCTGGTTCTTCATCTCCAGCGCCACTTTCAGACTCATAATGTCCTCCTCTATGGGCTGGTATAACCCACACACACGAATCATCACTACAGCCAGTACAATGGAAAGGTGGGAATGTGTACTGAATGTGTACTGACGTTATAAGTGAAAGGTGGAGGTACTGGTGGATGTGTACTGACACTATAAGGGATCTCTACCTGCAGTGACAGTCTGAGCTTCTCAAGTTCTTCCTCCAGAGATTTCTTCTCCTGTTCACAGGCCATTTTCATATCTGCCAGAGCAAGTATCATTACTGCTGGATATAACACAGATTGTATATACTACATAATTACTACTGAATATATAAAATATAATATATATAGTACTATACATATATTAGTATCACTTTTATTGGAGCCTAAAGGCTAACATTCATTATTAGTTATGTTAGTATTATTGCATTTCCATAGTACTTACTCTTGATGGACCTGTTATGCTCCTCCTCCTCCTGCTGTTTCTGCAGGAGCTCTGTCTCCTCCTGCTGCTTGTGTTTCAGCATCTCCTGAAGAACCTGCAGCTCCTTCTGCTTCTGCAACCTCAACTCCTTCAGCTGCTCCAACAAATTGTTCTCCAACTCCTCCTTCTCACACCGCAAACACTCCAATCGGGCCACAGGCCCCACTAGTGACACAGAACCACACACACACACACAGAGAGAGAGATAAACATGTATAAATGTATAAGAATTTGTGGATAAAATTATTATGAGATTATTTATAATCAAACGACTACACTACACAACCACATCTTCCTTTTATTTACATATTATACAGATATTTAGAGATATTTACATTTTATTTACCCGCGTGCGTCTCTCTTCTCCAAGGTAGCGGAGAGATATGAAAGGATAAAAGGGGAAAAGAATAAAATGCACGTCGGTTTTAAATTCGCAGGCTACCTGCGCTGAAGGCGTGGAAAACGAGCACGTGACGGAAAGGCTTCCGTACCCGATGGGTCCAAATCACATGCCCAGCAAAGTAGCCTTAAACCTGGACACACAATGGAGACCATTTGACCCTTTAAAATCATACTACAACCAGACTTCCAGGCCCAAGAGGTCACACAGTCATGCCCAGCAAAGTAGCTCTGGGCCTGGGCACACTTCACGCAGTTTGACCGTTTAAATAAAACTAGAAACAGACTTCCTGGCCCAAGAGGTCACACAGTCATGCCTGGGTCTGGGCACACTTCACGCAGTTTGACCCTTTAAATAATACTACAACCAGACACATACAGGTGCGCACATATACACAGATACACATTCTGTTTAATTTCTTCACATCTGCAGACTAGAGTAAGCTGAGGGTATAGTGTTAAACCAGGTACTACATAAACAGTATATAGTATATATACAGAGGATATAGTGTTAAACCAGGTACTACATACAGAGTATATAGTATACATACAGAGTATATAGTTTGACCAAAAGATCGTGCTGATCTTTGATCTCCTGGTTCTTCATCTCCAGCGCCACTTTCAGACTCATAATGTCCTCCTCTATGGGCTGGTATAACACACACTCGAATCATCACTACAGCCAGTACAATGGAAAGGTGGGAATGTGTACTGAATGTGTACTGACGTTATAAGTGAAAGGTGGAGCTACTGGTGGATGTGTACTGACACTATAAGGGATCTCTACCTGCAGTGACAGTCTGAGCTTCTCAAGTTCTTCCTCCAGAGATTTCTTCTCCTGTTCACAGGCCATTTTCATATCTGCCAGAGCAAGTATCATTACTGCTGGATATAACACAGATTGTATATACTACATAATTACTACTGAATATATAAAATATAATATATATAGTACTATACATATATTAGTATCACTTTTATTGGAGCCTAAAGGCTAACATTCATTATTAGTTATGTTAGTATTATTGCATTTCCATAGTACTTACCCTTGAGGGACCTGTTATGCTCCTCCTCCTCCTGCTGTTTCTGCAGGAGCTCTGTCTCCTCCTGCTGCTTGTGTTTCAGCATCTCCTGAAGAACCTGCAGCTCCTTCTGCTTCTGCAACCTCAACTCCTTCAGCTGCTCCAACAAACTGTTCTCCAACTCCTCCTTCTCACACCGCAAACACTCCAATCGGGCCACAGGCCCCACTAGTGACACAGAACCACAAACACGCACACACAGACACACACACACACACACACACACACACAAAGAGAGAGATAAACATGTATAAATGTATAAGAATTTGTGGATAAAATTATTATGAGATTATTTATAATGAAACGACTACACTACACAACCACTTCTTCCTTTTATTTACATATTATACAGATATTTACAGATATTTACATTTTATTTCCCAGCGTGCGTCTCTCTTCTCCAAGGTAGCGGAGAGATATGAAAGGATAAAAGGGGAAAAGAATAAAATGCACGTCGGTTTTAAATTCGCAGGCTACCTGCGCTGAAGGCGTGGAAAACGAGCACGTGACGGAAAGGCTTCCGTACCCGATGGGTCCAAATCACATGCCCAGCAAAGTAGCCTTAAACCTGGACACACAATGGAGACCATTTGACCCTTTAAATAATACTACAACCAGACACATACAGGTGCGCACATATACACAGATACACATTCTGTTTAAATTTCTTCACATCTGCAGACTAGAGTAAGCTGAGGGTATAGTGTTAAACCAGGAACTACATAAACAGTATATAGTATATATACAGAGGATATAGTGTTAAACCAGGTACTACATACAGAGTATATAGTATACATACAGAGTATATAGTTTGACCAAAAGATCGTGCTGATCTTTGATCTCCTGGTTCTTCATCTCCAGCGCCACTTTCAGACTCATAATGTCCTCCTCTATGGGCTGGTATAACCCACACACACGAATCATCACTACAGCCAGTACAATGGAAAGGTGGGAATGTGTACTGAATGTGTACTGACGTTATAAGTGAAAGGTGGAGGTACTGGTGGATGTGTACTGACACTATAAGGGATCTCTACCTGCAGTGACAGTCTGAGCTTCTCAAGTTCTTCCTCCAGAGATTTCTTCTCCTGTTCACAGGCCATTTTCATATCTGCCAGAGCAAGTATCATTACTGCTGGATATAACATAGATTGTATATACTACATAATTACTACTGAATATATAAAATATAATATATATAGTACTATACATATATTAGTATCACTTTTATTGGAGCCTAAAGGCTAGCATTCATTATTAGTTATGTTAGTATTATTGCATTTCCATAGTACTTACTCTTGATGGACCTGTTATGCTCCTCCTCCTCCTGCTGTTTCTGCAGGAGCTCTGTCTCCTCCTGCTGCTTGTGTTTCAGCATCTCCTGAAGAACCTGCAGCTCCTTCTGCTTCTGCAACCTCAACTCCTTCAGCTGCTCCAACAAACTGTTCTCCAACTCCTCATTCCTCATTCTCACACCGCAAACACTCCAATCGGGCCACAGGCCCCACTAGTGACACAGAACCACACACACACACACACACACACAAAGAGAGAGATAAACATGTATAAATGTATAAGAATTTGTGGATAAAATTATTATGAGATTATTTATAATCAAACGACTACACTACACAACCACATCTTCCTTTTATTTACATATTATAGAGATATTTAGAGATATTTACATTTTATTTACCCGCGTGCGTCTCTCTTCTCCAAGGTAGCGGAGATATATGAAAGGATAAAAGGGGAAAAGAATAAAATGCACGTCGGTTTTAAATTCGCAGGCTACCTGCGCTGAAGGCGTGGAAAACGAGCACGTGACGGAAAGGCTTCCGTACCCGATGGGTCCAAATCACATGCCCAGCAAAGTAGCCTTAAACCTGGACACACAATGGAGACCATTTGACCCTTTAAAATCATACTACAACCAGACTTCCAGGCCCAAGAGGTCACACAGTCATGCCCAGCAAAGTAGCTCTGGGCCTGGGCACACATGACGCAGTTTGACCGTTTAAATAAAACTAAACCAGACACATACAGGTCGGCACATATACACAGATACACATTCTGTTTAATTTCTTCACATCTGCAGACTAGAGTAAGCTGAGGGTATAGTGTTAAACCAGGTACTACATAAACAGTATATAGTATATATTCAGAGGATATAGTGTTAAACCAGGTACTACATACAGAGTATATAGTATACATACAGAGTATATAGTTTGACCAAAAGATCGTGCTGATCTTTGATCTCCTGGTTCTTCATCTCCAGCGCTACTTTCAGACTCATAATGTCCTCCTCTATGGGCTGGTATAAAACACACACGAATCATCACTACAGCCAGTACAATGGAAAGGTGGGAATGTGTACTGAATGTGTACTGACGTTATAAGTGAAAGGTGGAGCTACTGGTGGATGTGTACTGACACTATAAGGGATCTCTACCTGCAGTGACAGTCTGAGCTTCTCAAGTTCTTCCTCCAGAGATTTCTTCTCCTGTTCACAGGCCATTTTCATATCTGCCAGAGCAAGTATCATTACTGCTGGATATAACACAGATTGTATATACTACATAATTACTACTGAATATATAAAATATAATATATATAGTACTATACATATATTAGTGTCACTTTTATTGGAGCCTAAAGGCTAACATTCATTATTAGTTATGTTAGTATTATTGCATTTCCATAGTACTTACTCTTGATGGACCTGTTATGCTCCTCCTCCTCCTGCTGTTTCTGCAGGAGCTCTGTCTCCTCCTGCTGCTTGTGTTTCAGCATCTCCTGAAGAACCTGCAGCTCCTTCTGCAACCTCAACTCCTTCAGCTGCTCCAACAAACTGTTCTCCAACTCCTCCTTCTCACACCGCAAACACTCCAATCGGGCCACAGGCCCCACTAGTGACACAGAACCACACACACACACACACACACACACACACACAGAAAGAGAGAGATAAACATGTATAAATGTATAAGAATTTGAGGATAAAATTATTATGAGATTATTTATAATCAAACGAGTACACTATACAACCACTTCTTCCTTTTATTTAGATATTATACAGATATGTACAGATATTTACATTTTATTTACCCGCGTGCGTCTCTCTTCTCCAAGGTAGCGGAGAGATATGAAAGGATAAAAGGGGAAAAGAATAAAATGCACGTCGGTTTTAAATTCACAGGCTACCTGCGCTGAAGGCGTGGAAAACGAGCACGTGACGGAAAGGCTTCCGTACCCGATGGGTCCAAATCACATGCCCAGCAAAGTAGCCTTAAACCTGGACACACAATGGAGACCATTTGACCCTTTAAAATCATACTACAACCAGACTTCCAGGCCCAAGAGGTCACATAGTCATGCCCAGCAAAGTAGCTCTGGGCCTGGGCACACTTCACGCAGTTTGACCGTTTAAATAAAACTAAACCAGACACATACAGGTGCGCACATATACACAGATACACATTCTGTTTAATTGCTTCACATCTGCAGACTAGAGTAAGCTGAGGGTATAGTGTTAAACCAGGTACTACATAAACAGTATATAGTATATATACAGAGGATATAGTGTTAAACCAGGTACTACATACAGAGTATATAGTATACATACAGAGTATATAGTTTGACCAAAAGATCGTGCTGATCTTTGATCTCCTGGTTCTTCATCTCCAGCGCTACTTTCAGACTCATAATGTCCTCCTCTATGGGCTGGTATAACACACACACGAATCATCACTACAGCCAGTACAATGGAAAGGTGGGAATGTGTACTGAATGTGTACTGACGTTATAAGTGAAAGGTGGAGGTACTGGTGGATGTGTACTGACACTATAAGGGATCTCTACCTGCAGTGACAGTCTGAGCTTCTCAAGTTCTTCCTCCAGAGATTTCTTCTCCTGTTCACAGGCCATTTTCATATCTGCCAGAGCAAGTATCATTACTGCTGGATATAACACAGATTGTATATACTACATAATTACTACTGAATATATAAAATATAATATATATAGTACTATACATATATTAGTATCACTTTTATTGGAGCCTAAAGGCTAACATTCATTATTAGTTATGTTAGTATTATTGCATTTCCATAGTACTTACTCTTGATGGACCTGTTATGCTCCTCCTCCTCCTGCTGTTTCTGCAGGAGCTCTGTCTCCTCTTGCTGCTTGTGTTTCAGCATCTCCTGAAGAACCTGCAGCTCTTTCTGCTTCTGCAACCTCAACTCCTTCAGCTGCTCCAACAAATTGTTCTCCAACTCCTCCTTCTCACACTGCAAACACTCCAATCGGGCCACAGGCCCCACTAGTGACACAGAACCACACACACACACACACAGACACACACACACACACACACAGAGAGAGAGATAAACATGTATAAATGTATAAGAATTTGTGGATAAAATTACTATGAGATTATTTATAATCAAACGACTACACTATACAACCACATCTTCCTTTTATTTACATATTATACAGACATTTAGAGATATTTACATTTTATTTACCCGCGTGCGTCTCTCTTCTCCAAGGTAGCAGATAGATATGAAAGGATAAAAGGGGAAAAGAATAAAATGCACGTCGGTTTTAAATTCGCAGGCTACCTGCGCTGAAGGCGTGGAAAACCAGCACGTGACGGAAAGGCTTCCGTACCCGATGGGTCCAAATCACATGCCCAGCAAAGTAGCCTTAAACCTGGACACACAATGGAGACCATTTGACCCTTTAAAATCATACTACAACCAGACTTCCAGGCCCAAGAGGTCACATAGTCATTCCCAGCAAAGTAGCTCTGGGCCTGGGCACACTTCACGCAGTTTGACCCTTTAAATAATACTACAACCAGACACATACAGGTGGGCACATATACACAGATACACATTCTGTTTAATTTCTTCACATCTGCAGACTAGAGTAAGCTGAGGGTATAGTGTTAAACCAGGTACTACATAAACAGTATATAGTATATATACAGAGGATATAGTGTTAAACCAGGTACTACATACAGAGTATATAGTATACATACAGAGTATATAGTTTGACCAAAAGATCGTGCTGATCTTTGATCTCCTGGTTCTTCATCTCCAGCGCCACTTTCAGACTCAATGTCCTCCTCTATGGGCTGGTATAACACACACAAAAATCATCACTACAGCCAGTACAATGGAAAGGTGGGAATGTGTACTGAATGTGTACTGACGTTATAAGTGAAAGGTGGAGCTACTGGTGGATGTGTACTGACACTATAAGGGATCTCTACCTGCAGTGACAGTCTGAGCTTCTCAAGTTCTTCCTCCAGAGATTTCTTCTCCTGTTCACAGGCCATTTTCATATCTGCCAGAGCAAGTATCATTACTGCTGGATATAACACAGATTGTATATACTACATAATTACTACTGAATATACAAAATATAATATATATAGTACTATACATATATTAGTATCACTTTTATTGGAGCCTAAAGGCTAACATTCATTATTAGTTATGTTAGTATTATTGCATTTCCATAGTACTTACTCTTGATGGACCTGTTATGCTCCTCCTCCTCCTGCTGTTTCTGCAGGAGCTCAGTCTCCTCCTGCTGCTTGTGTTTCAGCATCTCCTGAAGAACCTGCAGCTCCTTCTGCTTCTGCAACCTCAACTCCTTCAGCTGCTCCAACAAATTGTTCTCCAACTCCTCCTTCTCACACCGCAAACACTCCAATCGGGCCACAGGCCCCACTAGTGACACAGAACCCCACACACACACACAGAGAGATAAACATGTATAAATGTATAAGAATTTGTGGATAAAATTATTATGAGATTATTTATAATCAAACGACTACACTACACAACCACTTCTTCCTTTTATTTACATATTATACAGATATTTACAGATATTTACCCGTGTGCGTCTCTCTTCTCCAAGGTAGCGGAGAGATATGAAAGGATAAAAGGGGAAAAGAATAAAATGCACGTCGGTTTTAAATTCGCAGGCTACCTGCGCTGAAGGCGTGGAAAACGAGCACGTAACGGACAGGCTTCCGTACCCGATGGGTCCAAATCACATGCCCAGCAAAGTAGCCTTAAACCTGGACACACAATGGAGACCATTTGACCCTTTAAAATCATACTACAACCAGACTTCCAGGCCCAAGAGGTCACACAGTCATGCCCAGCAAAGTAGCTCTGGGCCTGGGCACACTTCACGCAGTTTGACCCTTTAACCAAAACTAGAAACAGACCTGCAAGCCCAGGAGCTCACAGAATCATACCCAGTAAAGTAGCTAGCTAGCTTTCAGCTCAGTAACCGTAGCTAGCTAGCTAGCTATCAGCTCAGTAAACCATACAATCAAATGTCCACCAAGCATTTAAACCGCAAGCATTTAAACCACTAGATACCGCTAGTTACCGGCTGCACGGTTAACAGTGCAAAGCCATTACCAAGCTACCTAGCTAGCTAGCTAGCTACCGGAAGCACTTTTAACAGTGCAAAGTCAGTAGCTAGCTAGTAGTAGCTACTGTAGCTAGCTAGCTACCGGAAGCACTTTTAACAGTGCAAAGTCAGTAGCTAGCTAGTAGTAGCTACTGTAGCTAGCTAGCTAGCTACTGACTTTGCACTGTTAACCTTGCAGCCGGTAGCTCGCTAGCTAGCTAGCAGCTCAGTAACCGTACAAATTCGCCTGCTGCTGAAAACTGTCAAGTTGTATTTATAGCTTTCGTTTTAGTTCTCTCAGCTTACTTATTTGGTTTTTTTGTGTGTGTGTTTTTTTCAGGGAAGTTTAATAATTTCTTAGAAATCTTGGAACATTTTGCCAGTTGGCATCTAGGAAAGCCTTTCTGCCCACAGACAATAAACACAAGCCAGAATTCCTCAAACAGGAATGAATCTACTAATTTAGTAACATTTCAGGCACATGAGTGGAGGAACTAGCAAATTCTAAATGATGAAATCGAAGCTGATAAAAATCCATGAAAATATAAACTGGTCATGAAAAAATGCTTGTGAATTGAAAATGTAAGTGATAGGATTAAAACAGTCTTGATTTGATATATTTTTAAAAATCAAATATCAAGTTTGATCATTCATGACCAAGGGAGTTTCTATGAGGGTGTAAACAACAAATGCATGTGAACTAAATACTACAGTGGTATATAATTAAATAATTGGAATAACTTTGTGTCACGTCATTTAACGTTTAACTCAAGCCGTTTGTGTTACCGGACTCTTTTATCACTTAACATTAGTAACTGTTTTAGTTGCCTTGTTTATCCAATAACATTCATTAATTAATCAATCCATGGTTTAACCCAAGCAATTTTCGTTACTTCCGCCTCTCGACGCAAAAATGTCAATCAGAACGTTGCGCCCGCAAACTTCAAATAAACGATAAATAAGGCAAGTAATAAAAATGGATGAAGTTGAAAGATAAGTTGATTAAACTTGAGTCAAATAAAACTACTTATCAGTCAAAACGTCAATTCATATGCATTTTATTGACTCAAAATTTAATTTACGTGCATTTTAATCAGCCATATTTTTGGTGTATAGACCTGAGTTTTGTCGTTGAAGAGAATAAAAGAATCCGTCGTGTAAACTTACGCCATCTGCAGGCTGAGATGGTGTTGGGTTGACCCGGATGTGACGTTTGCCAAGCTGATGACATATCACGATATTAATTGTGAGATTTCCTTACCATCTTTGCTCTTCGCAGAAGGGCACAGTGCGGTTTACAGGGCACAGTTTGACCGTTTAAATAATACTACAACCAGACTTCCAGGCACAAGAGGTCACACAGTCATGCCCAGCAAGGTTGCTTTAAACGTGGGCACACTTCAGACCGTTTCACTCTTTAAATCGTTCAAAGCACCAGATTTCAAGGCCCAAGAGGTCACAGAATCATGCCCAGCAAAGTAGCTCTGGGCCTGGGCACACTTCATGCAGTTTGACCCTTTAAATAATACTACAACCAGACTTCCAGGCACAAGAGGTCACACAGTCATGCCCAGCAAAGTAGCTCTGGGCATGGGCACACTTCATGCAGTTTGACCCTTTAAATAATACTACAACCAGACTTCCAGGCACAAGAGGTCACACAGTCATGCACAGCAAAGTAGTGCTGGGCCAGGGCACACTTCATGTACTTTGTGCCTTTAAATAATACTACAACCAGACTTCCAAGCCGAAGAGGTCACAGAGTCATGCCCAGCAAAGTCGCTATGGGCCTGGGCAGACCATGCAATTTGACCCTTTAACCAAAACTAGAAACAGAACTCAAAGCCCAGGAGGTCACAGAATCATGCCCATCAAAGTAGCTCTGGGCCTGTGTACACTTCAGGCCATTTCACCTTTTATATAATGGAAACACCAGACCTCCAGGCCCAAGAGGTCACACAGTCATGCCCAGAAAAGTAACTCTGGGCCTATACACACTTCACGCAGTTTGACCGTTTAAATAAAACTAGAAACAGACTTCCTGGCCCAAGAGGTCACACAGTCATGCCCAGCAAAGTAGCCTTAAACCTGGACACACAATGGAGACCATTTGACCCTTTAAAATCATACTACAACCAGACTTCCAGGCCCAAGAGGTCACACAGTCATGCCCAGCAAAGTAGCTCTGGGCCTGGGCACACTTCACGCAGTTTGACCGTTTAAATAAAACTAGAAACAGACTTCCTGGCCCAAGAGGTCACACAGTCATGCCCAGCAAAGTAGCCTTAAACCTGGACACACAATGGAGACCATTTGACCCTTTAAAATCATACTACAACCAGACTTCCAGGCCCAAGAGGTCACACAGTCATGCCCAGCAAAGTAGCTCTGGGCCTGGGCACACTTCACGCAGTTTGACCGTTTAAATAAAACTAGAAACAGACTTCCTGGCCCAAGAGGTCACACAGTCATGCCCATCAAAGTAGCTCTGGGCCTGGGCACACTTCACGCAGTTTGACCCTTTAAATAATACTACAACCAGACACATACAGGTGCGCACATATACACAGATACACATTCTGTTTAATTTCTTCACATCTGGAGACTAGAGTAAGCTGAGGGTATAATGTTAAACCAGGTACTATGTAAACAGTATATAGTTTTACCAAAAGATCGTGCTGATCTTTGATCTCCTGGTTCTTTATCTCCAGCCACTTTCAGACTCATGTCCTCCTCTATGGGCTGGTATAACACACACACACACACACACACACACACACACACACACACACAGACACACACACACACACACACACACACACACACACACACACACACAGACAAACAGAAAGACACACAGACATATGAAATTAGCAAGCCATATAGTGTAGAAATAGATTGATGTTATTCAGGGACCTCATTTATAAAACTTTGTGGATTCCAAAGTGAAAGTGTGTGTATTCTGCACAAATAACAGGAAATGGCATATACCCCCCAAAAACTTAGATTTCTAAAGCCTCGAATATGAATTATTGGGAGATAGAGGCGACAATGCAGCGCTAAAGACAAAAAAGGAATTTTAACCACAGGTATGAGTGCCAGCACCAGCAACCGCAGGTGTGAGTGGCATTATATTTACATTTACCCTCCACATCCTTTGTGTCTGTGTATTCGTCCTCGATGCGTCCAGCACACCAGCTCCAGAAACGCCTCATTTTTCCTCTGTCCTCTTCAGTGTCTTTCCACAGACTGATCTGTAAAGGTGTTCATGGGATTCCCCTCACGTGTGACATCGGGCCACAGGACATATGGGGTTCTAAAGTTCCAAGAGCGTAGATGAGTTGTTTTTCTTTGAATTTCCTAATTTCATTGCTGCCATAGCAACAACTGGCAATGCAAACAGACGTGTCATTAATGCAGTGACTCTACCTCAACCTGGATTGATCAACCATGTACGGCTCACCGGAGACTGTGATACGTATAACATCCCAAAGTGTACTTAATTCTGAGCAAAATCTAACTAGCCTCATTACTGCTGAACTATGAGGGGCCATTTAGGGAGAAATCAGGGAAACACTACTTGTACATACATATGAAACATTTTCACATAAATAGCCTACTACTTACATTTGTGTATAATAATTTAAACTCGCATATACACGCACTTGCCCACTCAATCTCTGGTGCGTAAACAAAGAGTTGCACTATGCTTATGTTGGTATGGGGGTGTCTGTGTGTATATAACAATTTTCAGTGCGCCCGGAAGTCATTTCATTGTCATTTCAAGGCAGATATTTAACATGTGTACAGTGCGTATAATAGACAGAGGAAGACTGTTGAACTATTAATATTAGGACGGTTATTGACATCTGTGTAATGAGTAGTGCTTCTCTTAATGACAACTGTAACTGTTTTCCCATATAGAATTGTGTGCCTTATATTGTTTGGAGGAACTTTTTCTTCTCATTTAGAAATATGTGGACTAAGTGCTCAGATTGTCTTATTACTTATTATGCTCAGTCTCACCATTTTTGGCAGATTTCACCACGTTATTACGAACGTGGATACGTTATCTTATAATTATAAGCAGTGTGAGATGTGAAGCTAAGCGAAGCACATGTGCAGAATTTCTAACAATAGTCTGTTTTGTATAGCCTGGCTAACTGACCAATCAGTGAAATTAAATGTGGTTGCTGAGCCTGTTGCAGCTGGGTCAATTTAATTTGATTTCATTGTGTTTAATTTTAAACTCAGCTGCGTGCCATGAGACACAAGTTAATCTGAGCATTTTTTGTTCTAACGCCGACTTAACCTAGCCATGTTTTACAGTTATCTTGAAATAATTGAGGTTCATCGCTAGAGGGTGCTGTTCATCTTTTTTTTTCTTTTTTTCTATTATTGATCAGGAAAAAACGATAAAACAGAGAATTTGTGGATAAAATTATTATGAGATTATTTATAATCAAATGACTACACTACACAACCACTTCTTCCTTTTATTTACATATTATGCAGATATTTACATTTTATTTACTCGTGTGCGTCTCTCTTCTCCAATGTAGCGGAGAGATATGAAAGGATAAAAGGGGAAAAGAATAAAATGCACGTCGGTTTTAAATTCGCAGGCTACCTGCGCTGAAGGCGTGGAAAACGAGCACGTGACGGAAAAGCTTCCGTACCCGATGGGTCCAAATCACATGCCCATCAAAGTAGCCTTAAACCTGGACACACAATGGAGACCATTTGACCCTTTAAAATCATACTACAACCAGACTTCCAGGCACAAGAGGTCACACAGTCATGCCCAGCAAAGTAGGTCTGGGCCTGGGCACACTTCACGCAGTTTGACCGTTTAAATAAAACTAGAAACAGACTTCCTGGCCCAAGAGGTCACACAGTCATGCCCAGCAAAGTAGCTCTGGGCCTGGGCACACTTCAATCACTTTGTGCCTTTAAATCATACTACTACTACCACCAGACTTCCAGGGCCTAGAGGTCACACAGTCATGCACAGCAAAGTAGCTCTGGGCCTGGGCACACTTCATGCAGTTTGACCCTTTAAATAATACTACAACCAGACACATACAGGTGCGCACATATACACAGATACACATTCTGTTTAATTTCTTCACATCTGCAGACTAGAGTAAGCTGAGGGTATAGTGTTAAACCAGGTACTACATAAACAGTATATAGTATATATACAGAGGATATAGTGTTAAACCAGGTACTACATACAGAGTATATAGTATACATACAGAGTATATAGTTTGACCAAAAGATCGTGCTGATCTTTGATCTCCTGGTTCTTCATCTCCAGCGCCACTTTCAGACTCATAATGTCCTCCTCTATGGGCTGGTATAACACACACACGAATCATCACTACAGCCAGTACAATGGAAAGGTGGGAATGTGTACTGAATGTGTACTGACGTTATAAGTGAAAGGTGGAGGTACTGGTGGATGTGTACTGACACTATAAGGGATCTCTACCTGCAGTGACAGTCTGTGCTTCTCAAGTTCTTCCTCCAGAGATTTCTTCTCCTGTTCACAGGCCATTTTCATATCTGCCAGAGCAAGTACCATTACTGCTGGATATAACACAGATAGTATATACTACATAATTCACTTCTTCCTTTTATTTACATATTATACAGATATTTACATTTTATTTACCCGCGTGCGTCTCTCTTCTCCAAGGTAGCGGAGAGATATGAAAGGATAAAAGGGGAAAAGAATAAAATGCACGTCGGTTTTAAATTCGCAGGCTACCTGCGCTGAAGGCGTGGAAAATGAGCACGTGACGGAAAGGCTTCCGTACCCGATGGGTCCAAATCACATGCCAAGCAAAGTAGCCTTAAACCTGGACACACAATGGAGACCATTTGACCCTTTAAAATCATACTACAACCAGACTTCCAGGCCCAAGAGGTCACACAGTCATGCCCAGCAAAGTAGCTCTGGGCATGGGCACACTTCACGCAGTTTGACCGTTTAAATAAAAGTAGAAACAGACTTCCTGGCCCAAGAGGTCACACAGTCATGCCCAGCAAGGATGCTTTAAACGTGGGCACACTTCAGACCGTTTCACTCTTTAAATCATTCAAAGCACCACATTTCAAGGCCCAAGAGGTCACAGAATCATGCCCATCAAAGTAGCTCTGGGCCTCGGCACACTTCATGCAGTTTGACCCTTTAAATAATACTACAACCAGACACATACAGGTGCGCACATATACACAGATACACATTCTGTTTAATTTCTTCACATCTGCAGACTAGAGTAAGCTGAGGGTATAGTGTTAAACCAGGTACTACATAAACAGTATATAGTATATATACAGAGGATATAATGTTAAACCAGGTACTACATACAGACTATATAGTTTGACCAAAAGATCGTGCTGATCTTTGATCTCCTGGTTCTTCATCTCCAGCGCCACTTTTAGACTCATAATGTCCTCCTCTATGGGCTGGTATAACACACACACGAATCATCACTACAGCCAGTACAATGGAAAGGTGGGAATGTGTACTGAATGTGTACTGACGTTATAAGTGAAAGGTGGAGCTACTGGTGGATGTGTACTGACACTATAAGGGATCTCTACCTGCAGTGACAGTCTGAGCTTCTCAAGTTCTTCCTCCAGAGATTTCTTCTCCTGTTCACAGGCCATTTTCATATCTGCCAGAGCAAGTATCATTACTGCTGGATATAACACAGATTGTATATACTACATAATTACTACTGAATATATAAAATATAATATATATAGTACTATACATATATTAGTATCACTTTTATTGGAGCCTAAAGGCTAACATTCATTATTAGTTATGTTAGTATTATTGCATTTCCATAGTACTTACCCTTGAGGGACCTGTTATGCTCCTCCTCCTCCTGCTGTTTCTGCAGGAGCTCTGTCTCCTCCTGCTGCTTGTGTTTCAGCATCTCCTGAAGAACCTGCAGCTCTTTCTGCTTCTGCAACCTCAACTCCTTCAGCTGCTCCAACAAACTGTTCTCCAACTCCTCCTTCTCACACCGCAAACACTCCAATCGGGCCACAGGCCCCACTAGTGACACAGAACCACACACACGCACACACAGACACACACACACACACACAAAGAGAGAGATAAACATGTATAAATGTATAAGAATTTGTGGACAAAATTATTATGAGATTATTTATAATGAAACGACTACACTACACAACCACTTCTTCCTTTTATTTACATATTATACAGATATTTACAGATATTTACATTTTATTTCCCCGCGTGCGTCTCTCTTCTCCAAGGTAGCGGAGAGATATGAAAGGATAAAAGGGGAAAAGAATAAAATGCACGTCGGTTTTAAATTCGCAGGCTACCTGCGCTGAAGGCGTGGAAAACGAGCACGTGACGGAAAGGCTTCCGTACCCGATGGGTCCAAATCACATGCCCAGCAAAGTAGCCTTAAACCTGGACACACAATGGAGACCATTTGCCCCTTTAAAATCATACTACAACCAGACACATACAGGTGCGCACATATACACAGATACACATTCTGTTTAAATTTCTTCACATCTGCAGACTAGAGTAAGCTGAGGGTATAGTGTTAAACCAGGAACTACATAAACAGTATATAGTATATATACAGAGGATATAGTGTTAAACCAGGTACTACATACAGAGTATATAGTATACATACAGAGTATATAGTTTGACCAAAAGATCGTGCTGATCTTTGATCTCCTGGTTCTTCATCTCCAGCGCCACTTTCAGACTCATAATGTCCTCCTCTATGGGCTGGTATAACCCACACACACGAATCATCACTACAGCCAGTACAATGGAAAGGTGGGAATGTGTACTGAATGTGTACTGACGTTATAAGTGAAAGGTGGAGGTACTGGTGGATGTGTACTGACACTATAAGGGATCTCTACCTGCAGTGACAGTCTGAGCTTCTCAAGTTCTTCCTCCAGAGATTTCTTCTCCTGTTCACAGGCCATTTTCATATCTGCCAGAGCAAGTATCATTACTGCTGGATATAACATAGATTGTATATACTACATAATTACTACTGAATATATAAAATATAATATATATAGTACTATACATATATTAGTATCACTTTTATTGGAGCCTAAAGGCTAGCATTCATTATTAGTTATGTTAGTATTATTGCATTTCCATAGTACTTACTCTTGATGGACCTGTTATGCTCCTCCTCCTCCTGCTGTTTCTGCAGGAGCTCTGTCTCCTCCTGCTGCTTGTGTTTCAGCATCTCCTGAAGAACCTGCAGCTCCTTCTGCTTCTGCAACCTCAACTCCTTCAGCTGCTCCAACAAACTGTTCTCCAACTCCTCCTTCTCACACCGCAAACACTCCAATCGGGCCACAGGCCCCACTAGTGACACAGAACCACACACACACACACACACACAAACACACACACACACACACACACACACACACACAAAGAGAGAGATAAACATGTATAAATGTATAAGAATTTGTGGATAAAATTATTATGAGATTATTTATAATCAAACGACTACACTACACAACCACATCTTCCTTTTATTTACATATTATACAGATATTTAGAGATATTTACATTTTATTTACCCGCGTGCGTCTCTCTTCTCCAAGGTAGCGGAGAGATATGAAAGGATAAAAGGGGAAAAGAATAAAATGCACGTCGGTTTTAAATTCGCAGGCTACCTGCGCTGAAGGCGTGGAAAACGAGCACGTGACGGAAAGGCTTCCGTACCCGATGGGTCCAAATCACATGCCCAGCAAAGTAGCCTTAAACCTGGACACACAATGGAGAGCATTTGACCCTTTAAAATCATACTACAACCAGACTTCCAGGCCCAAGAGGTCACACAGCCATGCCCAGCAAAGTAGCTCTGGGCCTGGGCACACTTCACGCAGTTTGACCGTTTAAATAAAACTAGAAACAGACTTCCTGGCCCAAGAGGTCACAGTCATACCCAGCAAAGTACGTTTAAACCTGGAAACAAATCAGATCCTTTCTGTCATTCAAAGGAATGGGCCTGCAACTCACAACCACATCCCCAGTGAAGCGCACCGTCACCCAGCCACACTACCCCACCTTGCCCGTCCTGGAACAACCACACCTCCAGGGCACCACATGCCAATCTCTCATGCCCAGCAAACTGCAACCTCACGCAGCCAGGCCACACACTGTCTCCCCTTGTACAGTCCAAGGACGAACTCCTCCACAAACCTGGTGTTCACGCGCACACACGCAATTACAACGAATTGGTGGAGAACTTTGAAACAAACGTGCTGACTTTGAATACTCACATCTAGGCTGGGCCAGGTCCAAATGGCCTGCAGCTCGGTGCGCATTAACTGCTTGACTGTCCGTCACGAACGCCACCTGCCAAGCGTTCGTTCCGTCCCTGGCGGATTTTAAAAAATCGTAGCGTGAGAACGATGGGTGCGATCCGCGTGCCGCTTAAAGGCGATTACAGGGGAGATGCAACCCTTTCCAAAGAACCATGAAAAGACTTTCTACTCCCAAGGAAACGAGATATTAAGCCGCAATGACATCCGACGCGCGCATTTTCTCCGCCGTGCAGCACATTTAAAAAAATCATAGCGTGAAAACCGTGGGTTCGATCCGCGTGCCGCTCGAAGGCGATTACAGGGGAGATGCAGCCCTTTCCAAAGAGGCATGAACAGACTTCCTACTCCCAAGGAGCCCAAAGATATTAAGCCGCAAATACGTCCTACGCGCGTCTTTTCTACGCCGCGCACCACATTTAAAAAATCGTATCGGAAGAACGGTGGGTCCAATCCGCGTGCCGCTTAAAGGCGATTACAAGGGAGATGCAAACCTTTCCAAAGAGCCATGAAAAGACTTTCTACTCCCAAGGAGACAATAGATATTAAGCCGAAATGACGTCCGACGCGCGCATTTTCTCCGCCGCGCACCACATTTAAAAAAATCATAGCGTGAAAACCGTGGGTTCGATCCGCGTGCCGCTCGAAGGCGATTACAGCGGAGATGCAGCCCTTTCCAAAGAGCCATGAAAAGACTTTCTACTCCCAAGGAGACAAGAGATATTAAGCCGAAATGACGTCCGACGCGCGCATTTCCTCCGCCGCGCAACACATTTAAAAAAAATCGTAGCGTGAAAAACGTGGGTTCGATCCGCGTGCCGCTCGAACGCGATTACAGGGGAGATGCATCCCTTTCAAAAGAGCCATGAACAGACTTTCTACTCCCAAGGAGACCAGAAATATTAACATATAAAGCGTTACGCTCCAGTCGGATGAACGAGAAACGCTTGTACAATTGCAACGAATTGGAGGAGAAAGTTTAAACAAACGCGCTGACTTTGAACGCTCACATCTAGGCCGGGCCAACTCCAAATGGCGTGCAACTCGGTGTGCATCACCTCCATGACTGTCCCTAACGAACGCCACCTGCCACGCTTTCGGCCTATCCCTGGCGGCATTAAAAAATCGTAGCGTGATAACGATGGTTCCGATGCGCGTGAAGCTCGAAGGCGATTACAGGGGAGATACAGCCCTTTCCAAAGAGCCATGAACAGACTTTCTACTCCCAAGGAGACAAGAGATATTACGCGCATTTTCTCCGACGCGCACCACGTTTAAAAAATCGTAGCGTGAGAACGGTGGGTCCGATCCGCGTGCCGCTTAAAGGCGATTACAGGGGAGATGCAACCCTTTCCAAAGAACCATGAAAAGACTTTCTACTCCCAAGGAGACAAGAGATATTAAGCCGCAATGACGTCCGACGCGCGCATTTTCTCCGCCGCGCAGCACATTTAAAAAAATCATAGCGTGAAAACCGTGGGTTCGATCCGCGTGCCGCTCGAAGGCGATTACAGGGGAGATGCAGCCCTTTCCAAAGAGCCATGAACAGACTTTCTACACCCAATGAGACAAGAGATATTAAGCCGCAAATACGTCCGGCGCGCGTCTTTTCTCCGCCGCGCAACACATTTAAAAAAAATCGTAGCGTGAAAACCGTGGGTTCGATCCGCGTGCCGCTCGAAGGCGATTACAGGGGAGATGCAGCCCTTTCCAAAGAGCCATGAACAGACTTTCTACTCCCAATGAGACAAGAGATATCAAGCCGCAAATACGTCCGGCGCGCGTCTATTCTCCGCCGCGCAACACATTTAAAAAAAATCGTAGCGTGAAAACCGTGGGTTCGATCCGCGTGCCGCTCGAAGGCGATTACAGGGGAGATGCAGCCCTTTCCAAAGAGGCATGAACAGACTTCCTACTCCCAAGGAGCCCAAAGATATTAAGCCGCAAATACGTCCTACGCGCGTCTTTTCTACGCCGCGCACCACATTTAAAAAATCGTATCGGAAGAATGGTGGGTCCAATCCGCGTGCCGCTTAAAGGCGATTACAAGGGAGATGCAAACCTTTCCAAAGAGCCATGAAAAGACTTTCTACTCCCAAGGAGACAAGAGATATTAAGCCGAAATGACGTCCGACGCGCGCATTTCCTCCGCCGCGCACCACATTTAAAAAAATCATAGCGTGAAAACCGTGGGTTCGATCCGCGTGCCGCTCGAAGGCGATTACAGGGGAGACGCAGCCCTTTCCAAAGAGCCATGAACAGACTTTCTACACCCAATGAGACAAGAGATATTAAGCCGCAAATACGTCCGGCGCGCGTCTTTTCTCCGCCGCGCAACACATTTAAAAAAAATCGTAGCGTGAAAAACGTGGGTTCGATCCGCGTGCCGCTCGAAGGCGATTACAGGGGAGATGCATCCCTTTCCAAAGAGCCATGAACAGACTTTCTACTCCCAAGGAGACCAGAGATATTAACAGATAAAGCGTTACGCTCCAGTCGGATGAGCGAGAAACGCTTGTACAATTGCAACGAATTGGAGGAGAAAGTTTAAACAAACGCGCTGACTTTGAAGGCTCACATCTAGGCCGGGCCAGGTCCAAATGGCCTGCAACTCGGTCCGCATCACGTCCATGACTTTTCCTAACGAACGCCACCTGCCAAGCTTTCGGCCCGTCCCTGTCGGCATTAAAAAATCGTAGCGTGATAACGATGGTTCCGATCCGCGTGCCGCGCGAAGGCGATTACAGGGGAGATGCAGCCCTTTCCAAAGAGCCATGAACAGACTTTCTACTCCCAAGGAGCCCAAAGATATTAAGCCGCAAATAAGTCCTACGCGCGTCTTTTCTACGCCTCGCACCACATTTAAAAAATCGTAGCGTAAGAACGGTGGGTCCGATCCGCGTGCCGCTTAAAGTCGATTACAGGGGAGATGCAACCCTTTCCAAAGAACCATGAAAAGACTTTCTACTCCCAAGGAGACAAGAGATATTAAGCCGCAATGACGTCCGACCCGCGCATTTATTGCGCCGCGCACCACATTTAAAAAATCGTAGCGTGAGAACGGTGGGTTCGATCCGCGTGCCGCTTAAAGGCGATTACAGGGGAGATGCAGCCCTTTCCAAAGAGGCATGAACAGACTTCCTACTCCCAAGGAGCCCAAAGATATTAAGCCGCAAATACGTCCTACGCGCGTCTTTTCTACGCCGCGCACCACATTTAAAAAATCGTATCGGAAGAATGGTGGGTCCAATCCGCGTGCCGCTTAAAGTCGATTACAAGGGAGATGCAAACCTTTCCAAAGAGCCATGAACAGACTTTCTACTTCCAAGGAGACCAGAAATATTAACATATAAAGCGTTACGCTCCAGTCGGATGAACGAGAAACGCTTGTACAATTGCAACGAATTGGAGGAGAAAGTTTAAACAAACGCGCTGACTTTGAACGCTCACATCTAGGCCGGGCCAACTCCAAATGGCGTGCAACTCGGTGTGCATCACCTCCATGACTGTCCCTAACGAACGCCACCTGCCACGCTTTCGGCCCGTCCCTGGCGGCATTAAAAAATCGTAGCGTGATAACGATGGTTCCGATGCGCGTGCCGCTCGAAGGCGATTACAGGGGAGATACAGCCCTTTCCAAAGAGCCATGAACAGACTTCCTACTCCCAAGGAGACAAGAGATATTAAGCCACAAATACGTCCGGACCGCGTCTTTTCTCCGCAGCTCACCACATTTAAAAAAATCGCAGCGTGAAAACCGTGGGTTCGATATAGTATACATACAGAGTATATAGTTTGACCAAAAGATCGTGCTGATCTTTGATCTCCTGGTTCTTCATCTCCAGCGCCACTTTCAGACTCATAAAGTCCTCCTCTATGGGCTGCTATAACACACACACGAATCATCACTACAGCCAGTACAATGGAAAGGTGGGAATGTGTACTGAATGTGTACTGACATTATAAGTGAGAGGTGGAGGTACTGGTGGATGTGTACTGACACTATAAGGGATCTCTACCTGCAGTGACAGTCTGAGCTTCTCAAGTTCTTCCTCCAGAGATTTCTTCTCCTGTTCACAGGCCATTTTCATATCTGCCAGAGCAAGTATCATTACTGCTGGATATAACACAGATTGTATATACTACATAATTACTACTGAATATATAAAATATAATATATATAGTACTATACATATATTAGTATCACTTTTATTGGAGCCTAAAGGCTAACATTCATTATTAGTTATGTTAGTATTATTGCATTTCCATAGTACTTACTCTTGATGGACCTGTTATGCTCCTCCTCCTCCTGCTGTTTCTGCAGGAGCTCTGTCTCCTCTTGCTGCTTGTGTTTCAGCATCTCCTGAAGAACCTGCAGCTCCTTCTGCTTCTGCAACCTCAACTCCTTCAGCTGCTCCAACAAATTGTTCTCCAACTCCTCCTTCTCACACCGCAAACACTCCAATCGGGCCACAGCCCCACTAGTGACACAGAACCACACACACACACACACACACACACACAGACACACACACACACACACAGAGAGAGAGATAAACATGTATAAATGTATAAGAATTTGTGGATAAAATTACTATGAGATTATTTATAATCAAACGACTACACTACACAACCACATCTTCCTTTTATTTACATATTATACAGATATTTAGAGATATTTACATTTTATTTACCCGCGTGCGTCTCTCTTCTCCAAGGTAGCGGAGAGATATGAAAGGATAAAAGGGGAAAAGAATAAAATGCACGTCGGTTTTAAATTCGCAGGCTACCTGCGCTGAAGGCGTGGAAAACGAGCACGTGACGGAAAGGCTTCCGTACCCGATGGGTCCAAATCACATGCCCAGCAAAGTAGCCTTAAACCTGGACACACAATGGAGACCATTTGACCCTTTAAAATCATACTACAACCAGACTTCCAGGCCCAAGAGGTCACACAGTCATGCCCAGCAAGGATGCTTTAAACGTGGGCACACTTCAGACCGTTTCACTCTTTAAATCATTCAAAGCACCACATTTCAAGACCCAAGAGGTCACAGAATCATGCCCATCAAAGTAGCTCTGCGCCTGGGCACACTTCACGCAGTTTGACCCTTTAAATAATACTACAACCAGACACATACAGGTGCGCACATATACACAGATACACATTCTGTTTAATTTCTTCACATCTGCAGACTAGAGTAAGCTGAGGGTATAGTGTTAAACCAGGTACTACATAAACAGTATATAGTATATATACAGAGGATATAGTGTTAAACCAGGTACTACATACAGAGTATATAGTTTGACCAAAAGATCGTGCTGATCTTTGATCTCCTGGTTCTTCATATCCAGCGCTACTTTCAGACTCATAATGTCCTCCTCTATGGGCTGGTATAACACACACACGAATCATCACTACAGCCAGTACAATGGAAAGGTGGGAATGTGTACTGAATGTGTAGTGACGTTATAAGTGAAAGGTGGAGCTACTGGTGGATGTGTACTGACACTATAAGGGATCTCTACCTGCAGTGACAGTCTGAGCTTCTCAAGTTCTTCCTCCAGAGATTTCTTCTCCTGTTCACAGGCCATTTTCATATCTGCCAGAGCAAGTATCATTACTGCTGGATATAACACAGATTGTATATACTACATAATTACTACTGAATATATAAAATATAATATATATAGTACTATACATATATTAGTATCACTTTTATTGGAGCCTAAAGGCTAACATTCATTATTAGTTATGTTAGTATTATTGCATTTCCATAGTACTTACTCTTGATGGACCTGTTATGCTCCTCCTCCTCCTGCTGTTTCTGCAGGAGCTCTGTCTCCTCTTCCTGCTTGTGTTTCAGCATCTCCTGAAGAACCTGCAGCTCTTTCTGCTTCTGCAACCTCAACTCCTTCAGCTGCTCCAACAAATTGTTCTCCAACTCCTCCTTCTCACACCGCAAACACTCCAATCGGGCCACAGGCCCCACTAGTGACACAGAACCACACACACACACACACACACAGATAAACATGTATAAATGTATAAGAATTTGTGGATAAAATTATTATGAGATTATTTATAATCAAACGACTACACTACACAACCACTTCTTCCTTTTATTTACATATTATACAGATATTTACAGATATTTACCCGTGTGCGTCTCTCTTCTCCAAGGTAGCGGAGAGATATGAAAGGATAAAAGGGGAAAAGAATAAAATGCACGTCGGTTTTAAATTCGCAGGCTACCTGCGCTGAAGGCGTGGAAAACGAGCACGTAACGGACAGGCTTCCGTACCCGATGGGTCCAAATCACATGCCCAGCAAAGTAGCCTTAAACCTGGACACACAATGGAGACCATTTGACCCTTTAAAATCATACTACAACCAGACTTCCAGGCCCAAGAGGTCACACAGTCATGCCCAGCAAAGTAGCTCTGGGCCTGGGCACACTTCACGCAGTTTGACCGTTTAAATAAAACTAGAAACAGACTTCCTGGCCCAAGAGGTCACAGAGTCATGCCTGGGTCTGGGCACACTTCACGCAGTTTGACCCTTTAAATAATACTACAACCAGACACATACAGGTGCGCACATATACACAGATACACATTCTGTTTAATTTCTTCACATCTGCAGACTAGAGTAAGCTGAGGGTATAGTGTTAAACCAGGTACTACATAAACAGTATATAGTATATATACAGAGGATATAATGTTAAACCAGGTACTACATACAGACTATATAGTTTGACCAAAAGATCGTGCTGATCTTTGATCTCCTGGTTCTTCATCTCCAGCGCCACTTTCAGACTCATAATGTCCTCCTCTATGGGCTGGTATGACACACACACGAATCATCACTTCAGCCAGTACAATGGAAAGGTGGGAATGTGTACTGAATGTGTACTGACGTTATAAGTGAAAGGTGGAGCTACTGGTGGATGTGTACTGACACTATAAGGGATCTCTACCTGCAGTGACAGTCTGAGCTTCTCAAGTTCTTCCTCCAGAGATTTCTTCTCCTGTTCACAGGCCATTTTCATATCTGCCAGAGCATGTATCATTACTGCTGGATATAACACAGATTGTATATACTACATAATTACTACTGAATATATAAAATATAATATATATAGTACTATACATATATTAGTATCACTTTTATTGGAGCCTAAAGGCTAACATTCATTATTAGTTATGTTAGTATTATTGCATTTACATAGTACTTACTCTTGATGGACCTGTTATGCTCCTCCTCCTCCTGCTGTTTCTGCAGGAGCTCTGTCTCCTCCTGCTGCTTGTGTTTCAGCATCTCCTGAAGAACCTGCAGCTCCTTCTGCTTCTGCAACCTCAACTCCTTCAGCTGCTCCAACAAACTGTTCTCCAACTCCTCCTTCTCACACCACAAACACTCCAATCGGGCCACAGGCCCCACTAGTGACACAGAACCACACACAAACACACACACACACACACACACACACACACACAGAGTGAGATAAACATGTATAAATGTATAAGAATTTGTGGATAAAATTATTATGAGATTATTTATAATGAAACGACTACACTACACAACCACTTCTTCCTTTTATTTACATATTATACAGAAATTTACAGATATTTACATTTTATTTACCCGCGTGCATCTCTCTTCTCCAAGGTAGCGGAGAGATATGAAAGGATAAAAGGGGAAAAGAATAAAATACACGTCGGTTTTAAATTCGCAGGCTACCTGCGCTGAAGGCGTGGAAAACGAGCACGTGACGGAAAGGCTTCCGTACCCGATGGGTCCAAATCACATGCCCAGCAAAGTAGCCTTAAACCTGGACACACAATGGAGACCATTTGACCCTTTAAATAATACTACAACCAGACACATACAGGTGCGCACATATACACATTCTGTTTAAATTTCTTCACATCTGCAGACTAGAGTAAGCTGAGGGTATAGTGTTAAACCAGGAACTACATAAACAGTATATAGTATATATACAGAGGATATAGTGTTAAACCAGGTACTACATACATAGTATATAGTATACATACAGAGTATATAGTTTGACCAAAAGATCGTGCTGATCTTTGATCTCCTGGTTCTTCATCTCCAGCGCCACTTTCAGACTCATAATGTCCTCCTCTATGGGCTGGTATAACCCACACACACGAATCATCACTACAGCCAGTACAATGGAAAGGTGGGAATGTGTACTGAATGTGTACTGACGTTATAAGTGAAAGGTGGAGGTACTGGTGGATGTGTACTGACACTATAAGGGATCTCTACCTGCAGTGACAGTCTGAGCTTCTCAAGTTCTTCCTCCAGAGATTTCTTCTCCTGTTCACAGGCCATTTTCATATCTGCCAGAGCAAGTATCATTACTGCTGGATATAACATAGATTGTATATACTACATAATTACTACTGAATATATAAAATATAATATATATAGTACTATACATATATTAGTATCACTTTTATTGGAGCCTAAAGGCTAGCATTCATTATTAGTTATGTTAGTATTATTGCATTTCCATAGTACTTACTCTTGATGGACCTGTTATGCTCCTCCTCCTCCTGCTGTTTCTGCAGGAGCTCTGTCTCCTCCTGCTGCTTGTGTTTCAGCATCTCCTGAAGAACCTGCAGCTCCTTCTGCTTCTGCAACCTCAACTCCTTCAGCTGCTCCAACAAACTGTTCTCCAACTCCTCCTTCTCACACCGCAAACACTCCAATCGGGCCACAGGCCCCACTAGTGACACAGAACCACACACACACACACACACACACACACACACACACACACACACACACACACACACACACAAAGAGAGAGATAAAAATGTATAAATGTATAAGAATTTGTGGATAAAATTATTATGAGATTATTTATAATCAAACGACTACACTACACAACCACTTCTTCCTTTTATTTACATATTATACAGATATTTACAGATATTTACATTTTATTTACCCGCGTGCGTCTCTCTTCTCCAAGGTAGCGGAGAGATATGAAAGGATAAAAGGTGAAAAGAATAAAATGCACGTCGGTTTTAAATTCGCAGGCTACTTGCGCTGAAGGCGTGGAAAACGAGCACGTGACGGAAAGGCTTCCGTACCCGATGGGTCCAAATCACATGCCCAACAAAGTAGCCTTAAACCTGGACACACAATGGAGACCATTTGACCCTTTAAAATCATACTACAACCAGACTTCCAGGCCCAAGAGGTCACACAGTCATGCCCAGCAAAGTAGCTCTGGGCCTGGGCACACTTCACGCAGTTTTACCGTTTAAATAAAACTAGAAACAGACACATACAGGTGCGCACATATACACAGATACACATTCTGTTTAATTTCTTCACATCTGCAGACTAGAGTAAGCTGAGGGTATAGTGTTAAACCAGGTACTGCATAAACAGTATATAGTATATATACAGAGGATATAATGTTAAACCAGGTACTACATACAGAGTATATAGTTTGACCAAAAGATCGTGCTGATCTTTGATCTCCTGGTTCTTCATCTCCAGCGCCACTTTCAGACTCAAAGTCCTCCTCTATGGGCTGGTATAACACACACACGAATCATCACTACAGCCAGTACAATGGAAAGGTGGGAATGTGTACTGAATGTGTACTGACGTTATAAGTGAAAGGTGGAGGTACTGGTGGATGTGTACTGACACTATAAGGGATCTCTACCTGCAGTGACAGTCTGAGCTTCTCAAGTTCTTCCTCCAGAGATTTCTTCTCCTGTTCACAGGCCATTTTCATATCTGCCAGAGCAAGTATCATTACTGCTGGATATAACACAGATTGTATATACTACATAATTACTACTGAATATATAAAATATAATATATATAGTACTATACATATATTAGTATCACTTTTATTGGAGCCTAAAGGCTAACATTCATTATTAGTTATGTTAGTATTATTGCATTTCCATAGTACTTACTCTTGATGGACCTGTTATGCTCCTCCTCCTCCTGCTGTTTCTGCAGGAGCTCTGTCTCCTCTTGCTGCTTGTGTTTCAGCATCTCCTGAAGAACCTGCAGCTCCTTCTGCTTCTGCAACCTCAACTCCTTCAGCTGCTCCAACAAACTGTTCTCCAACTCCTCCTTCTCACACCGCAAACACTCCAATCGGGCCACAGGCCCCACGAGTGACACAGAACCACACACACACACACAAAGAGAGAGATAAACATGTATAAATGTATAAGAATTTGTGGATAAAATTATTATGAGATTATTTATAATCAAACGACTACACTACACAACCACACCTTCCTTTTATTTACATATTATACAGATATTTAGAGATATTTACATTTTATTTACCCGCGTGCGTCTCTCTTCTCCAAGGTAGCGGAGAGATATGAAAGGATAAAAAGGGAAAAGAATAAAATGCGCGTCGGTTTTAAATTCGCAGGCTACCTGCGCTGAAGGCGTGGAAAACGAGCACGTGACGGAAAGGCTTCCGTACCCGATGGGTCCAAATCACATGCCCAGCAAAGTAGACTTAAACCTGGATACACAATGGAGACCATTTGACCCTTTAAAATCATACTACAAGCAGACTTCCAGGCCCAAGAGGTCACACAGTCATGCCCAGCAAAGTAGCTCTCGGCCTGGGCACACTTTACGCAGTTTGACCGTTTAAATAAAACTAGAAACAGACTTCCTGGCCCAAGAGGTCACACAGTCATGCCCAGCAAGGTTACTTTAAACGTGGGCACACTTCAGAACGTTTCACTCTTTAAATCATTCAAAGCACCACATTTCGAGGCCCAAGAGGTCACAGAATCATGCCCATCAAAGTAGCTCTGGGCCTGGGCACACTTGACGCAGTTTGACCCTTTAAATAATACTACAACCAGACACATACAGGTGCGCACATATACACAGATACACATTCTGTTTAATTTCTTCACATCTGCAGACTAGAGTAAGCTGAGGGTATAGTGTTAAACCAGGTACTACATAAACAGTATATAGTATATATACAGAGGATATAGTGTTAAACCAGGTACTACATACAGAGTATATAGTTTGACCAAAACATCGTGCTGATCTTTGATCTCCTGGTTCTTCATCTCCAGCGCCACTTTCAGAATTATAATGTCCTCCTCTATGGGCTGGTATAACACACACACGAATCATCACTACAGCCAGTACAATGGAAAGGTGGGAATGTGTACTGAATGTGTACTGACGTTATAAGTGAAAGGTGGAGGTACTGGTGGATGTGTACTGACACTATAAGGGATCTCTACCTGCAGTGACAGTCTGTGCTTCTCAAGTTCTTCCTCCAGAGATTTCTTCTCCTGTTCACAGGCCATTTTCATATCTGCCAGAGCAAGTATCATTACTGCTGGATATAACACAGATTGTATATACTACATAATTACTACTGAATATATAAAATATAATATATATAGTACTATACATCTATTAGTATCACTTTTATTGGAGCCTAAAGGCTAGCATTCATTATTAGTTATGTTAGTATTATTGCATTTCCATAGTACTTACTCTTGATGGACCTGTTATGCTCCTCCTCCTCCTGCTGTTTCTGCAGGAGCTCTGTCTCCTCCTGCTGCTTGTGTTTCAGCATCTCCTGAAGAACCTGCAGCTCCTTCTGCTTCTGCAACCTCAACTCCTTCAGCTGCTCCAACAAATTGTTCTCCAACTCCTCCTTCTCACACCGCAAACACTCCAATCGGGCCACAGGCCCCACTAGTGACACAGAACCACACACACACACACACACACACAAACACACAGAGAGAGAGATAAACATGTATAAATGTATAAGAATTTGTGGATAAAATTATTATGAGATTATTTATAATCAAACGACTACACTACACAACCACTTCTTCCTTTTATTTACATATTATACAGATATTTACATTTTATTTACCCGCGTGCGTCTCTCTTCTCCAAGGTAGCGGAGAGATATGAAGGGATAAAAGGGGAAAAGAATAAAATGCACGTCGGTTTTAAATTCGCAGGCTACCTGCGCTGAAGGCGTGGAAAACGAGCACGTGACGGAAAGGCTTCCGTACCCGATGGGTCCAAATCACATGCCCAGCAAAGTAGCCTTAAACCTGGACACACAATGGAGACCATTTGACCCTTTAAAATCATTCTACAACCAGACTTCCAGGCCCAAGAGGTCACACAGTCATGCCCAGCAAGGTTACTTTAAACGTGGGCACACTTCAGACCGTTTCACTCTTTAAATCATTCAAAGCACCACATTTCGAGGCCCAAGAGGTCACAGAATCATGCCCATCAAAGTAGCTCTGGGCCTGGGCACACTTGACGCAGTTTGACCCTTTAAATAATACTACAACCAGACACATACAGGTGCGCACATATACACAGATATACATTCTGTTTAATTTCTTCACATCTGCAGACTAGAGTAAGCTGAGGGTATAGTGTTAAACCAGGTACTACATAAACAGTATATAGTATATATACAGAGGATATAGTGTTAAACCAGGTACTACATACAGAGTATATAGTATACATACAGAGTATATAGTTTGACCAAAAGATCGTGCTGATCTTTGATCTCCTGGTTCTTCATCTCCAGCGCTACTTTCAGACTCATAATGTCCTCCTCTATGGGCTGGTATAACACACACACGAATCATCACTACAGCCAGTACAATGGAAAGGTGGGAATGTGTACTGAATGTGTACTGACGTTATAAGTGAAAGGTGGAGCTACTGGTGGATGTGTACTGACACTATAAGGGATCTCTACCTGCAGTGACAGTCTGAGCTTCTCAAGTTCTTCCTCCAGAGATTTCTTCTCCTGTTCACAGGCCATTTTCATATCTGCCAGAGCAAGTATCATTACTGCTGGATATAACACAGATTGTATATACTACATAATTACTACTGAATATATAAAATATAATATATATAGTACTATACATATATTAGTATCACTTTTATTGGAGCCTAAAGGCTAACATTCATTATTAGTTATGTTAGTATTATTGCATTTCCATAGTACTTACTCTTGATGGACCTGTTATGCTCCTCCTCCTCCTGCTGTTTCTGCAGGAGCTCTGTCTCCTCTTGCTGCTTGTGTTTCAGCATCTCCTGAAGAACCTGCAGCTCTTTCTGCTTCTGCAACCTCAACTCCTTCAGCTGCTCCAACAAATTGTTCTCCAACTCCTCCTTCTCACACCGCAAACACTCCAATCGGGCCACAGGCCCCACGAGTGACACAGAACCACACACACACACACAAAGAGAGAGATAAACATGTATAAATGTATAAGAATTTGTGGATAAAATTATTATGAGATTATTTATAATCAAACGACTACACTACACAACCACACCTTCCTTTTATTTACATATTATACAGATATTTAGAGATATTTACATTTTATTTACCCGCGTGCGTCTCTCTTCTCCAAGGTAGCGGAGAGATATGAAAGGATAAAAAGGGAAAAGAATAAAATGCGCGTCGGTTTTAAATTCGCAGGCTACCTGCGCTGAAGGCGTGGAAAACGAGCACGTGACGGAAAGGCTTCCGTACCCGATGGGTCCAAATCACATGCCCAGCAAAGTAGACTTAAACCTGGACACACAATGGAGACCATTTGACCCTTTAAAATCATACTACAACCAGACTTCCAGGCCCAAGAGGTCACACAGCCATGCCCAGCAAAGTAGCTCTGGGCCTGGGCACACTTCACGCAGTTTGACCGTTTAAATAAAACTAGAAACAGACTTCCTGGCCCAAGAGGTCACAGTCATACCCAGCAAAGTACGTTTAAACCTGGAAACAAATCAGATCCTTTCTGTCATTCAAAGGAATGGGCCTGCAACTCACAACCACATCCCCAGTGAAGCGCACCGTCACCTAGCCACACTACCCCACCTTGCCCGTCCTGGAACAACCACACCTCCAGGGCACCACATGCCAATCTCTCATGCCCAGCAAACTGCAACCTCACGCAGCCAGGCCACACACTGTCTCCCCTTGTACAGTCCAAGGACGAACTCCTCCACAAACCTGGTGTTCACGCGCACACACGCAATTACAACGAATTGGTGGAGAACTTTGAAACAAACGTGCTGACTTTGAATACTCACATCTAGGCTGGGCCAGGTCCAAATGGCCTGCAGCTCGGTGCGCATTAACTGCTTGACTGTCCGTCACGAACGCCACCTGCCAAGCGTTCGTTCCGTCCCTGGCGGATTTTAAAAAATCGTAGCGTGAGAACGATGGGTCCGATCCGCGTGCCGCTTAAAGGCGATTACAGGGGAGATGCAACCCTTTCCAAAGAGCCATGAAAAGACTTTCTACTCCCAAGGAGACAATAGATATTAAGCCGAAATGACGTCCGACGCGCGCATTTTCTCCGCCGCGCACCACATTTAAAAAAATCATAGCGTGAAAACCGTGGGTTCGATCCGCGTGCCGCTCGAAGGCGATTACAGCGGAGATGCAGCCCTTTCCAAAGAGCCATGAAAAGACTTTCTACTCCCAAGGAGACAAGAGATATTAAGCCGAAATGACGTCCGACGCGCGCATTTCCTCCGCCGCGCACCACATTTAAAAAAATCATAGCGTGAAAACCGTGGGTTCGATCCGCGTGCCGCTCGAAGGCGATTACAGGGGAGATGCAGCCCTTTCCAAAGAGCCATGAACAGACTTTCTACTCCCAAGGAGCCCAAAGATATTAAGCCGCAAATACGTCCTACGCGCGTCTTTTCTACGCCGCGCACCACATTTAAAAAATCGTAGCGTAAGAACGGTGGGTCCGATCCACGTGCCGCTTAAAGGCGATTACAGGGGAGATGCAAACCTTTCCAAAGAGCCATGAAAAGACTTTCTACTCCCAAGGAGACAAGAGATATTAAGCCGCAATGACGTCCGACGCGCGCATTTTCTCCGACGCGCAACACATTTAAAAAAATCATAGCGTGAAAACCGTGGGTTCGATCCGCGTGCCGCTCGAAGGCGATTACAGGGGAGATGCAGCCCTTTCCAAAGAGCCATGAACAGACTTTCTACTCCCAATGAGACAAGAGATATCAAGCCGCAAATACGTCCGGCGCGCGTCTATTCTCCGCCGCGCAACACATTTAAAAAAATCGTAGCGTGAAAACCGTGGGTTCGATCCGCGTGCCGCTTAAAGGCGATTACAGGGGAGATGCAGCCCTTTCCAAAGAGCCATGAAAAGACTTTCTACTCCCAAGGAGACAAGAGATATTAAGCCGAAATGACGTCCGACGCGCGCATTTCCTCCGCCGCGCACCACATTTAAAAAAATCATAGCGTGAAAACCGTGGGTTCGATCCGCGTGCCGCTCGAAGGCGATTACAGGGGAGATGGAGCCCTTTCCAAAGAGGCATGAACAGACTTCCTACTCCAAAGGAGCCCAAAGATATTAAGCCGCAAATACGTCCTACGCGCGTCTTTTCTACGCCGCGCACCACATTTAAAAAATCGTATCGGAAGAACGGTGGGTCCAATCCGCATGCCGCTTAAAGGCGATTACAAGGGAGATGCAAACCTTTCCAAAGAGCCATGAAAAGACTTTCTACTCCCAAGGAGACAATAGATATTAAGCCGAAATGACGTCCGACGCGCGCATTTTCTCCGACGCGCACCACATTTAAAAAAATCATAGCGTGAAAACCGTGGGTTCGATCCGCGTGCCGCTCGAAGGCGATTACAGCGGAGATGCAGCCCTTTCCAAAGAGCCATGAAAAGACTTTCTACTCCCAAGGAGACAAGAGATATTAAGCCGAAATGACGTCCGACGCGCGCATTTCCTCCGCCGCGCACCACATTTAAAAAAATCATAGCGTGAAAACCGTGGGTTCGATCCGCGTGCCGCTCGAAGGCGATTACAGGGGAGATGCAGCCCTTTCCAAAGAGCCATGAACAGACTTTCTACTCCCAAGGAGACCAGAAATATTAACTTATAAAGCGTTACGCTCCAGTCGGATGAACGAGAAACGCTTGTACAATTGCAACGAATTGGAGGAGAAAGTTTAAACAAACGCGCTGACTTTGAACGCTCACATCTAGGCCGGGCCAACTCCAAATGGCGTGCAACTCGGTGTGCATCACCTCCATGACTGTCCCTAACGAACGCCACCTGCCACGCTTTCGGCCTATCCCTGGCGGCATTAAAAAATCCTAGCGTGATAACGATGGTTCCGATGCGCGTCCCGCTCGAAGGCGATTACAGGGGAGATACAGCCCTTTCCAAAGAGCCATGAACAGCCTTTCTACTCCCAAGGAGACAAGAGATATTACGCGCATTTTCTCCGACGCGCACCACGTTTAAAAAATCGTAGCGTGAGAACGGTGGGTCCGATCCGCGTGCCGCTTAAAGGCGATTACAGGGGAGATGCAGCCCTTTCTAAAGAGCCATGAATAGACTTTCTACTCCCAAGGAGACCAGAGACATTAACAGATAAAGCGTTACGCTCCAGTCGGATGAGCGAGAAACGCTTGTACAATTGCAACGAATTGGAGGAGAAAGTTTAAACAAACGCGCTGATTTGAACGCTCACATCTAGGCCGGGCCAGGTCCAAAAGGCCTGCAACTCGGCGCGCATCACCTCCATGACTGTCCCTAACGAACGCCACCTGCCACGCTTTCGGCCCGTCCCTGTCGGCATTAAAAAATCGTAGCGTGATAACGATGGTTCCGATCCGCGTGCCGCGCGAAGGCGATTACAGGGGAGATGCAGCCCTTTCCAAAGAGCCATGAACAGACTTCTACTCCCAAGGAGCCCAAAGATATTAAGCCGCAATGATGTCCGACGCGCGCATTTATTGCGCCGCGCACCACATTTAAAAAATCGTAGCGTGAGAACGGTGGGTTCGATCCGCGTGCCGCTCGAAGGCGATTACAGGGGAGATGCAGCCCTTTCCAAAGATCCATGAACAGACTTCCTACTCCCAAGGAGACAAGAGATATTAACATATAAAGCGTTACGCTCCAGTCGGATGAGCGAGAAACGCTTGAGCAGTTGCAACGAATTGGAGGAGAAAGTTTAAACAAACGCGCTGACTTTGAACGCTCACATCTAGGTCTGGCCAAGTCCAAATGGCGTGCAACTCGGTGCGCATCACCTCCATGACTGTCCCTAACGAACGCCACCTGCCACGCTTTCGGCCCGTCCCTGGCGGCTTTAAAAAATCGTAGCGTGATAACCGTGGGTCCAATCCGCTTGAAGCTCGAAGGCGATTAGAGGGGAGATGCAGCCCTTTCCAAAGAGCCATGAACAGACTTCCTACTCCCAAGGAGACAAGAGATATTAAGCCACAAATACGTCCGGACCGCGTCTTTTCTCCGCAGCTCACCACATTTAAAAAAATCATAGCGTGAAAACCGTGGGTTCGATCCGCGTGCCGCTCGAAGGCGATTACAGGGGAGATGCAGCCCTTTCCAAAGAGGCATGAACAGACTTCCTACTCCCAAGGAGCCCAAAGATATTAAGCCGCAAATACGTCCTACGCGCGTCTTTTCTACGCCGCGCACCACATTTAAAAAATCGTATCGGAAGAACGGTGGGTCCAATCCGCATGCCGCTTAAAGGCGATTACAAGGGAGATGCAAACCTTTCCAAAGAGCCATGAAAAGACTTTCTACTCCCAAGGAGACAATAGATATTAAGCCGAAATGACGTCCGACGCGCGCATTTTCTCCGACGCGCACCACATTTAAAAAAATCATAGCGTGAAAACCGTGGGTTCGATCCGCGTGCCGCTCGAAGGCGATTACAGCGGAGATGCAGCCCTTTCCAAAGAGCCATGAAAAGACTTTCTACTCCCAAGGAGACAAGAGATATTAAGCCGAAATGACGTCCGACGCGCGCATTTCCTCCGCCGCGCACCACATTTAAAAAAATCATAGCGTGAAAACCGTGGGTTCGATCCGCGTGCCGCTCGAAGGCGATTACAGGGGAGATGCAGCCCTTTCCAAAGAGCCATGAACAGACTTTCTACTCCCAAGGAGACCAGAAATATTAACTTATAAAGCGTTACGCTCCAGTCGGATGAACGAGAAATGCTTGTACAATTGCAACGAATTGGAGGAGAAAGTTTAAACAAACGCGCTGACTTTGAACGCTCACATCTAGGCCGGGCCAACTCCAAATGGCGTGCAACTCGGTGTGCATCACCTCCATGACTGTCCCTAACGAACGCCACCTGCCACGCTTTCGGCCTATCCCTGGCGGCATTAAAAAATCGTAGCGTGATAACGATGGTTCCGATGCGCGTGCCGCTCGAAGGCGATTACAGGGGAGATACAGCCCTTTCCAAAGAGCCATGAACAGACTTTCTACTCCCAAGTAGACAAGAGATATTACGCGCATTTTCTCCGACGCGCACCACGTTTAAAAAATCGTAGCGTGAGAACGGTGGGTCCGATCCGCGTGCCGCTTAAAGGCGATTACAGGGGAGATGCAACCCTTTCCAAAGAGGCATGAACAGACTTCCTACTCCCAAGGAGACAAGAGATATTAAGCCGCAATGACGTCCGACGCGCGCATTTTCTCAGCCGCGCAGCACATTTAAAAAAATCATAGCGTGAAAACCGTGGGTTCGATCCGCGTGCCGCTCGAAGGCGATTACAGGGGAGATGGAGCCCTTTCCAAAGAGGCATGAACAGACTTCCTACTCCCAAGGAGCCCAAAGATATTAAGCCGCAAATACGTCCTACGCGCGTCTTTTCTACGCCGCGCACCACATTTAAAAAATCGTAGCGTAAGAACGGTGGGTCCGATCCGCGTGCCGCTTAAAGGCGATTACAGGGGAGATGCAAACCTTTCCAAAGAGGCATGAAAAGACTTTCTACTCCCAAGGAGACAAGAGATATTAAGCCGCAATGACGTCCGACGCGCGCATTTTCTCCGACGCGCAACACATTTAAAAAAATCATAGCGTGAAAACCGTGGGTTCGATCCGCGTGCCGCTCGAAGGCGATTACAGGGGAGATGCAGCCCTTTCCAAAGAGCCATGAACAGACTTTCTACTCCCAATGAGACAAGAGATATCAAGCCGCAAATACGTCCGGCGCGCGTCTATTCTCCGCCGCGCAACACATTTAAAAAAATCGTAGCGTGAAAACCGTGGGTTCGATCCGCGTGCCGCTTAAAGGCGATTACAGGGGAGATGCAGCCCTTTCCAAAGAGCCATGAAAAGACTTTCTACTCCCAAGGAGACAAGAGATATTAAGCCGAAATGACGTCCGACGCGCGCATTTCCTCCGCCGCGCACCACATTTAAAAAAATCATAGCGTGAAAACCGTGGGTTCGATCCGCGTGCCGCTCGAAGGCGATTACAGGGGAGATGCAGCCCTTTCCAAAGAGGCATGAACAGACTTCCTACTCCCAAGGAGCCCAAAGATATTAAGCCGCAAATACGTCCTACGCGCGTCTTTTCTACGCCGCGCACCACATTTAAAAAATCGTATCGGAAGAACGGTGGGTCCAATCCGCGTGCCGCTTAAAGGCGATTACAAGGGAGATGGAAACCTTTCCAAAGAGCCATGAAAAGACTTTCTACTCCCAAGGAGACAATAGATATTAAGCCGAAATGACGTCCGACGCGCGCATTTTCTCCGACGCGCACCACATTTAAAAAAATCATAGCGTGAAAACCGTGGGTTCGATCCGCGTGCCGCTCGAAGGCGATTACAGCGGAGATGCAGCCCTTTCCAAAGAGCCATGAAAAGACTTTCTACTCCCAAGGAGACAAGAGATATTAAGCCGAAATGACGTCCGACGCGCGCATTTCCTCCGCCGCGCACCACATTTAAAAAAATCATAGCGTGAAAACCGTGGGTTCGATCCGCGTGCCGCTCGAAGGCGATTACAGGGGAGATGCAGCCCTTTCCAAAGAGCCATGAACAGACTTTCTACTCCCAAGGAGACCAGAAATATTAACTTATAAAGCGTTACGCTCCAGTCGGATGAACGAGAAACGCTTGTACAATTGCAACGAATTGGAGGAGAAAGTTTAAACAAACGCGCTGACTTTGAACGCTCACATCTAGGCCGGGCCAACTCCAAATGGCGTGCAACTCGGTGTGCATCACCTCCATGACTGTCCCTAACGAACGCCACCTGCCACGCTTTCAGCCTATCCCTGGCGGCATTAAAAAATCGTAGCGTGATAACGATGGTTCCGATCCGCGTGCCGCTCGAAGGCGATTACAGGGGAGATACAGCCCTTTCCAAAGAGCCATGAACAGACTTTCTACTCCCAAGGAGACAAGAGATATTACGCGCATTTTCTCCGACGCGCACCACGTTTAAAAAATCGTAGCGTGAGAACGGTGGGTCCGATCCGCGTGCCGCTTAAAGACGATTACAGGGGAGATGCAACCCTTTCCAAAGAGGCATGAACAGACTTCCTACTCCCAAGGAGACAAGAGATATTAAGCCGCAATGACGTCCGACGCGCGCATTTTCTCCGCCGCGCAGCACATTTAAAAAAATCATAGCGTGAAAACCGTGGGTTCGATCCGCGTGCCGCTCGAAGGCGATTACAGGGGAGATGGAGCCCTTTCCAAAGAGGCATGAACAGACTTCCTACTCCCAAGGAGCCCAAAGATATTAAGCCGCAAATACGTCCTACGCGCGTCTTTTCTACGCCGCGCACCACATTTAAAAAATCGTAGCGTAAGAACGGTGGGTCCGATCCGCGTGCCGCTTAAAGGCGATTACAGGGGAGATGCAAACCTTTCCAAAGAGCCATGAAAAGACTTTCTACTCCCAAGGAGACAAGAGATATTAAGCCGCAATGACGTCCGACGCGCGCATTTTCTCCGACGCGCAACACATTTAAAAAAATCATAGCGTGAAAACCGTGGGTTCGATCCGCGTGCCGCTCGAAGGCGATTACAGGGGAGATGCAGCCCTTTCCAAAGAGCCATGAACAGACTTTCTACTCCCAATGAGACAAGAGATATCAAGCCGCAAATACGTCCGGCGCGCGTCTATTCTCCGCCGCGAAACACATTTAAAAAAATCGTAGCGTGAAAACCGTGGGTTCGATCCGCGTGCCGCTTAAAGGCGATTACAGGGGAGATGCAGCCCTTTCCAAAGAGCCATGAAAAGACTTTCTACTCCCCAGGAGACAAGAGATATTAAGCCGAAATGACGTCCGACGCGCGCATTTCCTCCGCCGCGCACCACATTTAAAAAAATCATAGCGTGAAAACCGTGGGTTCGATCCGCGTGCCGCTCGAAGGCGATTACAGGGGAGATGCAGCCCTTTCCAAAGAGGCATGAACAGACTTCCTACTCCCAAGGAGCCCAAAGATATTAAGCCGCAAATACGTCCTACGCGCGTCTTTTCTACGCCGCGCACCACATTTAAAAAATCGTATCGGAAGAACGGTGGGTCCAATCCGCGTGCCGCTTAAAGGCGATTACAAGGGAGATGCAAACCTTTCCAAAGAGCCATGAAAAGACTTTCTACTCCCAAGGAGACAATAGATATTAAGCCGAAATGACGTCCGACGCGCGCATTTTCTCCGACGCGCACCACATTTAAAAAAATCATAGCGTGAAAACCGTGGGTTCGATCCGCGTGCCGCTCGAAGGCGATTACAGCGGAGATGCAGCCCTTTCCAAAGAGCCATGAAAAGACTTTCTACTCCCAAGGAGACAAGAGATATTAAGCCGAAATGACGTCCGACGCGCGCATTTCCTCCGCCGCGCACCACATTTAAAAAAATCATAGCGTGAAAACCGTGGGTTCGATCCGCGTGCCGCTCGAAGGCGATTACAGGGGAGATGCAGCCCTTTCCAAAGAGCCATGAACAGACTTTCTACTCCCAAGGAGACCAGAAATATTAACTTATAAAGCGTTACGCTCCAGTCGGATGAACGAGAAACGCTTGTACAATTGCAACGAATTGGAGGAGAAAGTTTAAACAAACGCGCTGACTTTGAACGCTCACATCTAGGCCCGGCCAACTCCAAATGGCGTGCAACTCGGTGTGCATCACCTACATGACTGTCCCTAACGAACGCCACCTGCCACGCTTTCGGCCTATCCCTGGCGGCATTAAAAAATCGTAGAGTGATAACGATGGTTCCGATGCGCGTGCCGCTCGAAGGCGATTACAGGGGAGATACAGCCCTTTCCAAAGAGCCATGAACAGACTTTCTACTCCCAAGGAGACAAGAGATATTACGCGCATTTTCTCCGACGCGCACCACGTTTAAAAAATCGTAGCGTGAGAACGGTGGGTCCGATCCGCGTGCCGCTTAAAGACGATTACAGGCGAGATGCAACCCTTTCCAAAGAGGCATGAACAGACTTCCTACTCCCAAGGAGACAAGAGATATTAAGCCGCAATGACGTCCGACGCGCGCATTTTCTCCGCCGCGCAGCACATTTAAAAAAATCATAGCGTGAAAACCGTGGGTTCGATCCGCGTGCCGCTCGAAGGCGATTACAGGGGAGATGGAGCCCTTTCCAAAGAGGCATGAACAGACTTCCTACTCCCAAGGAGCCCAAAGATATTAAGCCGCAATGACGTCCTACGCGCGTCTTTTCTACGCCGCGCACCACATTTAAAAAATCGTAGCGTAAGAACGGTGGGTCCGATCCGCGTGCCGCTTAAAGGCGATTACAGGGGAGATGCAAACCTTTCCAAAGAGCCATGAAAAGACTTTCTACTCCCAAGGAGACAAGAGATATTAAGCCGCAATGACGTCCGACGCGCGCATTTTCTCCGACGCGCAACACATTTAAAAAAATCATAGCGTGAAAACCGTGGGTTCGATCCGCGTGCCGCTCGAAGGCGATTACAGGGGAGATGCAGCCCTTTCCAAAGAGCCATGAACAGACTTTCTACTCCCAATGAGACAAGAGATATCAAGCCGCAAATACGTCCGGCGCGCGTCTATTCTCCGCCGCGCAACACATTTAAAAAAAATCGTAGCGTGAAAACCGTGGGTTCGATCCGCGTGCCGCTTAAAGGCGATTACAGGGGAGATGCAGCCCTTTCCAAAGAGCCATGAAAAGACTTTCTACTCCCAAGGAGACAAGAGATATTAAGCCGAAATGACGTCCGACGCGCGCATTTCCTCCGCCGCGCACCACATTTAAAAAAATCATAGCGTGAAAACCGTGGGTTCGATCCGCGTGCCGCTCGAAGGCGATTACAGGGGAGATGCAGCCCTTTCCAAAGAGGCATGAACAGACTTCCTACTCCCAAGGAGCCCAAAGATATTAAGCCGCAAATACGTCCTACGCGCGTCTTTTCTACGCCGCGCACCACATTTAAAAAATCGTATCGGAAGAACGGTGGGTCCAATCCGCGTGCCGCTTAAAGGCGATTACAAGGGAGATGCAAACCTTTCCAAAGAGCCATGAAAAGACTTTCTACTCCCAAGGAGACAATAGATATTAAGCCGAAATGACGTCCGACGCGCGCATTTTCTCCGCCGCGCACCACATTTAAAAAAATCATAGCGTGAAAACCGTGGGTTCGATCCGCGTGCCGCTCGAAGGCGATTACAGGGGAGATGCATCCCTTTCAAAAGAGCCATGAACAGACTTTCTACTCCCAAGGAGACCAGAAATATTAACATATAAAGCGTTACGCTCCAGTCGGATGAACGAGAAACGCTTGTACAATTGCAACGAATTGGAGGAGAAAGTTTAAACAAACGCGCTGACTTTGAACGCTCACATCTAGGCCGGGCCAACTCCAAATGGCGTGCAACTCGGTGCGCATCACCTCCATGACTGTCCCTAACGAACGCCACCTGCCACGCTTTCGGCCCGTCCCTGGCGGCATTAAAAAATCGTAGCGTGATAACGATGGTTCCGATGCGCGTGCCGCTCGAAGGCGATTACAGGGGAGATACAGCCCTTTCCAAAGAGCCATGAACAGACTTTCTACTCCCAAGGAGACAAGAGATATTACGCGCATTTTCTCCGTCGCGCACCACGTTTAAAAAATCGTAGCGTGAGAACGGTGGGTCCGATCCGCGTGCCGCTTAAAGGCGATTACAGGGGAGATGCATCCCTTTCCAAAGAGCCATGAACAGACTTTATACTCCAAAGGAGACCAGAGATATTAACAGATAAAGCGTTACGCTCCAGTCGGATGAGAGAGAAACGCTTGTACAATTGCAACGAATTGGAGGAGAAAGTTTAAACAAACGCGCTGACTTTGAAGGCTCACATCTAGGCCGGGCCAGGTCCAAATGGCCTGCAACTCGGTCCGCATCACGTCCATGACTTTTCCTAACGAACGCCACCTGCCAAGCTTTCGGCCCGTCCCTGTCGGCATTAAAAAATCGTAGCGTGATAACGATGGTTCCGATCCGCGTGCCGCGCGAAGGCGATTACAGGGGAGATGCAGCCCTTTCCAAAGAACCATGAAAAGACTTTCTACTCCCAAGGAGACAAGAGATATTAAGCCGCAATGACGTCCGACGCGCGCATTTTCTCCGCTGCGCAGCACATTTAAAAAAATCATAGCGTGAAAACCGTGGGTTCGATCCACGTGCCGCTCGAAGGCGATTACAGGGGAGATGCAGCCCTTTCCAAAGAGGCATGAACAGACTTCCTACTCCCAAGGAGCCCAAAGATATTAAGCCGCAAATACGTCCTACGCGCGTCTTTTCTACGCCGCGCACCACATTTAAAAAATCGTATCGGAAGAACGGTGGGTCCAATCCGCGTGCCGCTTAAAGGCGATTACAAGGGAGATGCAAACCTTTCCAAAGAGCCATGAAAAGACTTTCTACTCCCAAGGAGACAATAGATATTAAGCCGAAATGACGTCCGACGCGCGCATTTTCTCCGACGCGCACCACATTTAAAAAAATCATAGCGTGAAAACCGTGGGTTCGATCCGCGTGCCGCTCGAAGGCGATTACAGCGGAGATGCAGCCCTTTCCAAAGAGCCATGAAAAGACTTTCTACTCCCAAGGAGACAAGAGATATTAAGCCGAAATGACGTCCGACGCGCGCATTTCCTCCGCCGCGCACCACATTTAAAAAAATCATAGCGTGAAAACCGTGGGTTCGATCCGCGTGCCGCTCGAAGGCGATTACAGGGGAGATGCAGCCCTTTCCAAAGAGCCATGAACAGACTTTCTACACCCAATGAGACAAGAGATATTAAGCCGCAAATACGTCTGGCGCGCGTCTTTTCTCCGCCGCGCAACACATTTAAAAAAAATCGTAGCGTGAAAAACGTGGGTTCGATCCGCGTGCCGCTCGAAGGCGATTACAGGGGAGATGCATCCCTTTCAAAAGAGCCATGAACAGACTTTCTACTCCCAAGGAGACCAGAAATATTAACATATAAAGCGTTACGCTCCAGTCAGATGAACGAGAAACGCTTGTACAATTGCAACGAATTGGAGGAGAAAATTTAAACAAACGCGCTGACTTTGAACGCTCACATCTAGGCCGGGCCAACTCCAAATGGCGTGCAACTCGGTGCGCATCACCTCCATGACTGTCCCTAACGAACGCCACCTGCCACGCTTTCGGCCCGTCCCTGGCGGCATTAAAAAATCGTAGCGTGATAACGATGATTCCGATGCGCGTGCCGCTCGAAGGCGATTACAGGGGAGATACAGCCCTTTCCAAAGAGCCATGAACAGACTTTCTACTCCCAAGGAGACCAGAGATATTAACAGATAAAGCGTTACGCTCCAGTCGGATGAGCGAGAAACGCTTGTACAATTGCAACGAATTGGAGGAGAAAGTTTAAACAAACGCGCTGACTTTGAAGGCTCACATCTAGGCCGGGCCAACTCCAAATGGCGTGGAACTCGGTGCGCATCACCTCCATGACTGTCCCTAACGAACGCCACCTGCCACGCTTTCGGCCCGTCCCTGGCGGCATTAAAAAATCGTAGCGTGATAACGATGGTTCCGATGCGCGTGCCGCTCGAAGGCGATTACAGGGGAGATGCAGCCCTTTCCAAAGAGGCATGAACAGACTTCCTACTCCCAAGGAGCCCAAAGATATTAAGCCGCAAATACGTCCTACGCGCGTCTTTTCTACGCCGCGCACCACATTTAAAAAATCGTATCGGAAGAACGGTGGGTCCAATCCGCGTGCCGCTTAAAGGCGATTACAAGGGAGATGCAAACCTTTCCAAAGAGCCATGAAAAGACTTTCTACTCCCAAGGAGACAATAGATATTAAGCCGAAATGACGTCCGACGCGCGCATTTTCTCCGACGCGCACCACATTAAAAAAATCATAGCGTGAAAACCGTGGGTTCGATCCGCGTGCCGCTCGAAGGCGATTACAGCGGAGATGCAGCCCTTTCCAAAGAGCCATGAAAAGACTTTCTACTCCCAAGGAGACAAGAGATATTAAGCCGAAATGACGTCCGACGCGCGCATTTCCTCCGCCGCGCACCACATTTAAAAAAATCATAGCGTGAAAACCGTGGGTTCGATCCGCGTGCCGCTCGAAGGCGATTACAGGGGAGATGCAGCCCTTTCCAAAGAGCCATGAACAGACTTTCTACACCCAATGAGACAAGAGATATTAAGCCGCAAATACGTCCGGCGCGCGTCTTTTCTCCGCCGCGCAACACATTTAAAAAAAATCGTAGCGTGAAAAACGTGGGTTCGATCCGCGTGCCGCTCGAAGGCGATTACAGGGGAGATGCATCCCTTTCAAAAGAGCCATGAACAGACTTTCTACTCCCAAGGAGACCAGAAATATTAACATATAAAGCGTTACGCTCCAGTCGGATGAACGAGAAACGCTTGTACAACTGCAACGAATTGGAGCAGAAAGTTTAAACAAACGCGCTGACTTTGAACGCTCACATCTAGGCCGGGCCAACTCCAAATGGCGTGCAACTCGGTGCGCATCACCTCCATGACTGTCCCTAACGAACGCCACCTGCCACGCTTTCGGCCCGTCCCTGGCGGCATTAAAAAATCGTAGCGTGATAACGATGGTTCCGATGCGCGTGCCGCTCGAAGGCGATTACAGGGGAGATACAGCCCTTTCCAAAGAGCCATGAACAGACTTTCTACTCCCAAGGAGACCAGAGATATTACGCGCATTTTCTCCGACGCGCACCACGTTTAAAAAATCGTAGCGTGAGAACGGTGGGTCCGATCCGCGTGCCGCTTAAAGGCGATTACAGGGGAGATGCATCCCTTTCCAAAGAGCCATGAACAGACTTTCTACTCCCAAGGAGACCAGAGATATTAACAGATAAAGCGTTACGCTCCAGTCGGATGAGCGAGAAACGCTTGTACAATTGCAACGAATTGGAGGAGAAAGTTTAAACAAACGCGCTGACTTTGAAGGCTCACATCTAGGCCGGGCCAGGTCCAAATGGCCTGCAACTCGGTCCGCATCACGTCCATGACTTTTCCTAACGAACGCCACCTGCCAAGCTTTCGGCCCGTCCCTGTCGGCATTAAAAAATCGTAGCATGATAACGATGGTTCCGATCCGCGTGCCGCGCGAAGGCGATTACAGGGGAGATGCAGCCCTTTCCAAAGAGCTATGAACAGACTTTCTACTCCCAAGGAGCCCAAAGATATTAAGCCGCAAATAAGTCCTACGCGCGTCTTTTCTACGCCGCGCACCACATTTAAAAAATCGTAGCGTAAGAACGGTGGGTCCGATCCGCGTGCCGCTTAAAGGCGATTACAGGGGAGATGTAACCCTTTCCAAAGAACCATGAAAAGACTTTCTACTCCCAAGGAGACAAGAGATATTAAGCCGCAATGACGTCCGACGCGCGCATTTTCTCCGACGCGCAACACATTTAAAAAAATCATAGCGTGAAAACCGTGGGTTCGATCCGCGTGCCGCTCGAAGACGATTACAGGGGAGATGCAGCCCTTTCCAAAGAGCCATGAACAGACTTTCTACTCCCAAGGAGACCAGAGATATTAACAGATAAAGCGTTACGCTCCAGTCGGATGAGCGAGAAACGCTTGTACAATTGCAACGAATTGGAGGAGAAAGTTTAAACAAACGCGCTGACTTTGAACGCTCACATCTAGGCCGGGCCAGATCCAAATGGCCTGCAACTCGGTGTGCATCACCTCCATGACTGTCCCTAACGAACGCCACCTGCCACGCTTTCGGCCCGTCCCTGGCGGCATTAAAAAATCGTAGCGTGATAACGATGGTTCCGATGCGCGTGCCGCACGAAGGCGATTACAGGGGAGATGCAGCATTTCCAAAGAGCCATGAACAGACTTCCTACTCCCAAGGAGAAAAGAGATATTAAGCAGCAATGATGTCCGACACGCGCATTTTCTCCGCCGCGCACCACATTTAAAAAATCTTAGCGTGAGAACGGTGGGTCCGATCCGCGTGCCGCTTAAAGGCGATTACAGGGGAGATGCACCCCTTTCCAAAGAGCCATGAAAAGACTTTCTACTCCCAAGGAGACAAGAGATATTAAGCCGAAATGACGTCCGAGGCGCGCAATTTCTCCGCCGCGCAACACATTTTAAAAAATCATAGCGTGAAAACCGTGGGTTCGATCTGCGTGCCGCTCGAAGGCGATTACAGGGGAGATGCAGCCCTTTCCAAAGATCCATGAACAGACTTCCTACTCCCAAGGAGACAAGAGATATTAACATATAAAGCGTTACGCTCCAGTCGGATGAGCGAGAAACGCTTGAGCAGTTGCAACGAATTGGAGGAGAAAGTTTAAACAAACGCGCTGACTTTGAACGCTCACATCTAGGTCTGGCCAAGTCCAAATGGCGTGCAACTCGGTGCGCATCACCTCCATGACTGTCCCTAACGAACGCCACCTGCCACGCTTTCGGCCCGTCCCTGGCGGCTTTAAAAAATCGTAGCGTGATAACCGTGGGTCCAATCCGCTTGAAGCTCGAAGGCGATTAGAGGGGAGATGCAGCCCTTTCCAAAGAGCCATGAACAGACTTCCTACTCCCAAGGAGACAAGAGATATTAAGCCACAAATACGTCCGGACCGCGTCTTTTCTCCGCAGCTCACCACATTTAAAAAAATCGTAGCGTGAAAACCGTGGGTTCGATATAGTATACATACAGAGTATATAGTTTGACCAAAAGATCGTGCTGATCTTTGATCTCCTGGTTCTTCATCTCCAGCGCCACTTTCAGACTCATAATGTCCTCCTCTATGGGCTGGTATAACACAGACACGAATCATCACTACAGCCAGTACAATGGAAAGGTGGGAATGTGTACTGAATGTGTACTGACGTTATAAGTGAGAGGTGGTGGTACTGGTGGATGTGTACTGACACTATAAGGGATCTCTACCTGCAGTGACAGTTTGAGCTTCTCAAGTTCTTCCTCCAGAGATTTCTTCTCCTGTTCACAGGCCATTTTCATATCTGCCAGAGCAAGTATCATTACTGCTGGATATAACACAGATTGTATATACTACATAATTACTGCTGAATATATAAAATATAATATATATAGTACTATACATATATTAGTGTCACTTTTATTGGAGCCTAAAGGCTAACATTCGTTATTAGTTATGTTAGTATTATTGCATTTCCATAGTACTTACTCTTGATGGACCTGTTATGCTCCTCCTCCTCCTGCTGTTTCTGCAGGAGCTCTGTCTCCTCCTGCTGCTTGTGTTTCAGCATCTCCTGAAGAACCTGCAGCTCCTTCTGCTTCTGCAACCTCAACTCCTTCAGCTGCTCAAACAAACTGTTCTCCAACTCCTCCTTCTCACACTGCAAACACTCCAATCGGGCCACAGGCCCCACTAGTGACACAGAACCACACACACACACACACAGACACACACACACACACACACAGAGAGAGATAAACATGTATAAATGTATAAGAATTTGTGGATAAAATTATTATGAGATTATTTATAATGAAACGACTACACTACACAACCACTTCTTCCTTTTATTTACATATTATACAGATATTTAGAGATATTTACATTTTATTTACCCGCGTGCGTCTCTCTTCTCCAAGGTAGCGGAGAGATATGAAGGGATAAAAGGGGAAAAGAATAAAATGCACGTCGGTTTTAAATTCGCAGGCTACCTGCGCTGAAGGCGTGGAAAACGAGCACGTGACGGAAAGGCTTCCGTACCCGATGGGTCCAAATCACATGCCCAGCAAAGTAGCCTTAAACCTGGACACACAATGGAGACCATTTGACCCTTTAAAATCATACTACAACCAGACTTCCAGGCCCAAGAGGTCACACAGTCATGCCCAGCAAAGTAGCTCTGGGCCTGGGCACACTTCACGCAGTTTGACCGTTTAAATAAAACTAGAAACAGACTTCCTGGCCCAAGAGGTCACACAGTCATGCCCAGCAAGGTTGCTTTAAACGTGGGCACACTTCAGACCGTTTCACTCTTTAAATCATTCAAAGCACCACATTTCAAGGCCCAAGAGGTCACAGAATCATGCCCATCAAAGTAGCTCTGGGCCTGGGCACACTTCACGCAGTTTGACCCTTTAAATAATACTACAACCAGACACATACAGGTGCGCACATATACACAGATACACATTCTGTTTAATTTCTTCACATCTGCAGACTAGAGTAAGCTGAGGGTATAGTGTTAAACCAGGTACTACATAAACAGTATATAGTATATATACAGAGGATATAGTGTTAAACCAGGTACTACATACAGAGTATATAGTATACATACAGAGTATATAGTTTGACCAAAAGATCGTGCTGATCTTTGATCTCCTGGTTCTTCATCTCCAGCGCCACTTTCAGACTCATAATGTCCTCCTCTATGGGCTGGTATAACACACACACGAATCATCACTACAGCCAGTACAATGGAAAGGTGGGAATGTGTACTGAATGTGTACTGACGTTATAAGTGAAAGGTGGAGCAACTGGTGGATGTGTACTGACACTATAAGGGATCTCTACCTGCAGTGACAGTCTGAGCTTCTCAAGTTCTTCCTCCAGAGATTTCTTCTCCTGTTCACAGGCCATTTTCATATCTGCCAGAGCAAGTATCATTACTGCTGGATATAACATAGATTGTATATACTACATAATTACTACTGAATATATAAAATATAATATATATAGTACTATACATATATTAGTATCACTTTTATTGGAGCCTAAAGGCTAACATTCATTATTAGTTATGTTAGTATTATTGCATTTCCATAGTACTTACTCTTGATGGACCTGTTATGCTCCTCCTCCTCCTGCTATTTCTGCAGGAGCTCTGTCTCCTCCTGCTGCTTGTGTTTCAGCATCTCCTGAAGAACCTGCAGCTCCTTCTGCTTCTGCAACCTCAACTCCTTCAGCTGCTCAAACAAACTGTTCTCCAACTCCTCCTTCTCACACCGCAAACACTCCAATCGGGCCACAGGCCCCACTAGTGACACAGAACCACACACACACACACACAGACACACACACACACACACACAGAGAGAGATAAACATGTATAAATGTATAAGAATTTGTGGATAAAATTATTATGAGATTATTTATAATCAAACGACTACACTACACAACCACATCTTCCTTTTATTTACATATTATACAGATATTTAGAGATATTTACATTTTATTTACCCGCGTGCGTCTCTCTTCTCCAAGGTAGCGGAGAGATATGAAGGGATAAAAGGGGAAAAGAATAAAATGCACGTCGGTTTTAAATTCGCAGGCTACCTGCGCTGAAGGCGTGGAAAACGAGCACGTGACGGAAAGGCTTCCGTACCCGATGGGTCCAAATCACATGCCCAGCAAAGTAGCCTTAAACCTGGACACACAATGGAGACCATTTGACCCTTTAAAATCATACTACAACCAGACTTCCAGGCCCAAGAGGTCACACAGTCATGCCCAGCAAAGTAGCTCTGGGCCTGGGCACACTTCACGCAGTTTGACCGTTTAAATAAAACTAGAAACAGACTTCCTGGCCCAAGAGGTCACACAGTCATGCCCAGCAAGGTTGCTTTAAACGTGGGCACACTTCAGACCGTTTCACTCTTTAAATCATTCAAAGCACCACATTTCAAGGCCCAAGAGGTCACAGAATCATGCCCATCAAAGTAGCTCTGGGCCTGGGCACACTTTACGGAGTTTGACCCTTTAAATAATACTACAACCAGACACATACAGGTGCGCACATATACACAGATACACATTCTGTTTAATTTCTTCACATCTGCAGACTAGAGTAAGCTGAGGGTATAGTGTTAAACCAGGAGCTACATAAACAGTATATAGTATATATGAAGAGGATATAGTGTTAAACCAGGTACTACATACAGAGTATATAGTATACATACAGAGTATATAGTTTGACCAAAAGATCGTGCTGATCTTTGATCTCCTGGTTCTTCATCTCCAGCGCCACTTTCAGACTCATAATGTCCTCCTCTATGGGCTGGTATAACCCACACATACGAATCATCACTACAGCCAGTACAATGGAAAGGTGGGAATGTGTACTGAATGTGTACTGACGTTATAAGTGAAAGGTAGAGGTACTGGTGGATGTGTACTGACACTATAAGGGATCTCTACCTGCAGTGACAGTCTGAGCTTCTCAAGTTCTTCCTCCAGAGATTTCTTCTCCTGTTCACAGGCCATTTTCATATCTGCCAGAGCAAGTATCATTACTGCTGGATATAACATAGATTGTATATACTACATAATTACTACTGAATATATAAAATATAATATATATAGTACTATACATATATTAGTATCACTTTTATTGGAGCCTAAAGGCTAGCATTCATTATTAGTTATGTTAGTATTATTGCATTTCCATAGTACTTACTCTTGATGGACCTGTTATGCTCCTCCTCCTCCTGCTGTTTCTGCAGGAGCTCTGTCTCCTCCTGCTGCTTGTGTTTCAGCATCTCCTGAAGAACCTGCAGCTCCTTCTGCTTCTGCAACCTCAACTCCTTCAGCTGCTCCAACAAACTGTTCTCCAACTCCTCCTTCTCACACCGCAAACACTCCAATCGGGCCACAGGCCCCACTAGTGACACAGAACCACACACACACACACACACACACACACACACACACACACAGAGATAAACATGTATAAATGTATAAGAATTTGTGGATAAAATTATTATGAGATTATTTATAATGAAACGACTACACTACACAACCACTTCTTCCTTTTATTTACATATTATACAGATATTTAGAGATATTTACGTTTTATTTACCCGCGTGCGTCTCTCTTCTCCAAGGTAGCGGAGAGATATGAAGGGATAAAAGGGGAAAAGAATAAAATGCACGTCGGTTTTAAATTCGCAGGCTACCTGCGCTGAAGGCGTGGAAAACGAGCACGTGACGGAAAGGCTTCCGTACCCGATGGGTCCAAATCACATGCCCAGCAAAGTAGCCTTAAACCTGGACACACAATGGAGACCATTTGACCCTTTAAAATCATACTACAACCAGACTTCCAGGCCCAAGAGGTCACACAGTCATGCCCAGCAAAGTAGCTCTGGGCCTGGGCACACTTCACGCAGTTTGACCGTTTAAATAAAACTAGAAACAGACTTCCTGGCCCAAGAGGTCACACAGTCATGCCCAGCAAGGTTGCTTTAAACGTGGGCACACTTCAGACCGTTTCACTCTTTAAATCATTCAAAGCACCACATTTCAAGGCCCAAGAGGTCACAGAATCATGCCCATCAAAGTAGCTCTGGGCCTGGGCACACTTCACGCAGTTTGACCCTTTAAATAATACTACAACCAGACACATACAGGTGCGCACATATACACAGATACACATTCTGTTTAATTTCTTCACATCTGCAGACTAGAGTAAGCTGAGGGTATAGTGTTAAACCAGGTACTACATAAACAGTATATAGTATATATACAGAGGATATAGTGTTAAACCAGGTACTACATACAGAGTATATAGTATACATACAGAGTATATAGTTTGACCAAAAGATCGTGCTGATCTTTGATCTCCTGGTTCTTCATCTCCAGCGCCACTTTCAGACTCATAATGTCCTCCTCTATGGGCTGGTATAACACACACACGAATCATCACTACAGCCAGTACAATGGAAAGGTGGGAATGTGTACTGAATGTGTACTGACGTTATAAGTGAAAGGTGGAGCTACTGGTGGATGTGTACTGACACTATAAGGGATCTCTACCTGCAGTGACAGTCTGAGCTTCTCAAGTTCTTCCTCCAGAGATTTCTTCTCCTGTTCACAGGCCATTTTCATATCTGCCAGAGCAAGTATCATTACTGCTGGATATAACATAGATTGTATATACTACATAATTACTACTGAATATATAAAATATAATATATATAGTACTATACATATATTAGTATCACTTTTATTGGAGCCTAAAGGCTAACATTCATTATTAGTTATGTTAGTATTATTGCATTTCCATAGTACTTACTCTTGATGGACCTGTTATGCTCCTCCTCCTCCTGCTGTTTCTGCAGGAGCTCTGTCTCCTCCTGCTGCTTGTGTTTCAGCATCTCCTGAAGAACCTGCAGCTCCTTCTGCTTCTGCAACCTCAACTCCTTCAGCTGCTCCAACAAACTGTTCTCCAACTCCTCCTTCTCACACCGCAAACACTCCAATCGGGCCACAGGCCCCACTAGTGACACAGAACCACACACACACACACACAGACACACACACACACACACACACAGAGAGATAAACATGTATAAATGTATAAGAATTTGTGGATAAAATTATTATGAGATTATTTATAATCAAACGACTACACTACACAACCACATCTTCCTTTTATTTACATATTATACAGATATTTAGAGATATTTACATTTTATTTACCCGCGTGCGTCTCTCTTCTCCAAGGTAGCGGAGAGATATGAAAGGATAAAAGGGGAAAAGAATAAAATGCACGTCGGTTTTAAATTCGCAGGCTACCTGCGCTGAAGGCGTGGAAAACGAGCACGTGACGGAAAGGCTTCCGTACCCGATGGGTCCAAATCACATGCCCAGCAAAGTAGCCTTAAACCTGGACACACAATGGAGACCATTTGACCCTTTAAAATCATACTACAACCAGACTTCCAGGCCCAAGAGGTCACACAGTCATGCCCAGCAAAGTAGCTCTGGGCCTGGGCACACTTCACGCAGTTTGACCGTTTAAATAAAACTAGAAACAGACTTCCTGGCCCAAGAGGTCACACAGTCATGCCCAGCAAGGTTGCTTTAAACGTGGGCACACTTCAGACCGTTTCACTCTTTAAATCATTCAAAGCACCACATTTCAAGGCCCAAGAGGTCACAGAATCATGCCCATCAAAGTAGCTCTGGGCCTGGGCACACTTTACGGAGTTTGACCCTTTAAATAATACTACAACCAGACACATACAGGTGCGCACATATACACAGATACACATTCTGTTTAATTTCTTCACATCTGCAGACTAGAGTAAGCTGAGGGTATAGTGTTAAACCAGGAGCTACATAAACAGTATATAGTATATATAAAGAGGATATAGTGTTAAAAAAGGTACTACATACAGAGTATATAGTATACATACAGAGTATATAGTTTGACCAAAAGATCGTGCTGATCTTTGATCTCCTGGTTCTTCATCTCCAGCGCCACTTTCAGACTCATAATGTCCTCCTCTATGGGCTGGTATAACCCACACATACGAATCATCACTACAGCCAGTACAATGGAAAGGTGGGAATGTGTACTGAATGTGTACTGACGTTATAAGTGAAAGGTGGAGGTACTGGTGGATGTGTACTGACACTATAAGGGATCTCTACCTGCAGTGACAGTCTGAGCTTCTCAAGTTCTTCCTCCAGAGATTTCTTCTCCTGTTCACAGGCCATTTTCATATCTGCCAGAGCAAGTATCATTACTGCTGGATATAACATAGATTGTATATACTACATAATTACTACTGAATATATAAAATATAATATATATAGTACTATACATATATTAGTATCACTTTTATTGGAGCCTAAAGGCTAGCATTCATTATTAGTTATGTTAGTATTATTGCATTTCCATAGTACTTACTCTTGATGGACCTGTTATGCTCCTCCTCCTCCTGCTGTTTCTGCAGGAGCTCTGTCTCCTCATGCTGCTTGTGTTTCAGCATCTCCTGAAGAACCTGCAGCTCCTTCTGCTTCTGCAACCTCAACTCCTTCAGCTGCTCCAACAAACTGTTCTCCAACTCCTCCTTCTCACACCGCAAACACTCCAATCGGGCCACAGGCCCCACTAGTGACACAGAACCACACACACACACACACACACAAAGAGAGAGATAAACATGTATAAATGTATAAGAATTTGTGGATAAAATTATTATGAGATTATTTATAATGAAACGACTACACTACACAACCACATCTTCCTTTTATTTACATATTATACAGATATTTAGAGATATTTACATTTTATTTACCCGCGTGCGTCTCTCTTCTCCAAGGTAGCGGAGAGATATGAAAGGATAAAAGGGGAAAAGAATAAAATGCACGTCGGTTTTAAATTCGCAGGCTACCTGCGCTGAAGGCGTGGAAAACGAGCACGTGACGGAAAGGCTTCCGTACCCGATGGGTCCAAATCACATGCCCAGCAAATTAGCCTTAAACCTGGACACACAATGGAGAGCATTTGACCCTTTAAAATCATACTACAACCAGACTTCCAGGCCCAAGAGGTCACACAGCCATGCCCAGCAAAGTAGCTCTGGGCCTGGGCACACTTCACGCAGTTTGACCGTTTAAATAAAACTAGAAACAGACTTCCTGGCCCAAGAGGTCACAGTCATACCCAGCAAAGTACGTTTAAACCTGGAAACAAATCAGATCCTTTCTGTCATTCAAAGGAATGGGCCTGCAACTCACAACCACATCCCCAGTGAAGCGCACCGTCACCCAGCCACACTACCCCACCTTGCCCGTCCTGGAAGAACCACACCTCCAGGGCACCACATGCCAATCTCTCATGCCCAGCAAACTGCAACCTCACGCAGCCAGGCCACACACTGTCTCCCCTTGTACCGTCCAAGCACGAACTCCTCCACAAACCTGGTGTTCACGCGCACACACGCAATTACAACGAATTGGTAGAGAACTTTGAAACAAACGTGCTGACTTTGAATACTCACATCTAGGCTGGGCCAGGTCCAAATGGCCTGCAGCTCGGTGCGTATTAACTGCTTGACTGTCCGTCACGAACGCCACCTGCCAAGCGTTCGTTCCGTCCCTGGCGGATTTTAAAAAATCGTAGCGTGAGAACGGTGGGTCCGATCCGCGTGCCGCTTAAAGGCGATTACAGGGGAGATGCATCCCTTTCCAAAGAGCCATGAACAGACTTTCTACTCCCAAGGAGACCAGAGATATTAACAGATAAAGCGTTACGCTCCAGTCGGATGAGCGAGAAACGCTTGTACAATTGCAACGAATTGGAGGAGAAAGTTTAAACAAACGCGCTGACTTTGAAGGCTCACATCTAGGCCGGGCCAGGTCCAAATGGCCTGCAACTCGGTCCGCATCACGTCCATGACTTTTCCTAACGAACGCCACCTGCCAAGCTTTCGGCCCGTCCCTGTCGGCATTAAAAAATCGTAGCGTGATAACGGTGGTTCCGATCCGCGTGCCGCGCGAAGGCGATTACAGGGGAGATGCAGCCCTTTCCAAAGAGCCATGAACAGACTTTCTACTCCCAAGGAGCCCAAAGATATTAAGCCGCAAATAAGTCCTACGCGCGTCTTTTCTACGCCGCGCACCACATTTAAAAAATCGTTCCGTAAGAACGGTGGGTCCGATCCGCGTGCCGCTTAAAGGCGATTACAGGGGAGATGCAACCCTTTCCAAAGAGCCATAAAAAGACTTTCTATTCCCAAGGAGACAAGAGATATTAAGCCGCAATGACGTCCGACGCGCGCATTTTCTCCGCCGCGCACCACATTTAAAAAAATCATAGCGTGAAAACCGTGGGTTCGATCCGCGTGCCGCTCGAAGGCGATTACAGGGGAGATGCAGCCCTTTCCAAAGAGCCATGAACAGACTTCCTACTCCCAAGGAGACAAGAGATATTAAGCAGCAATGATGTCCGACACGCGCATTTTCTCCGCCGCGCACCACATTTAAAAAATCTTAGCGTGAGAACGGTGGGTCCGATCCGCGTGCCGCTTAAAGGCGATTACAGGGGAGATGCAGCCCTTTCCAAAGAGCCATGAAAAGACTTTCTACTCCCAAGGAGACAAGAGATATTAAGCCGAAATGACGTCCGACGCGCGCATTTTCTCCGCCGCGCACCACATTTAAAAAAATCATAGCGTGAAAACCGTGGGTTCGATCCGCGTGCCGCTCGAAGGCGATTACAGGGGAGATGCAGCCCTTTCCAAAGATCCATGAACAGACTTCCTACTCCCAAGGAGACAAGAGATATTAACATATAAAGCGTTACGCTCCAGTCGGATGAGCGAGAAACGCTTGAGCAGTTGCAACGAATTGGAGGAGAAAGTTTAAACAAACGCGCTGACTTTGAACGCTCACATCTAGGTCTGGCCAAGTCCAAATGCCGTGCAACTCGGTGCGCATCACCTCCATGACTGTCCCTAACGAACGCCACCTGCCACGCTTTCGGCCTATCCCTGGCGGCATTAAAAAATCGTAGCGTGATAACGATGGTTCCGATGCGCGTGCCGCTCGAAGGCGATTACAGGGGAGATACAGCCCTTTCCAAAGAGCCATGAACAGACTTTCTACTCCCAAGGAGACAAGAGATATTACGCGCATTTCCTCCGACGCGCACCACGTTTAAAAAATCGTAGCGTGAGAACGGTGGGTCCGATCCGCGTGCCGCTTAAAGGCGATTACAGGGGAGATGCAACCCTTTCCAAAGAACCATGAAAAGACTTTCTAATCCCAAGGAGACAAGTGATATTAAGCCGCAATGACGTCCGACGCGCGCATTTTCTCCTCCGCGCACCACATTTAAAAAAATCATAGCGTGAAAACCGTGGGTTCGATCCGCGTGCCGCTCAAAGGCGATTACAGGGGAGATGGAGCCCTTTCCAAAGAGGCATGAACAGACTTCCTACTCCCAAGGAGCCCAAAGATATTAAGCCGCAAATACGTCCTACGCGCGTCTTTTCTACGCCGCGCACCACATTTAAAAAATCGTAGCGTAAGAACGGTGGGTCCGATCCGCGTGCCGCTTAAAGGCGATTACAGGGGAGATGCAGCCCTTTCCAAAGAGCCATGAAAAGACTTTCTACTCCCAAGGAGACAAGAGATATTAAGCCGAAATGACGTCCGACGCGCGCATTTCCTCCGCCGCGCACCACATTTAAAAAAATCATAGCGTGAAAACCGTGGGTTCGATCCGCGTGCCGCTCGAAGGCGATTACAGGGGAGATACAGCCCTTTCCAAAGAGCCATGAACAGACTTTCTACTCCCAAGGAGACAAGAGATATTACGCGCATTTTCTCCGACGCGCACCACGTTTAAAAAATCGTAGCGTGAGAACGGTGGGTCCGATCCGCGTGCCGCTTAAAGGCGATTACAGGGGAGATGCATCCCTTTCCAAAGAGCCATGAACAGACTTTCTACTCCCAAGGAGACCAGAGATATTAACAGATAAAGCGTTACGCTCCAGTCGGATGAGCGAGAAACGCTTGTACAATTGCAACGAATTGGAGGAGAAAGTTTAAACAAACGCGCTGACTTTGAAGGCTCACATCTAGGCCGGGCCAGGTCCAAATGGCCTACAACTCAGTCCGCATCACGTCCATGACTTTTCCTAACGAACGCCACCTGCCAAGCTTTCGGCCCGTCCCTGTCGGCATTAAAAAATCGTAGCGTGATAACGATGGTTCCGATCCGCGTGCCGCGCGAAGGCGATTACAGGGGAGATGCAGCCCTTTCCAAAGAGCCATGAACAGACTTTCTACTCCCCAGGAGCCCAAAGATATTAAGCCGCAAATAAGTCCTACGCGCGTCTTTTCTACGCCTCGCACCACATTTAAAAAATCGTAGCGTAAGAACGGTGGGTCCGATCCGCGTGCCGCTTAAAGGCGATTACAGGGGAGATGCAACCCTTTCCAAAGAACCATGAAAACACTTTCTACTCCCAAGGAGACAAGAGATATTAAGCCGCAATGACGTCCGACGCGCGCATTTTCTCCGCCGCAGCACATTTAAAAAAATCATAGCGTGAAAACCGTGGGTTCGATCCGCGTGCCGCTCGAAGGCGATTACAGGGGAGATGGAGCCCTTTCCAAAAAGGCATGAACAGACTTCCTACTCCCAAGGAGCCCAAAGATATTAAACCGCAAATACGTCCTACGCGCGTCTTTTCTACGCCGCGCACCACATTTAAAAAATCGTATCGGAAGAACGGTGGGTCCAATCCGCGTGCCGCTTAAAGGCGATTACAAGGGAGATGCAAACCTTTCCAAAGAGCCATGAAAAGACTTTCTACTCCCAAGGAGACAAGAGATATTAAGCCGAAATGACGTCCGACGCGCGCATTTTCTCCGCCGCGCACCACATTTTAAAAAATCATAGCGTGAAAACCGTGGGTTCGATCCGCGTGCCGCTCGAAGGCGATTACAGCGGAGATGCAGCCCTTTCCAAAGAGCCATGAAAAGACTTTCTACTCCCAAGGAGACAAGAGATATTAAGCCGAAATGACGTCCGACGCGCGCATTTCCTCCGCCGCGCACCACATTTAAAAAAATCATAGCGTGAAAACCGTGGGTTCGATCCGCGTGCCGCTCGAAGGCGATTACAGGGGAGATGCAGCCCTTTCCAAAGAGCCATGAACAGACTTTCTACTCCCAAGGAGACCAGAAATATTAACTTATAAAGCGTTACGCTCCAGTCGGATGAACGAGAAACGCTTGTACAATTGCAACGAATTGGAGGAGAAAGCTTAAACAAACGCGCTGACTTTGAACGCTCACATCTAGGCCGGGCCAACTCCAAATGGCGTGCAACTCGGTGTGCATCACCTCCATGACTGTCCCTAACGAACGCCACCTGCCACGCTTTCGGCATATCCCTGGCGGCATTAAAAAATCGTAGCGTGATAACGATGGTTCCGATGCGCGTGCCGCTCGAAGGCGATTACAGGGGAGATACAGCCCTTTCCAAAGAGCCATGAACAGACTTTCTACTCCCAAGGAGACAAGAGATATTACGCGCATTTTCTCCGACGCGCACCACGTTTAAAAAATCGTAGCGTGAAAACCGTGGGTTCGATCCGCGTGCCGCTCGAAGGCGATTACAGGGGAGATGCAGCCCTTTCCAAAGAGCCATGAACAGACTTTCTACTCCCAATGAGACAAGAGATATCAAGCCGCAAATACGTCCGGCGCGCGTCTATTCTCCGCCGCGCAACACATTTAAAAAAATCGTAGCGTGAAAACCGTGGGTTCGATCCGCGTGCCGCTTAAAGGCGATTACAGGGGAGATGCAGCCCTTTCCAAAGAGCCATGAAAAGACTTTCTACTCCCAAGGAGACAAGAGATATTAAGCCGAAATGACGTCCGACGCGAGCATTTCCTCCGCCGCGCACCACATTTAAAAAAATCATAGCGTGAAAACCGTGGGTTCGATCCGTGTGCCGCTCGAAGGCGATTACAGGGGAGATGCAGCCCTTTCCAAAGAGGCATGAACAGACTTCCTACTCCCAAGGAGCCCAAAGATATTAAGCCGCAAATACGTCCTACGCGCGTCTTTTCTACGCCGCGCACCACATTTAAAAAATCGTATCGGAAGAACGGTGGGTCCAATCCGCGTGCCGCTTAAAGGCGATTACAAGGGAGATGCAAACCTTTCCAAAGAGCCATGAAAAGACTTTCTACTCCCAAGGAGACAATAGATATTAAGCCGAAATGACGTCCGACGCGCGCATTTTCTCCGACGCGCACCACATTTAAAAAAATCATAGCGTGAAAACCGTGGGTTCGATCCGCGTGCCGCTCGAAGGCGATTACAGCGGAGATGCAGCCCTTTCCAAAGAGCCATGAAAAGACTTTCTACTCCCAAGGAGACAATAGATATTAAGCCGAAATGACGTCCGACGCGCGCATTTTCTCCGACGCGCACCACATTTAAAAAAATCATAGCGTGAAAACCGTGGGTTCGATCCGCGTGCCGCTCGAAGGCGATTACAGGGGAGATGTAGCCCTTTCCAAAGAGCCATGAACAGACTTTCTACTCCCAAGGAGACCAGAAATATTAACTTATAAAGCGTTACGCTCCAGTCGGATGAACGAGAAACGCTTGTACAATTGCAACGAATTGGAGGAGAAAGTTTAAACAAACGCGCTGACTTTGAAGGCTCACATCTAGGCCGGGCCAGGTCCAAATGGCCTGCAACTCGGTCCGCATCACGTCCATGACTTTTCCTAACGAACGCCACCTGCCAAGCTTTCGGCCCGTCCCTGTCGGCATTAAAAAATCGTAGCGTGATAACGATGGTTCCGATCCGCGTGCCGCGCGAAGGCGATTACAGGGGAGATGCAGCCCTTTCCAAAGAGCCATGAACAGACTTTCTACTCCCAAGGAGCCCAAAGATATTAAGCCGCAAATAAGTCCTACGCGCGTCTTTTCTACGCCGCGCACCACATTTAAAAAATCGTAGCGTAAGAACGGTGGGTCCGATCCGCGTGCCGCTTAAAGGCGATTACAGGGGAGATGCAACCCTTTCCAAAGAACCATGAAAACACTTTCTACTCCCAAGGAGACAAGAGATATTAAGCCGCAATGACGTCCGACGCGCGCATTTTCTCCGCCGCAGCACATTTAAAAAAATCATAGCGTGAAAACCGTGGGTTCGATCCGCGTGCCGCTCGAAGGCGATTACAGGGGAGATGGAGCCCTTTCCAAAAAGGCATGAACAGACTTCCTACTCCCAAGGAGCCCAAAGATATTAAACCGCAAATACGTCCTACGCGCGTCTTTTCTACGCCGCGCACCACATTTAAAAAATCGTATCGGAAGAACGGTGGGTCCAATCCGCGTGCCGCTTAAAGGCGATTACAAGGGAGATGCAAACCTTTCCAAAGAGCCATGAAAAGACTTTCTACTCCCAAGGAGACAAGAGATATTAAGCCGAAATGACGTCCGACGCGCGCATTTTCTCCGCCGCGCACCACATTTTAAAAAATCATAGCGTGAAAACCGTGGGTTCGATCCGCGTGCCGCTCGAAGGCGATTACAGCGGAGATGCAGCCCTTTCCAAAGAGCCATGAAAAGACTTTCTACTCCCAAGGAGACAAGAGATATTAAGCCGAAATGACGTCCGACGCGCGCATTTCCTCCGCCGCGCACCACATTTAAAAAAATCATAGCGTGAAAACCGTGGGTTCGATCCGCGTGCCGCTCGAAGGCGATTACAGGGGAGATGCAGCCCTTTCCAAAGAGCCATGAACAGACTTTCTACTCCCAAGGAGACCAGAAATATTAACTTATAAAGCGTTACGCTCCAGTCGGATGAACAAGAAACGCTTGTACAATTGCAACGAATTGGAGGAGAAAGCTTAAACAAACGCGCTGACTTTGAACGCTCACATCTAGGCCGGGCCAACTCCAAATGGCGTGCAACTCGGTGTGCATCACCTCCATGACTGTCCCTAACGAACGCCACCTGCCACGCTTTCGGCATATCCCTGGCGGCATTAAAAAATCGTAGCGTGATAACGATGGTTCCGATGCGCGTGCCGCTCGAAGGCGATTACAGGGGAGATACAGCCCTTTCCAAAGAGCCATGAACAGACTTTCTACTCCCAAGGAGACAAGAGATATTACGCGCATTTTCTCCGACGCGCACCACGTTTAAAAAATCGTAGCGTGAAAACCGTGGGTTCGATCCGCGTGCCGCTCGAAGGCGATTACAGGGGAGATGCAGCCCTTTCCAAAGAGCCATGAACAGACTTTCTACTCCCAATGAGACAAGAGATATCAAGCCGCAAATACGTCCGGCGCGCGTCTATTCTCCGCCGCGCAACACATTTAAAAAAATCGTAGCGTGAAAACCGTGGGTTCGATCCGCGTGCCGCTTAAAGGCGATTACAGGGGAGATGCAGCCCTTTCCAAAGAGCCATGAAAAGACTTTCTACTCCCAAGGAGACAAGAGATATTAAGCCGAAATGACGTCCGACGCGAGCATTTCCTCCGCCGCGCACCACATTTAAAAAAATCATAGCGTGAAAACCGTGGGTTCGATCCGTGTGCCGCTCGAAGGCGATTACAGGGGAGATGCAGCCCTTTCCAAAGAGGCATGAACAGACTTCCTACTCCCAAGGAGCCCAAAGATATTAAGCCGCAAATACGTCCTACGCGCGTCTTTTCTACGCCGCGCACCACATTTAAAAAATCGTATCGGAAGAACGGTGGGTCCAATCCGCGTGCCGCTTAAAGGCGATTACAAGGGAGATGCAAACCTTTCCAAAGAGCCATGAAAAGACTTTCTACTCCCAAGGAGACAATAGATATTAAGCCGAAATGACGTCCGACGCGCGCATTTTCTCCGACGCGCACCACATTTAAAAAAATCATAGCGTGAAAACCGTGGGTTCGATCCGCGTGCCGCTCGAAGGCGATTACAGCGGAGATGCAGCCCTTTCCAAAGAGCCATGAAAAGACTTTCTACTCCCAAGGAGACAATAGATATTAAGCCGAAATGACGTCCGACGCGCGCATTTTCTCCGACGCGCACCACATTTAAAAAAATCATAGCGTGAAAACCGTGGGTTCGATCCGCGTGCCGCTCGAAGGCGATTACAGGGGAGATGTAGCCCTTTCCAAAGAGCCATGAACAGACTTTCTACTCCCAAGGAGACCAGAAATATTAACTTATAAAGCGTTACGCTCCAGTCGGATGAACGAGAAACGCTTGTACAATTGCAACGAATTGGAGGAGAAAGTTTAAACAAACGCGCTGACTTTGAAGGCTCACATCTAGGCCGGGCCAGGTCCAAATGGCCTGCAACTCGGTCCGCATCACGTCCATGACTTTTCCTAACGAACGCCACCTGCCAAGCTTTCGGCCCATCCCTGTCGGCATTAAAAAATCGTAGCGTGATAACGATGGTTCCGATCCGCGTGCCGCGCGAAGGCGATTACAGGGGAGATGCAGCCCTTTCCAAAGAGCCATGAACAGACTTTCTACTCCCAAGGAGCCCAAAGATATTAAGCCGCAAATAAGTCCTACGCGCGTCTTTTCTACGCCGCGCACCACATTTAAAAAATCGTAGCGTAAGAACGGTGGGTCCGATCCGCGTGCCGCTTAAAGGCGATTACAGGGGAGATGCAACCCTTTCCAAAGAGCCATGAAAAGACTTTCTACTCCCAAGGAGACAAGAGATTTAAGCCGAAATGACGTCCGACGCGCGCATTTTCTCCGACGCGCAACACATTTAAAAAAATCATAGCGTGAAAACCGTGGGTTCGATCCGCGTGCCGCTCGAAGGCGATTACAGGGGAGATGCAGCCCTTTCCAAAGATCCATGAACAGACTTCCTACTCCCAAGGAGACAAGAGATATTAACATATAAAGCGTTACGCTCCAGTCGGATGAGCGAGAAACGCTTGAGCAGTTGCAACGAATTGGAGGAGAAAGTTTAAACAAACGCGCTGACTTTGAACGCTCACATCTAGGTCTGGCCAAGTCCAAATGGCGTGCAACTCGGTGCGCATCACCTCCATGACTGTCCCTAACGAACGCCACCTGCCACGCTTTCGGCCCGTCCCTGGCGGCTTTAAAAAATCGTAGCGTGATAACCGTGGGTCCAATCCGCTTGAAGCTCGAAGGCGATTAGAGGGGAGATGCAGCCCTTTCCAAAGAGCCATGAACAGACTTCCTACTCCCAAGGAGACAAGAGATATTAAGCCACAAATACGTCCGGACCGCGTCTTTTCTCCGCAGCTCACCACATTTAAAAAAATCGTAGCGTGAAAACCGTGGGTTCGATATAGTATACATACAGAGTATATAGTTTGACCAAAAGATCGTGCTGATCTTTGATCTCCTGGTTCTTCATCTCCAGCGCCACTTTCAGACTCATAATGTCCTCCTCTATGGGCTGGTATAACACAGACACGAATCATCACTACAGCCAGTACAATGGAAAGGTGGGAATGTGTACTGAATGTGTACTGACGTTATAAGTGAGAGGTGGTGGTACTGGTGGATGTGTACTGACACTATAAGGGATCTCTACCTGCAGTGACAGTTTGAGCTTCTCAAGTTCTTCCTCCAGAGATTTCTTCTCCTGTTCACAGGCCATTTTCATATCTGCCAGAGCAAGTATCATTACTGCTGGATATAACACAGATTGTATATACTACATAATTACTGCTGAATATATAAAATATAATATATATAGTACTATACATATATTAGTGTCACTTTTATTGGAGCCTAAAGGCTAGCATTCATTATTAGTTATGTTAGTATTATTGCATTTCCATAGCACTTACTCTTGATGGACCTGTTATGCTCCTCCTCCTCCTGCTGTTTCTGCAGGAGCTCTGTCTCCTCCTGCTGCTTGTGTTTCAGCATCTCCTGAAGAACCTGCAGCTCCTTCTGCTTCTGCAACCTCAACTCCTTCAGCTGCTCCAACAAACTGTTCTCCAACTCCTCCTTCTCACACCGCAAACACTCCAATCGGGCCACAGGCCCCACTAGTGACACAGAACCACACACACACACACACACACACAAAGAGAGAGATAAACATGTATAAATGTATAAGAATTTGTGGATAAAATTATTATGAGATTATTTATAATCAAACGACTACACTACACAACCACATCTTCCTTTTATTTACATATTATACAGATATTTAGAGATATTTACATTTTATTTACCCGCGTGCGTCTCTCTTCTCCAAGGTAGCGGAGAGATATGAAAGGATAAAAGGGGAAAAGAATAAAATGCACGTCGGTTTTAAATTCGCAGGCTACCTGCGCTGAAGGCGTGGAAAACGAGCACGTGACGGAAAGGCTTCCGTACCCGATGGGTCCAAATCACATGCCCAGCAAAGTAGCCTTAAACCTGGACACGCAATGGAGAGCATTTGACCCTTTAAAATCATACTACAACCAGACTTCCAGGCCCAAGAGGTCACACAGCCATGCCCAGCAAAGTAGCTCTGGGCCTGGGCACACTTCACGCAGTTTGACCGTTTAAATAAAACTAGAAACAGACTTCCTGGCCCAAGAGGTCACAGTCATACCCAGCAAAGTACGTTTAAACCTGGAAACAAATCAGATCCTTTCTGTCATTCAAAGGAATGGGCCTGCAACTCACAACCACATCCCCAGTGAAGCGCACCGTCACCCAGCCACACTACCCCACCTTGCCCGTCCTGGAACAACCACACCTCCAGGGCACCACATGCCAATCTCTCATGCCCAGCAAACTGCAACCTCACGCAGCCAGGCCACACACTGTCTCCCCTTGTACAGTCCAAGGACGAACTCCTCCACAAACCTGGTGTTCACGCGCACACACGCAATTACAACGAATTGGTGGAGAACTTTGAAACAAAAGTGCTGACTTTGAATACTCACATCTAGGCTGGGCCAGGTCCAAATGGCCTGCAGCTCGGTGCGCATTAACTGCTTGACTGTCCGTCACGAACTCCACCTGCCAAGCGTTCGTTCCGTCCCTGGCGGATTTTAAAAAATCGTAGCGTGAGAACGATGGGTCCGATCCGCGTGCCGCTTAAAGGCGATTACAGGGGAGATGCAACCCTTTCCAAAGAACCATGAAAAGACTTTCTACTCCCAAGGAGACAAGAGATATTAAGACGCAATGACGTCCGACGCGCGCATTTTCTCCGCCGCGCAGCTCATTTAAAAAAATCATAGCGTGAAAACCGTGGGTTCGATCCGCGTGCCGCTCGAAGGCGATTACAGGGGAGATGGAGCCCTTTCCAAAGAGGCATGAACAGACTTCCTACTCCCAAGGAGCCCAAAGATATTAAGCCGCAAATACGTCCTACGCGCGTCTTTTCTACGCCGCGCACCACATTTAAAAAATCGTAGCGTAAGAACGGTGGGTCCGATCCGCGTGCCGTTTAAAGGCGATTACAGGGGAGATGCAAACCTTTCCAAAGAGCCATGAAAAGACTTTCTACTCCCAAGGAGACAAGAGATATTAAGCCGCAATGACGTCCGACGCGCGCATTTTCTCCGACGCGCAACACATTTAAAAAAATCATAGCGTGAAAACCGTGGGTTCGATCCGCGTGCCGCTCGAAGGCGATTACAGGGGAGATGCAGCCCTTTCCAAAGAGCCATGAACAGACTTTCTACTCCCAATGAGACAAGAGATATCAAGCCGCAAATACGTCCGGCGCGCGTCTATTCTCCGCCGCGCAACACATTTAAAAAAAATCGTAGCGTGAAAACCGTGGGTTCGATCCGCGTGCCGCTTAAAGGCGATTACAGGGGAGATGCAGCCCTTTCCAAAGAGCCATGAAAAGACTTTCTACTCCCAAGGAGACAAGAGATATTAAGCCGAAATGACGTCCGACGCGCGCATTTCCTCCGCCGCGCACCACATTTAAAAAAATCATAGCGTGAAAACCGTGGGTTCGATCCGCGTGCCGCTCGAAGGCGATTACAGGGGAGATGCAGCCCTTTCCAAAGAGGCATGAACAGACTTCCTACTCCCAAGGAGCCCAAAGATATTAAGCCGCAAATACGTCCTACGCGCGTCTTTTCTACGCCGCGCACCACATTTAAAAAATCGTATCGGAAGAACGGTGGGTCCAATCCGCGTGCCGCTTAAAGGCGATTACAAGGGAGATGCAAACCTTTCCAAAGAGCCATGAAAAGACTTTCTACTCCCAAGGAGACAATAGATATTAAGCCGAAATGACGTCCGACGCGCGCATTTTCTCCGCCTCGCACCACATTTAAAAAATCGTAGCGTAAGAACGGTGGGTCCGATCCGCGTGCCGCTCGAAGGCGATTACAGGGGAGATGCATCCCTTTCAAAAGAGCCATGAAAAGACTTTCTACTCCCAAGGAGACAAGAGATATTAAGCCGCAATGACGTCCGACGCGCGCATTTTCTCCGCCGCGCAGCACATTTAAAAAAATCATAGCGTGAAAACCGTGGGTTCGATCCGCGTGCCGCTCGAAGGCGATTACAGGGGAGATGCAACCCTTTCCAAAGAGCCATGAACAGACTTCCTACTCCCAAGGAGACAAGAGATATTAAGCCACAAATACGTCCGGACCGCGTCTTTTCTCCGCAGCTCACCACATTTAAAAAAATCGTAGCGTGAAAACCGTGGGTTCGATATAGTATACATACAGAGTATATAGTTTGACCAAAAGATCGTGCTGATCTTTGATCTCCTGGTTCTTCATCTCCAGCGCCACTTTCAGACTCATAATGTCCTCCTCTATGGGCTGGTATAACACAGACACGAATCATCACTACAGCCAGTACAATGGAAAGGTGGGAATGTGTACTGAATGTGTACTGACGTTATAAGTGAGAGGTGGTGGTACTGGTGGATGTGTACTGACACTATAAGGGATCTCTACCTGCAGTGACAGTTTGAGCTTCTCAAGTTCTTCCTCCAGAGATTTCTTCTCCTGTTCACAGGCCATTTTCATATCTGCCAGAGCAAGTATCATTACTGCTGGATATAACACAGATTGTATATACTACATAATTACTGCTGAATATATAAAATATAATATATATAGTACTATACATATATTAGTGTCACTTTTATTGGAGCCTAAAGGCTAACATTCATTATTAGTTATGTTAGTATTATTGCATTTCCATAGTACTTACTCTTGATGGACCTGTTATGCTCCTCCTCCTCCTGCTGTTTCTGCAGGAGCTCTGTCTCCTCCTGCTGCTTGTGTTTCAGCATCTCCTGAAGAACCTGCAGCTCCTTCTGCTTCTGCAACCTCAACTCCTTCAGCTGCTCAAACAAACTGTTCTCCAACTCCTCCTTCTCACACCGCAAACACTCCAATCGGGCCACAGGCCCCACTAGTGACACAGAACCACACACACACACACACAGACACACACACACACACACACACACAGAGAGAGATAAACATGTATAAATGTATAAGAATTTGTGGATAAAATTATTATGAGATTATTTATAATCAAACGACTACACTACACAACCACATCTTCCTTTTATTTACATATTATAAAGATATTTAGAGATATTTACATTTTATTTACCCGCGTGCGTCTCTCTTCTCCAAGGTAGCGGAGAGATATGAAAGGATAAAAGGGGAAAAGAATAAAATGCACGTCGGTTTTAAATTCGCAGGCTACCTGCGCTGAAGGCGTGGAAAACGAGCACGTGACGGAAAGGCTTCCGTACCCGATGGGTCCAAATCACATGCCCAGAAAAGTAGACTTAAACCTGGATACACAATGGAGACCATTTGACCCTTTAAAATCATACTACAAGCAGACTTCCAGGCCCAAGAGGTCACACAGCCATGCCCAGCAAAGTAGCTCTGGGCCTGGGCACACTTTACGCAGTTTGACCGTTTAAATAAAACTAGAAACAGACTTCCTGGCCCAAGAGGTCACACAGTCATGCCCAGCAAGGTTGCTTTAAACGTGGGCACACTTCAGACCGTTTCACTCTTTAAATCATTCAAAGCACCACATTTCAAGGCCCAAGAGGTCACAGAATCATGCCCATCAAAGTAGCTCTGGGCCTGGGCACACTTCACGCAGTTTGACCCTTTAAATAATACTACAACCAGACACATACAGGTGCGCACAGATACACAGATACACATTCTGTTTAATTTCTTCACATCTGCAGACTAGAGTAAGCTGAGGGTATACTGTTAAACCAGGTACTACATAAACAGTATATAGTATATATACAGAGGATATAGTGTTAAACCAGGTACTACATACAGAGTATATAGTTTGACCAAAAGATCGTGCTGATCTTTGATCTCCTGGTTCTTCATCTCCAGCGCCACTTTCAGACTCATAATGTCCTCCTCTATGGGCTGGTATAACACACACACGAATCATCACTACAGCCAGTACAATGGAAAGGTGGGAATGTGTACTGAATGTGTACTGACGTTATAAGTGAAAGGTGGAGCTACTGGTGGATGTGTACTGACACTATAAGGGATCTCTACCTGCAGTGACAGTCTGAGCTTCTCAAGTTCTTCCTCCAGAGATTTCTTCTCCTGTTCACAGGCCATTTTCATATCTGCCAGAGCAAGTATCATTACTGCTGGATATAACACAGATTGTATATACTACATAATTACTAATGAATATATTAAAAAATAATATATATAGTACTATACATCTATTAGTATCACTTTTATTGGCGCCTAAAGGCTAACATTCATTATTAATTATGTTAGTATTATTGCATTTCCATAGTACTTACTCTTGATGGACCTGTTATGCTCCTCCTCCTCCTGCTGTTTCTGCAGGAGCTCTGTCTCCTCCTGCTGCTTGTGTTTCAGCATCTCGTGAAGAACCTGCAGCTCCTTCTGCTTCTGCAACCTCAACTCCTTCAGCTGCTCCAACAAACTGTTCTCCAACTCCTCCTTCTCACACCGCAAACACTCCAATCGGGCCACAGGCCCCACTAGTGACACAGAACCACACACACACACACACACACAAAGAGAGAGATAAACATGTATAAATGTATAAGAATTTGTGGATAAAATTATTATGAGATTATTCATAATCAAACGACTACACTACACAACCACTTCTTCCTTTTATTTACATATTATACAGATATTTACAGATATTTACATTTTATTTACCCGCGTGCGTCTCTCTTCTCCAAGGTAGCGGAGAGATATGAAAGGATAAAAGGGGAAAAGAATAAAATGCACGTCGGTTTTAAATTCGCAGGCTACATGCGCTTAAGGCGTGGAAAACGAGCACGTGACGGAAAGGCTTCCGTACCCGATGGGTCCAAATCACATGCCCAGCAAAGTAGCCTTAAACCTGGACACACAATGGAGACCATTTGACCCTTTAAAATCATACTACAACCAGACTTCCAGGCCCAAGAGGTCACACAGTCATGCACAGCAAAGTAGCTCTGGGCCTGGGCACACTTCACGCAGTTTGACCGTTTAAATAAAAGTAGAAACAGACTTCCTGGCCCAAGAGGTCACACAGTCATGCCCAGCAAGGATGCTTTAAACGTGGGCACACTTCAGACCGTTTCACTCTTTAAATCATTCAAAGCACCACATTTCAAGGCCCAAGAGGTCACAGAATCATGCCCATCAAAGTAGCTCTGCGCCTGGGCACACTTCACGCAGTATGAACCTTTAAATAATACTACAACCAGACACATACAGGTGCGCACATATACACAGATACACATTCTGTTTAATTTCTTCACATCTGCAGACTAGAGTAAGCTGAGGGTATAGTGTTAAACCAGGTACTACATAAACAGTATATAGTATATATACAGAGGATATAGTGTTAAACCAGGTACTACATACAGAGTATATCGTATACATACAGAGTATATAGTTTGACCAAAAGATCGTGCTGATCTTTGATCTCCTGGTTCTTCATCTCCAGTGCCACTTTCAGACTCATAATGTCCTCCTCTATGGGCTGGTATAACACACACACGAATCATCACTACAGCCAGTACAATGGAAAGGTGGGAATGTGTACTGAATGTGTACTGACGTTATAAGTGAAAGGTGGAGGTACTGGTGGATGTGTACTGACACTAGAAGGGATCTCTACCTGCAGTGACAGTCTGAGCTTCTCAAGTTCTTCCTCCAGAGATTTCTTCTCCTGTTCACTGGCCATTTTCATATCTGCCAGAGCAAGTATCATTACTGCTGGATATAACACAGATTGTATATACTACATAATTATTACTGAATATATAAAATATAATATATATAGTACTATACATATATTAGTATCACTTTTATTGGAGCCTAAAGGCTAACATTCATTATTAGTTATGTTAGTATTATTGCATTTCCATAGTACTTACTCTTGATGGACCTGTTATGCTCCTCCTCCTCCTGCTGTTTCTGCAGGAGCTCTGTCTCCTCCTGCTGCTTGTGTTTCAGCATCTCCTGAAGAACCTGCAGCTCCTTCTGCTTCTGCAACCTCAACTCCTTCAGCTGCTCCAACAAACTGTTCTCCAACTCCTCCTTCTTACACCGCAAACACTCCAATCGGGCCACAGGCCCCACTAGTGACACAGAACCCCACACACACACACACACACACACACACACACACACACACACACACACAGAGATAAACATGTATAAATGTATAAGAATTTGTGGATAAAATTATTATGAGATTATTTATAATCAAACGACTACACTACACAACCACATCTTCCTTTTATTTACATATTATACAGATATTTAGAGATATTTACATTTTATTTACCCGCGTGCGTCTCTCTTCTCCAAGGTAGCGGAGAGATATGAAAGGATAAAAGGGGAAAAGAATAAAATGCACGTCGGTTTTAAATTCGCAGGCTACCTGCGCTGAAGGCGTGGAAAACGAGCACGTGACGGAAAGGCTTCCGTACCCGATGGGTCCAAATCACATGCCCAGCAAAGTAGCCTTAAACCTGGACACGCAATGGAGAGCATTTGACCCTTTAAAATCATACTACAACCAGACTTCCAGGCCCAAGAGGTCACACAGCCATGCCCAGCAAAGTAGCTCTGGGCCTGGGCACACTTCACGCAGTTTGACCGTTTAAATAAAACTAGAAACAGACTTCCTGGCCCAAGAGGTCACAGTCATACCCAGCAAAGTACGTTTAAACCTGGAAACAAATCAGATCCTTTCTGTCATTCAAAGGAATGGGCCTGCAACTCACAACCACATCCCCAGTGAAGCGCACCGTCACCCAGCCACACTACCCCACCTTGCCCGTCCTGGAACAACCACACCTCCAGGGCACCACATGCCAATCTCTCATGCCCAGCAAACTGCAACCTCACGCAGCCAGGCCACACACTGTCTCCCCTTGTACAGTCCAAGGACGAACTCCTCCACAAACCTGGTGTTCACGCGCACACACGCAATTACAACGAATTGGTGGAGAACTTTGCAACAAAAGTGCTGACTTTGAATACTCACATCTAGGCTGGGCCAGGTCCAAATGGCCTGCAGCTCGGTGCGCATTAACTGCTTGACTGTCCGTCACGAACGCCACCTGCCAAGCGTTCGTTCCGTCCCTGGCGGATTTTAAAAAATCGTAGCGTGAGAACGATGGGTCCGATCCGCGTGCCGCTTAAAGGCGATTACAGGGGAGATGCAACCCTTTCCAAAGAACCATGAAAAGACTTTCTACTCCCAAGGAGACAAGAGATATTAAGACGCAATGACGTCCGACGCGCGCATTTTCTCCGCCGCGCAGCTCATTTAAAAAAATCATAGCGTGAAAACCGTGGGTTCGATCCGCGTGCCGCTCGAAGGCGATTACAGGGGAGATGGAGCCCTTTCCAAAGAGGCATGAACAGACTTCCTACTCCCAAGGAGCCCAAAGATATTAAGCCGCAAATACGTCCTACGCGCGTCTTTTCTACGCCGCGCACCACATTTAAAAAATCGTAGCGTAAGAACGGTGGGTCCGATCCGCGTGCCGCTTAAAGGCGATTACAGGGGAGATGCAAACCTTTCCAAAGAGCCATGAAAAGACTTTCTACTCCCAAGGAGACAAGAGATATTAAGCCGCAATGACGTCCGACGCGCGCATTTTCTCCGACGCGCAACACATTTAAAAAAATCATAGCGTGAAAACCGTGGGTTCGATCCGCGTGCCGCTCGAAGGCGATTACAGGGGAGATGCAGCCCTTTCCAAAGAGCCATGAACAGACTTTCTACTCCCAATGAGACAAGAGATATCAAGCCGCAAATACGTCCGGCGCGCGTCTATTCTCCGCCGCGCAACACATTTAAAAAAAATCGTAGCGTGAAAACCGTGGGTTCGATCCGCGTGCCGCTTAAAGGCGATTACAGGGGAGATGCAGCCCTTTCCAAAGAGCCATGAAAAGACTTTCTACTCCCAAGGAGACAAGAGATATTAAGCCGAAATGACGTCCGACGCGCGCATTTCCTCCGCCGCGCACCACATTTAAAAAAATCATAGCGTGAAAACCGTGGGTTCGATCCGCGTGCCGCTCGAAGGCGATTACAGGGGAGATGCAACCCTTTCCAAAGAGGCATGAACAGACTTCCTACTCCCAAGGAGCCCAAAGATATTAAGCCGCAAATACGTCCTACGCGCGTCTTTTCTACGCCGCGCACCACATTTAAAAAATCGTATCGGAAGAACGGTGGGTCCAATCCGCGTGCCGCTTAAAGGCGATTACAAGGGAGATGCAAACCTTTCCAAAGAGCCATGAAAAGACTTTCTACTCCCAAGGAGACAATAGATATTAAGCCGAAATGACGTCCGACGCGCGCATTTTCTCCGCCGCGCACCACATTTAAAAAAATCATAGCGTGAAAACCGTGGGTTCGATCCGCGTGCCGCTCGAAGGCGATTACAGGGGAGATGCATCCCTTTCAAAAGAGCCATGAACAGACTTTCTACTCCCAAGGAGACCAGAAATATTAACATATAAAGCGTTACGCTCCAGTCGGATGAACGAGAAACGCTTGTACAATTGCAACGAATTGGAGGAGAAAGTTTAAACAAACGCGCTGACTTTGAACGCTCACATCTAGGCCGGGCCAACTCCAAATGGCGTGCAACTCGGTGCGCATCACCTCCATGACTGTCCCTAACGAACGCCACCTGCCACGCTTTCGGCCCGTCCCTGGCGGCATTAAAAAATCGTAGCGTGATAACGATGGTTCCGATGCGCGTGCCGCTCGAAGGCGATTACAGGGGAGATACAGCCCTTTCCAAAGAGCCATGAACAGACTTTCTACTCCCAAGGAGACCAGAGATATTAACAGATAAAGCGTTACGCTCCAGTCGGATGAGCGAGAAACGCTTGTACAATTGCAACGAATTGGAGGAGAAAGTTTAAACAAACGCGCTGACTTTGAAGGCTCACATCTAGGCCGGGCCAGGTCCAAATGGCCTGCAACTCGGTCCGCATCACGTCCATGACTTTTCCTAACGAACGCCACCTGCCAAGCTTTCGGCCCGTCCCTGTCGGCATTAAAAAATCGTAGCGTGATAACGATGGTTCCGATCCGCGTGCCGCGCGAAGGCGATTACAGGGGAGATGCAGCCCTTTCCAAAGAGGCATGAACAGACTTCCTACTCCCAAGGAGCCCAAAGATATTAAGCCGCAAATACGTCCTACGCGCGTCTTTTCTACGCCGCGCACCACATTTAAAAAATCGTATCGGAAGAACGGTGGGTCCAATCCGCGTGCCGCTTAAAGGCGATTACAAGGGAGATGCAAACCTTTCCAAAGAGCCATGAAAAGACTTTCTACTCCCAAGGAGACAATAGATATTAAGCCGAAATGACGTCCGACGCGCGCATTTTCTCCGACGCGCACCACATTAAAAAAATCATAGCGTGAAAACCGTGGGTTCGATCCGCGTGCCGCTCGAAGGCGATTACAGCGGAGATGCAGCCCTTTCCAAAGAGCCATGAAAAGACTTTCTACTCCCAAGGAGACAAGAGATATTAAGCCGAAATGACGTCCGACGCGCGCATTTCCTCCGCCGCGCACCACATTTAAAAAAATCATAGCGTGAAAACCGTGGGTTCGATCCGCGTGCCGCTCGAAGGCGATTACAGGGGAGATGCAGCCCTTTCCAAAGAGCCATGAACAGACTTTCTACACCCAATGAGACAAGAGATATTAAGCCGCAAATACGTCCGGCGCGCGTCTTTTCTCCGCCGCGCAACACATTTAAAAAAAATCGTAGCGTGAAAAACGTGGGTTCGATCCGCGTGCCGCTCGAAGGCGATTACAGGGGAGATGCATCCCTTTTAAAAGAGCCATGAACAGACTTTCTACTCCCAAGGAGACCAGAAATATTAACATATAAATCGTTACGCTCCAGTCGGATGAACGAGAAACGCTTGTACAATTGCAACGAATTGGAGGAGAAAGTTTAAACAAACGCGCTGACTTTGAACGCTCACATCTAGGCCGGGCCAACTCCAAATGGCGTGCAACTCGGTGCGCATCACCTCCATGACTGTCGCTAACGAACGCCACCTGCCACGCTTTCGGCCTATCCCTGGCGGCATTAAAAAATCGTAGCGTGATAACGATGGTTCCGATGCGCGTGCCGCTCGAAGGCGATTACAGGGGAGATACAGCCCTTTCCAAAGAGCCATGAACAGACTTTCTACTCCCAAGGAGACAAGAGATATTACGCGCATTTTCTCCGACGCGCACCACGTTTAAAAAATCGTAGCGTGAGAACGGTGGGTCCGATCCGCGTGCCGCTTAAAGGCGATTACAGGGGAGATGCATCCCTTTCCAAAGAGCCATGAACAGACTTTCTACTCCCAAGGAGACCAGAGATATTAACAGATAAAGCGTTACGCTCCAGTCGGATGAACGAGAAACGCTTGTACAATTGCAACGAATTGGAGGAGAAAGTTTAAACAAACGCGCTGACTTTGAACGCTCACATCTAGGCCGGGCCGACTCCAAATGGCGTGCAACTCTGTGTGCATCACCTCCATAACTGTCCCTAACGAACGCCACCTGCCACGCTTTCGGCCTATCCCTGGCGGCATTAAAAAATCGTAGCGTGATAACGATGGTTCCGATGCGCGTGCCGCTCGAAGGCGATTACAGGGGAGATACAGCCCTTTCCAAAGAGCCATGAACAGACTTTCTACTCCCAAGGAGACAAGAGATATTATGCGCATTTTCTCCGACGCGCACCACGTTTAAAAAATAGTAGCGTGAGAACGGTGGGTCCGATCCGCGTGCCGCTTAAAGGCGATTACAGGGGAGATGCAACCCTTTCCAAAGAACCATGAAAAGACTTTCTACTCCCAAGGAGACAAGAGATATTAAGCCGCAATGACGTCCGACGCGCGCATTTTCTCCGCCGCGCAGCACATTTAAAAAAATCATAGCGTGAAAACCGTGGGTTCGATCCGCGTGCCGCTCGAAGGCGATTACAGGGGAGATGAAGCCCTTTCCAAAGAGGCATGAACAGACTTCCTACTCCCAAGGAGCCCAAAGATATTAAGCCGCAAATACGTCCTACGCGCGTCTTTTCTACGCCGCGCACCACATTTAAAAAATCGTATCGGAAGAACGGTGGGTCCGATCCGCGTGCCGCTTAAAGGCGATTACAAGGGAGATGCAAACCTTTCCAAAGAGCCATGAAAAGACTTTCTACTCCCAAGGAGACAATAGATATTAAGCCGAAATGACGTCCGACGCGCGCATTTTCTCCGCCGCGCACCACATTTAAAAAAATCATAGCGTGAAAACCGTGGGTTCGATCCGCGTGCCGCTCGAAGGCGATTACAGCGGAGATGCAGCCCTTTGCAAAGAGCCATGAAAAGACTTTCTACTCCCAAGGAGACAAGAGATATTAAGCCGAAATGACGTCCGACGCGCGCATTTCCTCCGCCGCGCACCACATTTAAAAAAATCATAGCGTGAAAACCGTGGGTTCGATCCGCGTGCCGCTCGAAGGCGATTACAGGGGAGATGCATCCCTTTCAAAAGAGCCATGAACAGACTTTCTACTCCCAATGAGACAAGAGATATCAAGCCGCAAATACGTCCGGCGCGCGTCTATTCTCCGCCGCGCAACACATTTAAAAAAAATCGTAGCGTGAAAACCGTGGGTTCGATCCGCGTGCCGCTCGAAGGCGATTACAGGGGAGATGCAGCCCTTTCCAAAGAGGCATGAACAGACTTCCTACTCCCAAGGAGCCCAAAGATATTAAGCCGCAAATACGTCCTACGCGCGTCTTTTCTACGCCGCGCACCACATTTAAAAAATCGTATCGGAAGAACGGTGGGTCCAATCCGCGTGCCGCTTAAAGGCGATTACAAGGGAGATGCAAACCTTTCCAAAGAGCCATGAAAAGACTTTCTACTCCCAAGGAGACAAGAGATATTAAGCCGAAATGACGTCCACGCGCGCATTTCCTCCGCCGCGCACCACATTTAAAAAAATCATAGCGTGAAAACCGTGGGTTCGATCCGCGTGCCGCTCGAAGGCGATTACAGGGGAGATGCATCCCTTTCCAAAGAGCCATGAACAGACTTTCTACTCCCAAGGAGACCAGAGATATTAACAGATAAAGCGTTACGCTCCAGTCGGATGAGCGAGAAACGCTTGTACAATTGCAACGAATTGGAGGAGAAAGTTTAAACAAACGCGCTGACTTTGAAGGCTCACATCTAGGCCGGGCCAGGTCCAAATGGCCTGCAACTCGGTCCGCATCACGTCCATGACTTTTCCTAACGAACGCCACCTGCCAAGCTTTCGGCCCGTCCCTGGCGGCATTAAAAAATCGTAGCGTGATAACGATGGTTCCGATGCGCGTGCCGCTCGAAGGCGATTACAGGGGAGATACAGCCCTTTCCAAAGAGCCATGAACAGACTTTCTACTCCCAAGGAGACAAGAGATATTACGCGCACTTTCTCCGACGCGCACCACGTTTAAAAAATCGTAGCGTGAGAACGGTGGGTCCGATCCGCGTGCCGCTTAAAGGCGATTACAGGGGAGATGCAACCCTTTCCAAAGAGGCATGAACAGACTTCCTACTCCCAAGGAGACAAGAGATATTAAGCCGCAATGACGTCCGACGCGCGCATTTTCTCCGCCGCGCAGCACATTTAAAAAAATCATAGCGTGAAAACCGTGGGTTCGATCCGCGTGCCGCTCGAAGGCGATTACAGGGGAGATGGAGCCCTTTCCAAAGAGGCATGAACAGACTTCCTACTCCCAAGGAGCCCAAAGATATTAAGCCGCAAATACGTCCTACGCGCGTCTTTTCTACGCCGCGCACCACATTTAAAAAATCGTAGCGTAAGAACGGTGGGTCCGATCCGCGTGCCGCTTAAAGGCGATTACAGGGGAGATGCAAACCTTTCCAAAGAGCCATGAAAAGACTTTCTACTCCCAAGGAGACAAGAGATATTAAGCCGCAATGACGTCCGACGCGCGCATTTTCTCCGACGCGCAACACATTTAAAAAAATCATAGCGTGAAAACCGTGGGTTCGATCCGCGTGCCGCTCGAAGGCGATTACAGCGGAGATGCAGCCCTTTCCAAAGAGCCATGAAAAGACTTTCTACTCCCAAGGAGACAAGAGATATTAAGCCGAAATGACGTCCGACGCGCGCATTTCCTCCGCCGCGCACCACATTTAAAAAAATCATAGCGTGAAAACCGTGGGTTCGATCCGCGTGCCGCTCGAAGGCGATTACAGGGGAGATGCAGCCCTTTCCAAAGAGCCATGAACAGACTTTCTACACCCAATGAGACAAGAGATATTAAGCCGCAAATACGTCCGGCGCGCGTCTTTTCTCCGCCGCGCAACACATTTAAAAAAAATCGTAGCGTGAAAAACGTGGGTTCGATCCGCGTGCCGCTCGAAGGTGATTACAGGGGAGATGCAGCCCTTTCCAAAGAGCCATGAACAGACTTCCTACTCCCAAGGAGACAAGAGATATTAAGCCACAAATACGTCCGGACCGCGTCTTTTCTCCGCAGCTCACCACATTTAAAAAAATCGTAGCGTGAAAACCGTGGGTTCGATATAGTATACATACAGAGTATATAGTTTGACCAAAAGATCGTGCTGATCTTTGATCTCCTGGTTCTTCATCTCCAGCGCCACTTTCAGACTCATAATGTCCTCCTCTATGGGCTGGTATAACACAGACACGAATCATCACTACAGCCAGTACAATGGAAAGGTGGGAATGTGTACTGAATGTGTACTGACGTTATAAGTGAGAGGTGGTGGTACTGGTGGATGTGTACTGACACTATAAGGGATCTCTACCTGCAGTGACAGTTTGAGCTTCTCAAGTTCTTCCTCCAGAGATTTCTTCTCCTGTTCACAGGCCATTTTCATATCTGCCAGAGCAAGTATCATTACTGCTGGATATAACACAGATTGTATATACTACATAATTACTGCTGAATATATAAAATATAATATATATAGTACTATACATATATTAGTGTCACTTTTATTGGAGCCTAAAGGCTAGCATTCATTATTAGTTATGTTAGTATTATTGCATTTCCATAGTACTTACTCTTGATGGACCTGTTATGCTCCTCCTCCTCCTGCTGTTTCTGCAGGAGCTCTGTCTCCTCCTGCTGCTTGTGTTTCAGCATCTCCTGAAGAACCTGCAGCTCCTTCTGCTTCTGCAACCTCAACTCCTTCAGCTGCTCCAACAAACTGTTCTCCAACTCCTCCTTCTCACACCGCAAACACTCCAATCGGGCCACAGGCCCCACTAGTGACACAGAACCACACACACACACACACACACACAAAGAGAGAGATAAACATGTATAAATGTATAAGAATTTGTGGATAAAATTATTATGAGATTATTTATAATCAAACGACTACACTACACAACCACATCTTCCTTTTATTTACATATTATACAGATATTTAGAGATATTTACATTTTATTTACCCGCGTGCGTCTCTCTTCTCCAAGGTAGTGGAGAGATATGAAAGGATAAAAGGGGAAAAGAATAAAATGCACGTCGGTTTTAAATTCGCAGGCTACCTGCGCTGAAGGCGTGGAAAACGAGCACGTGACGGAAAGGCTTCCGTACCCGATGGGTCCAAATCACATGCCCAGCAAAGTAGCCTTAAACCTGGACACGCAATGGAGAGCATTTGACCCTTTAAAATCATACTACAACCAGACTTCCAGGCCCAAGAGGTCACACAGCCATGCCCAGCAAAGTAGCTCTGGGCCTGGGCACACTTCACGCAGTTTGACCGTTTAAATAAAACTAGAAACAGACTTCCTGGCCAAAGAGGTCACAGTCATACCCAGCAAAGTACGTTTAAACCTGGAAACAAATCAGATCCTTTCTGTCATTCAAAGGAATGGGCCTGCAACTCACAACCACATCCCCAGTGAAGCGCACCGTCACCCAGCCACACTACCCCACCTTGCCCGTCCTGGAACAACCACACCTCCAGGGCACCACATGCCAATCTCTCATGCCCAGCAAACTGCAACCTCACGCAGCCAGGCCACACACTGTCTCCCCTTGTACAGTCCAAGGACGAACTCCTCCACAAACCTGGTGTTCACGCGCACACACGCAATTACAACGAATTGGTGGAGAACTTTGAAACAAAAGTGCTGACTTTGAATACTCACATCTAGGCTGGGCCAGGTCCAAATGGCCTGCAGCTCGGTGCGCATTAACTGCTTGACTGTCCGTCACGAACGCCACCTGCCAAGCGTTCGTTCCGTCCCTGGCGGATTTTAAAAAATCGTAGCGTGAGAACGATGGGTCCGATCCGCGTGCCGCTTAAAGGCGATTACAGGGGAGATGCAACCCTTTCCAAAGAACCATGAAAAGACTTTCTACTCCCAAGGAGACAAGAGATATTAAGACGCAATGACGTCCGACGCACGCATTTTCTCCGCCGCGCAGCTCATTTAAAAAAATCATAGCGTGAAAACCGTGGGTTCGATCCGCGTGCCGCTCGAAGGCGATTACAGGGGAGATGGAGCCCTTTCCAAAGAGGCATGAACAGACTTCCTACTCCCAAGGAGCCCAAAGATATTAAGCCGCAAATACGTCCTACGCGCGTCTTTTCTACGCCGCGCACCACATTTAAAAAATCGTAGCGTAAGAACGGTGGGTCCGATCCGCGTGCCGCTTAAAGGCGATTACAGGGGAGATGCAAACCTTTCCAAAGAGCCATGAAAAGACTTTCTACTCCCAAGGAGACAAGAGATATTAAGCCGCAATGACGTCCGACGCGCGCATTTTCTCCGACGCGCAACACATTTAAAAAAATCATAGCGTGAAAACCGTGGGTTCGATCCGCGTGCCGCTCGAAGGCGATTACAGGGGAGATGCAGCCCTTTCCAAAGAGCCATGAACAGACTTTCTACTCCCAATGAGACAAGAGATATCAAGCCGCAAATACGTCCGGCGCGCGTCTATTCTCCGCCGCGCAACACATTTAAAAAAAATCGTAGCGTGAAAACCGTGGGTTCGATCCGCGTGCCGCTCGAAGGCGATTACAGCGGAGATGCAGCCCTTTCCAAAGAGCCATGAAAAGACTTTCTACTCCCAAGGAGACAAGAGATATTAAGCCGAAATGACGTCCGACGCGCGCATTTCCTCCGCCGCGCACCACATTTAAAAAAATCATAGCGTGAAAACCGTGGGTTCGATCCGCGTGCCGCTCGAAGGCGATTACAGGGGAGATGCAGCCCTTTCCAAAGAGCCATGAACAGACTTTCTACACCCAATGAGACAAGAGATATTAAGCCGCAAATACGTCCGGCGCGCGTCTTTTCTCCGCCGCGCAACACATTTAAAAAAAATCGTAGCGTGAAAAACGTGGGTTCGATCCGCGTGCCGCTCGAAGGCGATTACAGGGGAGATACAGCCCTTTCCAAAGAGCCATGAACAGACTTTCTACTCCCAAGGAGACCAGAAATATTAACATATAAAGCGTTACGCTCCAGTCGGATGAACGAGAAACGCTTGTACAACTGCAACGAATTGGAGGAGAAAGTTTAAACAAACGCGCTGACTTTGAACGCTCACATCTAGGCCGGGCCAACTCCAAATGGCGTGCAACTCGGTGCGCATCACCTCCATGACTGTCCCTAACGAACGCCACCTGCCACGCTTTCGGCCCGTCCCTGGCGGCATTAAAAAATCGTAGCGTGATAACGATGGTTCCGATGCGCGTGCCGCTCGAAGGCGATTACAGGGGAGATACAGCCCTTTCCAAAGAGCCATGAACAGACTTTCTACTCCCAAGGAGACCAGAGATATTACGCGCATTTTCTCCGACGCGCACCACGTTTAAAAAATCGTAGCGTGAGAACGGTGGGTCCGATCCGCGTGCCGCTTAAAGGCGATTACAGGGGAGATGCATCCCTTTCCAAAGAGCCATGAACAGACTTTCTACTCCCAAGGAGACCAGAGATATTAACAGATAAAGCGTTACGCTCCAGTCGGATGAGCGAGAAACGCTTGTACAATTGCAACGAATTGGAGGAGAAAGTTTAAACAAACGCGCTGACTTTGAAGGCTCACATCTAGGCCGGGCCAGGTCCAAATGGCCTGCAACTCGGTCCGCATCACGTCCATGACTTTTCCTAACGAACGCCACCTGCCAAGCTTTCGGCCCGTCCCTGTCGGCATTAAAAAATCGTAGCATGATAACGATGGTTCCGATCCGCGTGCCGCGCGAAGGCGATTACAGGGGAGATGCAGCCCTTTCCAAAGAGCTATGAACAGACTTTCTACTCCCAAGGAGCCCAAAGATATTAAGCCGCAAATAAGTCCTACGCGCGTCTTTTCTACGCCGCGCACCACATTTAAAAAATCGTAGCGTAAGAACGGTGGGTCCGATCCGCGTGCCGCTTAAAGGCGATTACAGGGGAGATGCAGCCCTTTCCAAAGAGCCATGAAAAGACTTTCTACTCCCAAGGAGACAAGAGATATTAAGCCGAAATGACGTCCGACGCGCGCATTTCCTCCGCCGCGCACCACATTTAAAAAAATCATAGCGTGAAAACCGTGGGTTCGATCCGCGTGCCGCTCGAAGGCGATTACAGGGGAGATGCAGCCCTTTCCAAAGAGGCATGAACAGACTTCCTACTCCCAAGGAGCCCAAAGATATTAAGCCGCAAATACGTCCTACGCGCGTCTTTTCTACGCCGCGCACCACATTTAAAAAATCGTATCGGAAGAACGGTGGGTCCAATCCGCGTGCCGCTTAAAGGCGATTACAACGGAGATGCAAACCTTTCCAAAGAGCCATGAACAGACTTTCTACACCCAATGAGACAAGAGATATTAAGCCGCAAATACGTCCGGCGCGCGTCTTTTCTCCGCCGCGCAACACATTTAAAAAAAATCGTAGCGTGAAAAACATGGGTTCGATCCGCGTGCCGCTCGAAGGCGATTACAGGGGAGATACAGCCCTTTCCAAAGAGCCATGAACACACTTTCTACTCCCAAGGAGACAAGAGATATTACGAGCATTTTCTCCGACGCGCACCACGTTTAAAAAATCGTAGCGTGAGAACGGTGGGTCCGATCCGCGTGCCGCTCGAAGGCGATTACAGGGGAGATGCATCCCTTTCCAAAGAGGCATGAACAGACTTCCTACTCCCAAGGAGCCCAAAGATATTAAGCCGCAAATACGTCCTACGCGCGTCTTTTCTACGCCGCGCACCACATTTAAAAAATCGTAGCGTAAGAACGGTGGGTCCGATCCGCGTGCCGCTTAAAGGCGATTACAGGGGAGATGCAAACCTTTCCAAAGAGCCATGAAAAGACTTTCTACTCCCAAGGAGACAAGAGATATTAAGCCGAAATGACGTCCGACGCGCGCATTTTCTCCGACGCGCAACACATTTAAAAAAATCATAGCGTGAAAACCGTGGGTTCGATCCGCGTGCCGCTCGAAGGCGATTACAGGGGAGATGCAGCCCTTTCCAAAGAGCCATGAACAGACTTTCGACTCCCAATGAGACAAGAGATATCAAGCCGCAAATACGTCCGGCGCGCGTCTATTCTCCGCCGCGCAACACATTTAAAAAAAATCGTAACGTGAAAACCGTGGGTTCGATCCGCGTGCCGCTTAAAGGCGATTACAGGGGAGATGCAGCCCTTTCCAAAGAGCCATGAAAAGACTTTCTACTCCCAAGGAGACAAGAGATATTAAGCCGAAATGACGTCCGACGCGCGCATTTCCTCCGCCGCGCACCACATTTAAAAAAATCATAGCGTGAAAACCGTGGGTTCGATCCGCGTGCCGCTCGAAGGCGATTACAGGGGAGATGCAGCCCTTTCCAAAGAGCCATGAACAGACTTTCTACACCCAATGAGACAAGAGATATTAAGCCGCAAATACGTCCGGCGCGCGTCTTTTCTCCGCCGCGCAACACATTTAAAAAAAATCGTAGCGTGAAAACCGTGGGTTCGATCCGCGTGCCGCTCGAAGACGATTACAGGGGAGATGCAGCCCTTTCCAAAGAGCCATGAACAGACTTTCTACTCCCAATGAGACAAGAGATATCAAGCCGCAAATACGTCCGGCGCGCGTCTATTCTCCGCCGCGCAACACATTTAAAAAAAATCGTAGCGTGAAAACCGTGGGTTCGATCCGCGTGCCGCTTAAAGGCGATTACAGGGGAGATGCAGCCCTTTCCAAAGAGCCATGAAAAGACTTTCTACTCCCAAGGAGACAAGAGATATTAAGCCGAAATGACGTCCGACGCGCGCATTTTCTCCGCCGCGCACCACATTTAAAAAAATCATAGCGTGAAAACCGTGGGTTCGATCCGCGTGCCGCTCGAAGGCGATTACAGGGGAGATGCAGCCCTTTCCAAAGAGGCATGAACGGACTTCCTACTCCCAAGGAGCCCAAAGATATTAAGCCGCAAATACGTCCTACGCGCGTCTTTTCTACGCCGCGCACCACATTTAAAAAATCGTATCGGAAGAACGGTGGGTCCAATCCGCGTGCCGCTTAAAGGCGATTACAACGGAGATGCAAACCTTTCCAAAGAGCCATGAACAGACTTTCTACACCCAATGAGACAAGAGATATTAAGCCGCAAATACGTCCGGCGCGCGTCTTTTCTCCGCCGCGCAACACATTTAAAAAAAATCGTAGCGTGAAAAACATGGGTTCGATCCGCGTGCCGCTCGAAGGCGATTACAGGGGAGATACAGCCCTTTCCAAAGAGCCATGAACACACTTTCTACTCCCAAGGAGACAAGAGATATTACGAGCATTTTCTCCGACGCGCACCACGTTTAAAAAATCGTAGCGTGAGAACGGTGGGTCCGATCCGCGTGCCGCTCGAAGGCGATTACAGGGGAGATGCATCCCTTTCCAAAGAGGCATGAACAGACTTCCTACTCCCAAGGAGCCCAAAGATATTAAGCCGCAAATACGTCCTACGCGCGTCTTTTCTACGCCGCGCACCACATTTAAAAAATCGTAGCGTAAGAACGGTGGGTCCGATCCGCGTGCCGCTTAAAGGCGATTACAGGGGAGATGCAGCCCTTTCCAAAGAGCCATGAACAGACTTTCTACACCCAATGAGACAAGAGATATTAAGCCGCAAATACGTCCGGCGCGCGTCTTTTCTCCGCCGCGCAACACATTTAAAAAAAATCGTAGCGTGAAAACCGTGGGTTCGATCCGCGTGCCGCTTAAAGGCGATTACAGGGGAGATGCAGCCCTTTCCAAAGAGCCATGAAAAGACTTTCTACACCCAAGGAGACAAGAGATATTAAGCCGAAATGACGTCCGACGCGCGCATTTCCTCCGCCGCGCACCACATTTAAAAAAATCATAGCGTGAAAACCGTGGGTTCGATCCGCGTGCCGCTCGAAGGCGATTACAGGGGAGATGCAGCCCTTTCCAAAGAGGCATGAACAGACTTCCTACTCCCAAGGAGCCCAAAGATATTAAGCCGCAAATACGTCCTACGCGCGTCTTTTCTACGCCGCGCACCACATTTAAAAAATCGTATCGGAAGAACGGTGGGTCCAATCCGCGTGCCGCTTAAAGGCGATTACAAGGGAGATGCAAACCTTTCCAAAGAGCCATGAAAAGACTTTCTACTCCCAAGGAGACAATAGATATTAAGCCGAAATGACGTCCGACGCGCGCATTTTCTCCGCCGCGCACCACATTTAAAAAAATCATAGCGTGAAAACCGTGAGTTCGATCCGCGTGCCGCTCGAAGGCGATTACAGCGGAGATGCAGCCCTTTCCAAAGAGCCATGAAAAGACTTTCTACTCCCAAGGAGACAAGAGATATTAAGCCGAAATGACGTCCGACGCGCGCATTTCCTCCGCCGCCCACCACATTTAAAAAAAATCATAGCGTGAAAACCGTGGGTTCGATCCGCGTGCCGCTCGAAGGCGATTACAGGGGAGATGCAGCCCTTTCAAAAGAGCCATGAACAGACTTTCTACACCCAATGAGACAAGAGATATTAAGCCGCAAATACGTCCGGCGCGCGTCTTTTCTCCGCCGCGCAACACATTTAAAAAAAATCGTAGCGTGAAAAACGTGGGTTCGATCCGCGTGCCGCTCGAAGGCGATTACAGGGGAGATGCATCCCTTTCAAAAGAGCCATGAACAGACTTTCTACTCCCAAGGAGACCAGAAATATTAACATATAAAGCGTTACGCTCCAGTCGGATGAACGAGAAACGCTTGTACAATTGCAACGAATTGGAGGAGAAAGTTTAAACAAACGCGCTGACTTTGAACGCTCACATCTAGGCCGGGCCAACTCCAAATGGCGTGCAACTCGGTGCGCATCACCTCCATGACTGTCCCTAACGAACGCCACCTGCCACGCTTTCGGCCTATCCCTGGCGGCATTAAAAAATCGTAGCGTGATAACGATGGTTCCGATGCGCGTGCCGCTCGAAGGCGATTACAGGGGAGATACAGCCCTTTCCAAAGAGCCATGAACAGACTTTCTACTCCAAGTAGACAAGAGATATTACGCGCATTTTCTCCGACGCGCACAACGTTTAAAAAATCGTAGCGTGAGAACGGTGGGTCCGATCCGCGTGCCGCTTAAAGGCGATTACAGGGGAGATGCATCCCTTTCCAAAGAGCCATGAACAGACTTTCTACTCCCAAGGAGACCAGAGATATTAACAGATAAAGCGTTACGCTCCAGTCGGATGAGCGAGAAACGCTTGTACAATTGCAACGAATTGGAGGAGAAAGTTTAAACAAACGCGCTGACTTTGAAGGCTCACATCTAGGCCGGGCCAGGTCCAAATGGCCTGCAACTCGGTCCGCATCACGTCCATGACTTTTCCTAACGAAGGCCACCTGCCAAGCTTTCGGCCCGTCCCTGTCGGCATTAAAAAATCGTAGCGTGATAACGATGGTTCCGATCCGCGTGCCGCGCGAAGGCGATTACAGGGGAGATGCAGCCCTTTCCAAAGAACCATGAAAAGACTTTCTACTCCCAAGGAGACAAGAGATATTAAGCCGCATTGACGTCCGACGCGCGCATTTTCTCCGCCGCGCAGCACATTTAAAAAAATCATAGTGTGAAAACCGTGGGTTCGATCCACGTGCCGCTCGAAGGCTATTACAGGGGAGATGCAGCCCTTTCCAAAGAGCCATGAACAGACTTCCTACTCCCAAGGAGCCCAAAGATATTAAGCCGCAAATACGTCCTACGCGCGTCTTTTCCACGCCGCGCACCACATTTAAAAAATCGTATCGGAAGAACGGTGGGTCCAATCCGCGTGCCGCTTAAAGGCGATTACAAGGGAGATGCAAACCTTTCCAAAGAGCCATGAAAAGACTTTCTACTCCCAAGGAGACAATAGATATTAAGCCGAAATGACGTCCGACGCGCGCATTTTCTCCGACGCGCACCACATTTAAAAAAATCATAGCGTGAAAACCGTGGGTTCGATCCGCGTGCCGCTCGAAGGCGATTACAGCGGACATGCAGCCCTTTCCAAAGAGCCATGAAAAGACTTTCTACTCCCAAGGAGACAAGAGATATTAAGCCGAAATGACGTCCGACGTGCGCATTTCCTCCGCCGCGCACCACATTTAAAAAAATCATAGCGTGAAAACCGTGGGTTCGATCCGCGTGCCGCTCGAAGGCGATTACAGGGGAGATGCATCCCTTTCAAAAGAGCCATGAACAGACTTTCTACTCCCAAGGAGACCAGAGATATTAACAGATAAAGCGTTACGCTCCAGTCGGATGAGCGAGAAACGCTTGTACAATTGCAACGAATTGGAGGAGAAAGTTTAAACAAACGCGCTGACTTTGAACGCTCACATCTAGGCCGGGCCAGGTCCAAATGGCCTGCAACTTGGTGCGCATCACCTCCATGACGGTCCCTAACGAACGCCACCTGCCACGATTTCGGCCCGTCCCTGGCGGCATTAAAAAATCGTAGCGTGATAACGATGGTTCCGATGCGCGTGCCGCGCGAAGGCGATTACAGGGGAGATGCAGCCCTTTCCAAAGAGCCATGAACAGACTTTCTACTCCCAATGAGACAAGAGATATCAAGCCGCAAATACGTCCGGCGCGCGTCTATTCTCCGCCGCGCAACACATTTAAAAAAAATCATAACGTGAAAACCGTGGGTTCGATCCGCGTGCCGCTTAAAGGCGATTACAGGGGAGATGCAGCCCTTTCTAAAGAGCCATGAAAAGACTTTCTACTCCCAAGGAGACAAGAGATATTAACATATAAAGCGTTACGCTCCAGTCGGATGAACGAGAAACGCTTGTACAATTGCAACGAATTGGAGGAGAAAGTTTAAACAAACGCGCTGACTTTGAACGCTCACATCTAGGCAGGGCCAACTCCAAATGGCGTGCAACTCGGTGTGCATCACCTCCATGACTGTCCCTAACGAACGCCACCTGCCACGCTTTCGGCCTATCCCTGGCGGCATTAAAAAATCGTAGCGTGATAACGATGGTTCCGATGCGCGTGCCGCTCGAAGGCGATTACAGGGGAGATACAGCCCTTTCCAAAGAGCCATGAACAGACTTTCTACTCCCAAGGAGACAAGAGATATTACGCGCATTTTCTCCGACGCGCACCACGTTTAAAAAATCGTAGCGTGAGAACGGTGGGTCCGATCCGCGTGCCTCTTAAAGGCGATTACAGGGGAGATGCAACCCTTTCCAAAGAACCATGAAAAGACTTTCTACTCCCAAGGAGACAAGAGATATTAAGCCGCAATGACGTCCGACGCGCGCATTTTCTCCGCCGCGCAGCACATTTAAAAAAAAATCATAGCGTGAAAACCGTGGGTTCGATCCGCGTGCCGCTCGAAGGCGATTACAGGGGAGATGGAGCCCTTTCCAAAGAGGCATGAACAGACTTCCTACTCCCAAGGAGCCCAAAGATATTAAGCCGCAAATACGTCCTACGCGCGTCTTTTCTACCCCGCGCACCACATTTAAAAAATCGTATCGGAAGAACGGTGGGTCCAATCCGCGTGCCGCTTAAAGGCGATTACAAGGAAGATGCAAACCTTTCCAAAGAGCCATGAAAAGACTTTCTACTCCCAAGGAGACAATAGATATTAAGCCGAAATGACGTCCGACGCGCGCATTTTCTCCGCCGCGCACCACATTTAAAAAAATCATAGCGTGAAAACCGTGGGTTCGATCCGCGTGCCGCTCGAAGGCGATTACAGCGGAGATGCAGCCCTTTCCAAAGAGCCATGAAAAGACTTTCTACTCCCAAGGAGAAAAGCGATATTAAGCCGCAATGACGTCCGACGCGCGCATTTTCTCCGACGCGCAACACATTTAAAAAAATCATAGCGTGAAAACCGTGGGTTCGATCCGCGTGCCGCTCGAAGGCGAGATGCAGCCCTTTCCAAAGAGCCATGAACAGACTTTCTACTCCCAAGGAGACCAGAGATATTAACAGATAAAGCGTTACGCTCCAGTCGGATGAGCGAGAAACGCTTGTACAATTGCAACGAATTGGAGGAGAAAGTTTAAACAAACGCGCTGACTTTGAACGCTCACATCTAGGCCGGGCCAGGTCCAAATGGCCTGCAACTTGGTGCGCATCACCTCCATGACGGTCCCTAACGAACGCCACCTGCCACGATTTCGGCCCGTCCCTGGCGGCATTAAAAAATCGTAGCGTGATAACGATGGTTCCGATGCGCGTGCCGCGCGAAGGCGATTACAGGGGAGATGCAGCCCTTTCCAAAGAGCCATGAACAGACTTTCTACTCCCAATGAGACAAGAGATATCAAGCCGCAAATACGTCCGGCGCGCGTCTATTCTCCGCCGCGCAACACATTTAAAAAAAATCATAACGTGAAAACCGTGGGTTCGATCCGCGTGCCGCTTAAAGGCGATTACAGGGGAGATGCAGCCCTTTCTAAAGAGCCATGAAAAGACTTTCTACTCCCAAGGAGACAAGAGATATTAACATATAAAGCGTTACGCTCCAGTCGGATGAACGAGAAACGCTTGTACAATTGCAACGAATTGGAGGAGAAAGTTTAAACAAACGCGCTGACTTTGAACGCTCACATCTAGGCCGGGCCAACTCCAAATGGCGTGCAACTCGGTGTGCATCACCTCCATGACTGTCCCTAACGAACGCCACCTGCCACGCTTTCGGCCTATCCCTGGCGGCATTAAAAAATCGTAGCGTGATAACGATGGTTCCGATGCGCGTGCCGCTCGAAGGCGATTACAGGGGAGATACAGCCCTTTCCAAAGAGCCATGAACAGACTTTCTACTCCCAAGGAGACAAGAGATATTACGCGCATTTTCTCCGACGCGCACCACGTTTAAAAAATCGTAGCGTGAGAACGGTGGGTCCGATCCGCGTGCCTCTTAAAGGCGATTACAGGGGAGATGCAACCCTTTCCAAAGAACCATGAAAAGACTTTCTACTCCCAAGGAGACAAGAGATATTAAGCCGCAATGACGTCCGACGCGCGCATTTTCTCCGCCGCGCAGCACATTTAAAAAAAAATCATAGCGTGAAAACCGTGGGTTCGATCCGCGTGCCGCTCGAAGGCGATTACAGGGGAGATGGAGCCCTTTCCAAAGAGGCATGAACAGACTTCCTACTCCCAAGGAGCCCAAAGATATTAAGCCGCAAATACGTCCTACGCGCGTCTTTTCTACCCCGCGCACCACATTTAAAAAATCGTATCGGAAGAACGGTGGGTCCAATCCGCGCGCCGCTTAAAGGCGATTACAAGGAAGATGCAAACCTTTCCAAAGAGCCATGAAAAGACTTTCTACTCCCAAGGAGACAATAGATATTAAGCCGAAATGACGTCCGACGCGCGCATTTTCTCCGCCGCGCACCACATTTAAAAAAATCATAGCGTGAAAACCGTGGGTTCGATCCGCGTGCCGCTCGAAGGCGATTACAGCGGAGATGCAGCCCTTTCCAAAGAGCCATGAAAAGACTTTCTACTCCCAAGGAGACAAGAGATATTAAGCCGAAATGACGTCCGACGCGCGCATTTCCTCCGCCGCGCACCACATTTAAAAAAATCATAGCGTGAAAACCGTGGGTTCGATCCGCGTGCCGCTCGAAGGCGATTACAGGGGAGATGCAGCCCTTTCCAAAGAGCCATGAACAGACTTTCTACTCCCAAGGAGACAAGAGATATTAAGCCGCAATGACGTCCGACGCGCGCATTTTCTCCGCCGCGCAGCACATTTAAAAAAATCATAGCGTGAAAACCGTGGGTTCGATCCGCGTGCCGCTTAAAGGCGATTACAGGGGAGATGCAGCCCTTTCCAAAGAGCCATGAATAGACTTTCTACTCCCAAGGAGACCAGAGATATTAACAGATAAAGCGTTACGCTCCAGTCGGATGAGCGAGAAACGCTTGTACAATTGCAACGAAATGGAGGAGAAAGTTTAAACAAACGCGCTGATTTGAACGCTCACATCTAGGCCGGGCCAGGTCCAAATGGCCTGCAACTCGGTGCGCATCACCTCCATGACGGTCCCTAACGAACGCCACCTGCCACGCTTTCGGCCCGTCCCTGGCGGCATTAAAAAATCGTAGCGTGATAACGATGGTTCCGATCCGCGTGCCGCTCGAAGGCGAAAACAGTGGAGATGCATCCCTTTCCAAAGAGCCATGAACAGACTTTCTACTCCCAAGGAGCCCAAAGATATTAAGCCGCAAATACGTCCTACGCGCGTCTTTTCTACGCCGCGCACCACATTTAAAAAATCGTATCGTAAGAACGGTGGGTCCGATCCGCGTGCCGCTTAAAGGCGATTACAGGGGAGATGCAGCCCTTTCCAAAGAGCCATGAACAGACTTTCTACTCCCAAGGAGACAAGAGATATTAAGCCACAATGACGTCCGACGCGCGCATTTTCTCCGACACGCACCACATTTAAAAAATCGTATCGTAAGAACGGTGGGTCCGATCCGCGTGCCGCTTAAAGGCGATTACAGGGGAGATGCAGCCCTTTCCAAAGAGCCATGAATAGACTTTCTACTCCCAAGGAGACCAGAGATATTAACAGATAAAGCGTTACGCTCCAGTCGGATGAGCGAGAAACGCTTGTACAATTGCAACGAATTGGAGGAGAAAGTTTAAACAAACGCGCTGACTTTGAACGCTCACATCTAGGCCGGGCCAGGTCCAAATGGCCTGCAACTCGGCGCGCATCACCTCCATGACTGTCCCTAACGAACGCCACCTGCCACGCTTTCGGCCCGTCCCTGTCGGCATTAAAAAATCGTAGCGTGATAACGATGGTTCCGATCCGCGTGCCGCGCGAAGGCGATTACAGGGGAGATGCAGCCCTTTCCAAAGAGCCATGAACAGACTTCTACTCCCAAGGAGCCCAAAGATATTAAGCCGCAATGATGTCCGACGCGCGCATTTATTGCGCCGCGCACCACATTTAAAAAATCGTAGCGTGAGAACGGTGGGTCCGATCCGCGTGCCGCTTAAAGGCGTTACAGGGGAGATGCAGCCCTTTCCAATGAGCCATGAACAGACTTTCTACTCCCAAGGAGACAAGAGATATTAAGCCGCAATGACGTCCGACGCGCGCATTTTCTCCGCCGCGCACCACATTTAAAAAAATCATAGCGTGAAAACCGTGGGTTCGATCCGCGTGCCGCTCGAAGGCGATTACAGGGGAGATGCAGCCCTTTCCAAAGAGCCATGAACAGACTTTCTACTCCCAATGAGACAAGAGATATTAAGCCGCAAATACGTCCGGCGCGCGTCTTTTCTCCGCCGCGCAACACATTTAAAAAAAATCGTAGCGTGAAAACCGTGGGTTCGATCCGCGTGCCGCTCGAAGGCGATTACAGGGGAGATGCATCCCTTTCAAAGGAGCCATGAACAGACTTTCTACTCCCAAGGAGACCAGAAATATTAACATATAAAGCGTTACGCTCCAGTCGGATGAGCGAGAAACGCTTGTACAATTGCAACGAATTGGAGGAGAAAGTTTAAACAAACGCGCTGAATTTGAACGCTCACATCTAGGCCGGGCCAGGTCCAAATGGCCTGCAACTCGGTGCGCATCACCTCCATGACTGTCCCTAACGAACGCCACCTGCCACGCTTTCGGCCCGTCCCTAGAGGCATTAAAAAATCGTAGCATGATAACGATGGTTCCGATCCGCGTGCCGCTCGAAGGCGATTACAGTGGAGATGCAGCCCTTTCCTAAGAGCCATGAACAGACTTTCTATTCCCAAGGAGACAAGAGATATTAAGCCGCAATGACGTCCGACGCGCGCATTTTCTCCGCCGCGCAGCACATTTAAAAAAATCATAGTGTGAAAACCGTGGGTTCGATCCGCGTGCCGCTCGAAGGCGATTACAGGGGAGATGCAGCCCTTTCCAAAGAGCCATGAACAGACTTCCTACTCCCAAGGAGCCCAAAGATATTAAGCCGCAAATACGTCCTACGCGCGTCTTTTCTACGCCGCGCACCACATTTAAAAAATCGTATAGTAAGAACGGTGGGTCCGATCCGCGTGCCGCTTAAAGGCGATTACAGGGGAGATGCAACCCTTTCCAAAGAGCCATGAAAAGACTTTCTACTCCCAAGGAGACAAGAGATATTAAGCCGCAATGACGTCCGACGCGCGCATTTTCTCCGCCGCGCAACACATTTTAAAAAATCATAGCGTGAAAACCGTGGGTTCGATCCGCGTGCCGCTCGAAGGCGATTACAGGGGAGATGCAGCCCTTTCCAAAGAGCCATGAACAGACTTCCTACTCCCAAGGAGCCCAAAGATATTAAGCCGCAAATACGTCTTACGCGCGTCTTTTCTACGCCGCGCACCACATTTAAAAAATCGTATCGTAAGAACGGTGGGTCCGATCCGCGTGCCGCTTAAAGGCGATTACAGGGGAGATGCAGCCCTTTCCAAAGAGCCATGAATAGACTTTCTACTCCCAAGGAGACCAGAGACATTAACAGATAAAGCGTTACGCTCCAGTCGGATGAGCGAGAAACGCTTGTACAATTGCAACGAACTGGAGGAGAAAGTTTAAACAAACGCGCTGATTTGAACGCTCACATCTAGGCCGGGCCAGGTCCAAATGGCCTGCAACTCGGTGCGCATCACCTCCATGACTGTCCCTAACGAACGCCACCTGCCACGCTTTCGGCCCGTCCCTGGCGGCATTAAAAAATCGTAGCGTGATAACGATGGTTCCGATCCGCGTGCCGCTCGAAGGCGATAACAGTGGAGATGCAGCCCTTTCCAAAGAGCCATGAACAGACTTTCTACTCCCAAGGAGCCCAAAGATATTAAGCCGCAAATATGTCCTACGCGCGTCTTTTCTCCGCCGCGCACCACATTTAAAAAATCTTAGCGTGAGAACGGTGGGTCCGATCCGCGTGCCGCTCGAAGGCGATTACAGGGGAGATGCAGTCATTTCCAAAGAGCCATGAACAGACTTCCTACTCCCAACGAGACAAGAGATATTAAGCCGCAATGACGTCCGACGCGCGCATTTATTGCGCCGCGGACCACATTTAAAAAATCGTAGCGTGAGAACGGTGGGTCCGATCCGCGTGCCGCTTAAAGGCGATTACAGGGGAGATGCAGCCCTTTCCAAAGAGCCATGAACAGACTTTCTACTCCCAAGGAGACAAGAGATATTAAGCCGCAATGACGTCCGACGCGCGCATTTTCTCCGCCGCGCACCACATTTAAAAAAATCATAGCGTGAAAACCGTGGGTTCCATCCGCGTGCCGCTCGAAGGCGATTACAGGGGAGATGCATCCCTTTCAAAAGAGCCATGAACAGACTTTCTACTCCCAAGGAGACCAGAAATATTAACATATAAAGCGTTACGCTCCAGTCGGATGAACGAGAAACGCTTGTACAATTGCAACGAATTGGAGGAGAAAGTTTAAACAAACGCGCTGACTTTGAACGCTCACATCTAGGCCGGGCCAACTCCAAATGGCGTGCAACTCGGTGCGCATCACCTCTATGACTGTCCCTAACGAACGCCACCTGCCACGCTTTCGGCCCGTCCCTGGCGGCATTAAAAAATCGTAGCGTGATAACGATGGTTCCGATGCGCGTGCCGCTCGAAGGCGATTACAGGGGAGATACAGCCCTTTCCAAAGAGCCATGAACAGACTTTCTACTCCCAAGGAGACAAGAGATATTACGCGCATTTTCTCCGACGCGCACCACGTTTAAAAAATCGTAGCGTGAGAACGGTGGGTCCGATCCGCGTGCCGCTTAAAGGCGATTACAGGGGAGATGCATCCCTTTCCAAAGAGCCATGAACAGACTTTCTACTCCCAAGGAGACCAGAGATATTAACAGATAAAGCGTTACGCTCCAGTCGGATGAGCGAGAAACGCTTGTACAATTGCAACGAATTGGAGGAGAAAGTTTAAACAAACGCGCTGAATTTGAAGGCTCACATCTAGGCCGGGCCAGGTCCAAATGGCCTGCAACTCGGTCCGCATCACGTCCATGACTTTTCCTAACGAACGCCACCTGCCAAGCTTTCGGCCCGTCCCTGTCGGCATTAAAAAATCGTAGCGTGATAACGATGGTTCCGATCCGCGTGCCGCGCGAAGGCGATTACAGGGGAGATGCAGCCCTTTCTAAAGAGCCATGAACAGACTTTCTACTCCCAAGGAGCCCAAAGATATTAAGCCGCAAATAAATCCTACGCGCGTCTTTTCTACGCCTCGCACCACATTTAAAAAATCGTAGCGTAAGAACGGTGGGTCCGATCCGCGTGCCCCTTAAAGGCGATTACAGGGGAGATGCAACCCTTTCCAAAGAACCATGAAAAGACTTTCTACTCCCAAGGAGACAAGAGATATTAAGCCGCAATGACGTCCGACGCGCGCATTTTCTCCGCCGCGCAGCACATTTAAAAAAATCATAGCGTGAAAACCGTGGGTTCGATCCGCGTGCCGCTCGAAGGCGATTACAGGGGAGATGGAGCCCTTTCCAAAGAGGCATGAACAGACTTCCTACTCCCAAGGAGCCCAAAGATATTAAGCCGCAAATACGTTCTACGCGCGTCTTTTCTACTCCGCGCACCACATTTAAAAAATCGTAGCGTAAGAACGGTGGGTTCAATCCGCGTGCCGCTGGAACGCGATTACAGGGGAGATGCAGCCCTTTCCAAAGAGCCATGAACAGACTTTCCACTCCCAATGAGACAAGAGATATCAAGCCGCAAATACGTCCGGCGCGCGTCTATTCTCCGCCGCGCAACACATTTAAAAAAAATCCTAGCGTGAAAACCGTGGGTTCGATCCGCGTGCCGCTCGAAGGCGATTACAGGGGAGATGCAGCCCTTTCCAAAGAGCCATGAACAGACTTTCTACTCCCAAGGAGACAAGAGATATTAAGCCGCAATGACGTCCGACGCGCGCATTTTCTCCGCCGCGCAGCACATTTAAAAAAATCATAGCGTGAAAACCGTGGGTTCGATCCGCGTGCCGCTTAAAGGCGATTACAGGGGAGATGCAGCCCTTTCCAAAGAGCCATGAATAGACTTTCTACTCCCAAGGAGACCAGAGATATTAACAGATAAAGCGTTACGCTCCAGTCGGATGAGCGAGAAACGCTTGTACAATTGCATCGAAATGGAGGAGAAAGTTTAAACAAACGCGCTGATTTGAACGCTCACATCTAGGCCGGGCCAGGTCCAAATGGCCTGCAACTCGGTGCGCATCACCTCCATGACGGTCCCTAACGAACGCCACCTGCCACGCTTTCGGCCCGTCCCTGGCGGCATTAAAAAATCGTAGCGTGATAACGATGGTTCCGATCCGCGTGCCGCTCGAAGGCGAAAACAGTGGAGATGCATCCCTTTCCAAAGAGCCATGAACAGACTTTCTACTCCCAAGGAGCCCAAAGATATTAAGCCGCAAATACGTCCTACGCGCGTCTTTTCTACGCCGCGCACCACATTTAAAAAATCGTATCGTAAGAACGGTGGGTCCGATCCGCGTGCCGCTTAAAGGCGATTACAGGGGAGATGCAGCCCTTTCCAAAGAGCCATGAACAGACTTTCTACTCCCAAGGAGACAAGAGATATTAAGCCACAATGACGTCCGACGCGCGCATTTTCTCCGACACGCACCACATTTAAAAAATCGTATCGTAAGAACGGTGGGTCCGATCCGCGTGCCGCTTAAAGGCGATTACAGGGGAGATGCAGCCCTTTCCAAAGAGCCATGAATAGACTTTCTACTCCCAAGGAGACCAGAGATATTAACAGATAAAGCGTTACGCTCCAGTCGGATGAGCGAGAAACGCTTGTACAATTGCAACGAATTGGAGGAGAAAGTTTAAACAAACGCGCTGACTTTGAACGCTCACATCTAGGCCGGGCCAGGTCCAAATGGCCTGCAACTCGGCGCGCATCACCTCCATGACTGTCCCTAACGAACGCCACCTGCCACGCTTTCGGCCCGTCCCTGTCGGCATTAAAAAATCGTAGCGTGATAACGATGGTTCCGATCCGCGTGCCGCGCGAAGGCGATTACAGGGGAGATGCAGCCCTTTCCAAAGAGCCATGAACAGACTTCTACTCCCAAGGAGCCCAAAGATATTAAGCCGCAATGATGTCCGACGCGCGCATTTATTGCGCCGCGCACCACATTTAAAAAATCGTAGCGTGAGAACGGTGGGTCCGATCCGCGTGCCGCTTAAAGGCGTTACAGGGGAGATGCAGCCCTTTCCAATGAGCCATGAACAGACTTTCTACTCCCAAGGAGACAAGAGATATTAAGCCGCAATGACGTCCGACGCGCGCATTTTCTCCGCCGCGCACCACATTTAAAAAAATCATAGCGTGAAAACCGTGGGTTCGATCCGCGTGCCGCTCGAAGGCGATTACAGGGGAGATGCAGCCCTTTCCAAAGAGCCATGAACAGACTTTCTACTCCCAATGAGACAAGAGATATTAAGCCGCAAATACGTCCGGCGCGCGTCTTTTCTCCGCCGCGCAACACATTTAAAAAAAATCGTAGCGTGAAAACCGTGGGTTCGATCCGCGTGCCGCTCGAAGGCGATTACAGGGGAGATGCATCCCTTTCAAAGGAGCCATGAACAGACTTTCTACTCCCAAGGAGACCAGAAATATTAACATATAAAGCGTTACGCTCCAGTCGGATGAGCGAGAAACGCTTGTACAATTGCAACGAATTGGAGGAGAAAGTTTAAACAAACGCGCTGAATTTGAACGCTCACATCTAGGCCGGGCCAGGTCCAAATGGCCTGCAACTCGGTGCGCATCACCTCCATGACTGTCCCTAACGAACGCCACCTGCCACGCTTTCGGCCCGTCCCTAGAGGCATTAAAAAATCGTAGCATGATAACGATGGTTCCGATCCGCGTGCCGCTCGAAGGCGATTACAGTGGAGATGCAGCCCTTTCCTAAGAGCCATGAACAGACTTTCTATTCCCAAGGAGACAAGAGATATTAAGCCGCAATGACGCCCGACGCGCGCATTTTCTCCGCCGCGCAGCACATTTAAAAAAATCATAGCGTGAAAACCGTGGGTTCGATCCGCGTGCCGCTCGAAGGCGATTACAGGGGAGATGCAGCCCTTTCCAAAGAGCCATGAACAGACTTCCTACTCCCAAGGAGCCCAAAGATATTAAGCCGCAAATACGTCCTACGCGCGTCTTTTCTACGCCGCGCACCACATTTAAAAAATCGTATCGTAAGAACGGTGGGTCCGATCCGCGTGCCGCTTAAAGGCGATTACAGGGGAGATGCAGCCCTTTCCAAAGAGCCATGAATAGACTTTCTACTCCCAAGGAGACCAGAGACATTAACAGATAAAGCGTTACGCTCCAGTCGGATGAGCGAGAAACGCTTGTACAATTGCAACGAACTGGAGGAGAAAGTTTAAACAAACGCGCTGATTTGAACGCTCACATCTAGGCCGGGCCAGGTCCAAATGGCCTGCAACTCGGTGCGCATCACCTCCATGACTGTCCCTAACGAACGCCACCTGCCACGCTTTCGGCCCGTCCCTGGCGGCATTAAAAAATCGTAGCGTGATAACGATGGTTCCGATCCGCGTGCCGCTCGAAGGCGATAACAGTGGAGATGCAGCCCTTTCCAAAGAGCCATGAACAGACTTTCTACTCCCAAGGAGCCCAAAGATATTAAGCCGCAAATACGTCCTAAACGCGTCTTTTCTACGCCGCGCACCACATTTAAAAAATCGTATCGTAAGAACGGTGGGTCCGATCCGCGTGCCGCTTAAAGGCGATTACAGGGGAGATGCAGCCCTTTCCAAAGAGCCATGAACAGACTTTCTACTCCCAAGGAGACAAGAGATATTAAGCCACAATGACGTCCGACGCGCGCATTTTCTCCGACACGCACCACGTTTAAAAAATCGTAGCGTGAGAACGGTGGGTCCGATCCGCGTGCCGCTTAAAGGCGATTACAGGGGAGATGCAGCCCTTTCCAAAGAGCCATGAACAGACTTTCTACTCCCAAGGAGCCCAAAGATATTAAGCCGCAAATATGTCCTACGCGCGTCTTTTCTCCGCCGCGCACCACATTTAAAAAATCTTAGCGTGAGAACGGTGGGTCCGATCCGCGTGCCGCTCGAAGGCGATTACAGGGGAGATGCAGCCCTTTCCAAAGAGCCATGAACAGACTTCCTACTCCCAACGAGACAAGAGATATTAAGCCGCAATGACGTCCGACGCGCGCATTTATTGCGCCGCGGACCACATTTAAAAAATCGTAGCGTGAGAACGGTGTGTCCGATCCGCGTGCCGCTTAAAGGCGATTACAGGGGAGATGGAGCCCTTTCCAAAGAGCCATGAACAGACTTTCTACTCCCAAGGAGACAAGAGATATTAAGCCGCAATGACGTCCGACGCGCGCATTTTCTCCGCCGCGCACCACATTTAAAAAAATCATAGCGTGAAAACCGTGGGTTCCATCCGCGTGCCGCTCGAAGGCGATTACAGGGGAGATGCAGCCCTTTCCAAAGAGCCATGAACAGACTTTCTACTCCCAATGAGACAAGAGATATTAAGCCGCAATGACGTCCGACGCGCGCATTTTCTCCGCCGCGCACCACATTTAAAAAAATCATAGCGTGAAAACCGTGGGTTCGATCCGCGTGCCGCTCGAAGGCGTTTACAGGGGAGATGCAGCCCTTTCCAAAGAGCCATGAACAGACTTTCTACTCCCAATGAGACAAGAGATATTAAGCCGCAAATACGTCCGGCGCGCGTCTTTTCTCCGCCGCGCAACACATTTAAAAAAAATCGTGGCGTGAAAACCGTGGGTTCGATCCGCGTGCCGCTCGAAGGCGATTACAGGGGAGATGCATCCCTTTCAAAAGAGCCATGAACAGACTTTCTACTCCCAAGGAGACCAGAAATATTAACATATAAAGCGTTACGCTCCAGTCGGATGAGCGAGAAACGCTTGCACAATTGCAACGAATTGGAGGAGAAAGTTTAAACAAACGCGCTGACTTTGAACGCTCACATCTAGGCCGGGCCAGGTCCAAATGGCCTGCAACTCGGTGCGCATCACCTCCATGACTGTCCCTAACGAACGCCACCTGCCACGCTTTCGGCCCGTCCCTAGAGGCATTAAAAAATCGTAGCGTGATAACGATGGTTCCGATCCGCGTGCCGCTCGAAGGCGATTACAGTGGAGTGCAGCCCTTTCCTAAGAGCCATGAACAGACTTTCTATTCCCAAGGAGACAAGAGATATTAAGCCGCAATGACGTCCGACGCGCGCATTTTCTCCGCCGCGCACCACATTTAAAAAAATCATAGCGTGAAAACCGTGGGTTCGATCCGCGTGCCGCTCGAAGGCGATTACAGGGGAGATGCAGCCCTTTCCAAAGTGCCATGAACAGACTTTCTACTCCCAATGAGACAAGAGATATTAAGCCGCAAATACGTCCGGCGCGCGTCTTTTCTCCGCCGCGCAACACATTTAAAAAAAATCGTAGCGTGAAAACCGTGGGTTCGATCCGCGTGCCGCTCGAAGGCGATTACAGGGGAGATGCATCCCTTTCAAAGGAGCCATGAACAGACTTTCTACTCCCAAGGAGACCAGAAATATTAACATATAAAGCGTTACGCTCCAGTCGGATGAGCGAGAAACGCTTGTACAATTGCAACGAATTGGAGGAGAAAGTTTAAACAAACGCGCTGAATTTGAACGCTCACATCTAGGCCGGGCCAGGTCCAAATGGCCTGCAACTCGGTGCGCATCACCTCCATGACTGTCCCTAACGAACGCCACCTGCCACGCTTTCGGCCCGTCCCTAGAGGCATTAAAAAATCGTAGCATGATAACGATGGTTCCGATCCGCGTGCCGCTCGAAGGCGATTACAGTGGAGATGCAGCCCTTTCCTAAGAGCCATGAACAGACTTTCTATTCCCAAGGAGACAAGAGATATTAAGCCGCAATGACGTCCGACGCGCGCATTTTCTCCGCCGCGCAGCACATTTAAAAAAATCATAGCGTGAAAACCGTGGGTTCGATCCGCGTGCCGCTTAAAGGCGATTACAGGGGAGACGCAACCCTTTCCAAAGAGCCATGAAAAGACTTTCTACTCTCAAGGTGACAAGAGATATTAAGCCGAAATGACGTCCGACACGCGCATTTTCTCCGCCGCGCACCACATTTAAAAAAATCATAGCGTGAAAACCGTGGGTTCGATCCGCGTGCCGCTCGAAGGGGATTACAGGGGAGATGCAGCCCTTTCCAAAGAGGCATGAACAGACTTCCTACTCCCAAGGAGCCCAAAGATATTAAGCCGCAAATACGTCCTACGCGCGTCTTTTCTACGCCGCGCACCACATTTAAAAAATCGTATAGTAAGAACGGTGGGTCCGATCCGCGTGCCGCTTAAAGGCGATTACAGGGGAGATGCAACCCTTTCCAAAGAGCCATGAAAAGACTTTCTACTCCCAAGGAGACAAGAGATATTAAGCCGCAATGACGTCCGACGCGCGCATTTTCTCCGCCGCGCAACACATTTTAAAAAATCATAGCGTGAAAACCGTGGGTTCGATCCGCGTGCCGCTCGAAGGCGATTACAGGGGAGATGCAGCCCTTTCCAAAGAGCCATGAACAGACTTTCTACTCCCAAGGAGCCCAAAGATATTAAGCCGCAAATATGTCCTACGCGCGTCTTTTCTCCGCCGCGCACCACATTTAAAAAATCGTATCGTAAGAACGGTGGGTCCGATCCGCGTGCCGCTTAAAGGCGATTACAGGGGAGATGCAGCCCTTTCCAAAGAGCCATGAATAGACTTTCTACTCCCAAGGAGACCAGAGACATTAACAGATAAAGCGTTACGCTCCAGTCGGATGAGCGAGAAACGCTTGTACAATTGCAACGAACTGGAGGAGAAAGTTTAAACAAACGCGCTGATTTCAACGCTCACATCTAGGCCGGGCCAGGTCCAAATGGCCTGCAACTCGGTGCGCATCACCTCCATGACTGTCCCTAACGAACGCCACCTGCCACGCTTTCGGCCCGTCCCTGGCGGCATTAAAAAATCGTAGCGTGATAACGATGGTTCCGATCCGCGTGCCGCTCGAAGGCGATAACAGTGGAGATGCAGCCCTTTCCAAAGAGCCATGAACAGACTTTCTACTCCCAAGGAGCCCAAAGATATTAAGCCGCAAATACGTCCTAAACGCGTCTTTTCTACGCCGCGCACCACATTTAAAAAATCGTATCGTAAGAACGGTGGGTCCGATCCGCGTGCCGCTTAAAGGCGATTACAGGGGAGATGCAGCCCTTTCCAAAGAGCCATGAACAGACTTTCTACTCCCAAGGAGACAAGAGATATTAAGCCACAATGACGTCCGACGCGCGCATTTTCTCCGACACGCACCACGTTTAAAAAATCGTAGCGTGAGAACGGTGGGTCCGATCCGCGTGCCGCTTAAAGGCGATTACAGGGGAGATGCAGCCCTTTCCAAAGAGCCATGAACAGACTTTCTACTCCCAAGGAGCCCAAAGATATTAAGCCGCAAATATGTCCTACGCGCGTCTTTTCTCCGCCGCGCACCACATTTAAAAAATCTTAGCGTGAGAACGGTGGGTCCGATCCGCGTGCCGCTCGAAGGCGATTACAGGGGAGATGCAGTCATTTCCAAAGAGCCATGAACAGACTTCCTACTCCCAACGAGACAAGAGATATTAAGCCGCAATGACGTCCGACGCGCGCATTTATTGCGCCGCGGACCACATTTAAAAAATCGTAGCGTGAGAACGGTGGGTCCGATCCGCGTGCCGCTTAAAGGCAATTACAGGGGAGATGCAGCCCTTTCCAAAGAGCCATGAACAGACTTTCTACTCCCAAGGAGACAAGAGATATTAAGCCGAAATGACGTCCGACGCGCGCATTTTCTCCGCCGCGCACCACATTTAAAAAAATCATAGCGTGAAAACCGTGGGTTCCATCCGCGTGCCGCTCGAAGGCGATTACAGGGGAGATGCATCCCTTTCAAAAGAGCCATGAACAGACTTTCTACTCCCAAGGAGACCAGAAATATTAACATATAAAGCGTTACGCTCCAGTCGGATGAACGAGAAACGCTTGTACAATTGCAACGAATAGGAGGAGAAAGTTTAAACAAACGCGCTGACTTTGAACGCTCACATCTAGGCCGGGCCAACTCCAAATGGCGTGCAACTCGGTGCGCATCACCTCTATGACTGTCCCTAACGAACGCCACCTGCCACGCTTTCGGCCCGTCCCTGGCGGCATTAAAAAATCGTAGCGTGATAACGATGGTTCCGATGCGCGTGCCGCTCGAAGGCGATTACAGGGGAGATACAGCCCTTTCCAAAGAGCCATGAACAGACTTTCTACTCCCAAGGAGACAAGAGATATTACGCGCATTTTCTCCGACGCGCACCACGTTTAAAAAATCGTAGCGTGAGAACGGTGGGTCCGATCCGCGTGCCGCTTAAAGGCGATTACAGGGGAGATGCATCCCTTTCAAAGGAGCCATGAACAGACTTTCTACTCCCAAGGAGACCAGAAATATTAACATATAAAGCGTTACGCTCCAGTCGGATGAGCGAGAAACGCTTGTACAATTGCAACGAATTGGAGGAGAAAGTTTAAACAAACGCGCTGAATTTGAACGCTCACATCTAGGCCGGGCCAGGTCCAAATGGCCTGCAACTCGGTGCGCATCACCTCCATGACTGTCCCTAACGAACGCCACCTGCCACGCTTTCGGCCCGTCCCTAGAGGCATTAAAAAATCGTAGCATGATAACGATGGTTCCGATCCGCGTGCCGCTCGAAGGCGATTACAGTGGAGATGCAGCCCTTTCCTAAGAGCCATGAACAGACTTTCTATTCCCAAGGAGACAAGAGATATTAAGCCGCAATGACGCCCGACGCGCGCATTTTCTCCGCCGCGCAGCACATTTAAAAAAATCATAGCGTGAAAACCGTGGGTTCGATCCGCGTGCCGCTCGAAGGCGATTACAGGGGAGATGCAGCCCTTTCCAAAGAGCCATGAACAGACTTCCTACTCCCAAGGAGCCCAAAGATATTAAGCCGCAAATACGTCCTACGCGCGTCTTTTCTACGCCGCGCACCACATTTAAAAAATCGTATCGTAAGAACGGTGGGTCCGATCCGCGTGCCGCTTAAAGGCGATTACAGGGGAGATGCAGCCCTTTCCAAAGAGCCATGAATAGACTTTCTACTCCCAAGGAGACCAGAGACATTAACAGATAAAGCGTTACGCTCCAGTCGGATGAGCGAGAAACGCTTGTACAATTGCAACGAACTGGAGGAGAAAGTTTAAACAAACGCGCTGATTTGAACGCTCACATCTAGGCCGGGCCAGGTCCAAATGGCCTGCAACTCGGTGCGCATCACCTCCATGACTGTCCCTAACGAACGCCACCTGCCACGCTTTCGGCCCGTCCCTGGCGGCATTAAAAAATCGTAGCGTGATAACGATGGTTCCGATCCGCGTGCCGCTCGAAGGCGATAACAGTGGAGATGCAGCCCTTTCCAAAGAGCCATGAACAGACTTTCTACTCCCAAGGAGCCCAAAGATATTAAGCCGCAAATACGTCCTAAACGCGTCTTTTCTAGGCCGCGCACCACATTTAAAAAATCGTATCGTAAGAACGGTGGGTCCGATCCGCGTGCCGCTTAAAGGCGATTACAGGGGAGATGCAGCCCTTTCCAAAGAGCCATGAACAGACTTTCTACTCCCAAGGAGACAAGAGATATTAAGCCACAATGACGTCCGACGCGCGCATTTTCTCCGACACGCACCACGTTTAAAAAATCGTAGCGTGAGAACGGTGGGTCCGATCCGCGTGCCGCTTAAAGGCGATTACAGGGGAGATGCAGCCCTTTCCAAAGAGCCATGAACAGACTTTCTACTCCCAAGGAGCCCAAAGATATTAAGCCGCAAATATGTCCTACGCGCGTCTTTTCTCCGCCGCGCACCACATTTAAAAAATCTTAGCGTGAGAACGGTGGGTCCGATCCGCGTGCCGCTCGAAGGCGATTACAGGGGAGATGCAGCCCTTTCCAAAGAGCCATGAACAGACTTCCTACTCCCAACGAGACAAGAGATATTAAGCCGCAATGACGTCCGACGCGCGCATTTATTGCGCCGCGGACCACATTTAAAAAATCGTAGCGTGAGAACGGTGGGTCCGATCCGCGTGCCGCTTAAAGGCGATTACAGGGGAGATGGAGCCCTTTCCAAAGAGCCATGAACAGACTTTCTACTCCCAAGGAGACAAGAGATATTAAGCCGCAATGACGTCCGACGCGCGCATTTTCTCCGCCGCGCACCACATTTAAAAAAATCATAGCGTGAAAACCGTGGGTTCGATCCGCGTGCCGCTCGAAGGCGTTTACAGGGGAGATGCAGCCCTTTCCAAAGAGCCATGAACAGACTTTCTACTCCCAATGAGACAAGAGATATTAAGCCGCAAATACGTCCGGCGCGCGTCTTTTCTCCGCCGCGCAACACATTTAAAAAAAATCGTGGCGTGAAAACCGTGGGTTCGATCCGCGTGCCGCTCGAAGGCGATTACAGGGGAGATGCATCCCTTTCAAAAGAGCCATGAACAGACTTTCTACTCCCAAGGAGACCAGAAATATTAACATATAAAGCGTTACGCTCCAGTCGGATGAGCGAGAAACGCTTGCACAATTGCAACGAATTGGAGGAGAAAGTTTAAACAAACGCGCTGACTTTGAACGCTCACATCTAGGCCGGGCCAGGTCCAAATGGCCTGCAACTCGGTGCGCATCACCTCCATGACTGTCCCTAACGAACGCCACCTGCCACGCTTTCGGCCCGTCCCTAGAGGCATTAAAAAATCGTAGCGTGATAACGATGGTTCCGATCCGCGTGCCGCTCGAAGGCGATTACAGTGGAGTGCAGCCCTTTCCTAAGAGCCATGAACAGACTTTCTATTCCCAAGGAGACAAGAGATATTAAGCCGCAATGACGTCCGACGCGCGCATTTTCTCCGCAGCGCAGCACATTTAAAAAAATCATAGCGTGAAAACCGTGGGTTCGATCCGCGTGCCGCTTAAAGGCGATTACAGGGGAGACGCAACCCTTTCCAAAGAGCCATGAAAAGACTTTCTACTCTCAAGGAGACAAGAGATATTAAGCCGAAATGACGTCCGACACGCGCATTTTCTCCGCCGCGCAGCACATTTAAAAAAATCATAGCGTGAAAACCGTGGGTTCGATCCGCGTGCCGCTCGAAGGGGATTACAGGGGAGATGCAGCCCTTTCCAAAGAGGCATGAACAGACTTCCTACTCCCAAGGAGCCCAAAGATATTAAGCCGCAAATACGTCCTACGCGCGTCTTTTCTACGCCGCGCACCACATTTAAAAAATCGTATAGTAAGAACGGTGGGTCCGATCCGCGTGCCGCTTAAAGGCGATTACAGGGGAGATGCAACCCTTTCCAAAGAGCCATGAAAAGACTTTCTACTCCCAAGGAGACAAGAGATATTAAGCCGCAATGACGTCCGACGCGCGCATTTTCTCCGCCGCGCAACACATTTTAAAAAATCATAGCGTGAAAACCGTGGGTTCGATCCGCGTGCCGCTCGAAGGCGATTACAGGGGAGATGCAGCCCTTTCCAAAGAGCCATGAACAGACTTTCTACTCCCAAGGAGCCCAAAGATATTAAGCCGCAAATATGTCCTACGCGCGTCTTTTCTCCGCCGCGCACCACATTTAAAAAATCGTATCGTAAGAACGGTGGGTCCGATCCGCGTGCCGCTTAAAGGCGATTACAGGGAAGATGCAGCCCTTTCCAAAGAGCCATGAATAGACTTTCTACTCCCAAGGAGACAAGAGATTTAAGCTGAAATGACGTCCGACGCGCGCATTTTCTCCGCCGCGCACCACATTTAAAAAAATCATAGCGTGAAAACCGTGGGTTCGATCCGCGTGCCGCTCGAAGGCGATTACAGGGGAGATGCAGCACTTTCCAAAGAGCCATGAACAGACTTCCTACTCCCAAGGAGACAAGAGATATTAACATATAAAGCGTTACGCTCCAGTCGGATGAGCGAGAAACGCTTGAGCAGTTGCAACGAATTGGAGGAGAAAGTTTAAACAAACGCGCTGACTTTGAACGCTCACATCTAGGCCGGGCCAACTCCAAATGGCGTGCAACTCGGTGCGCATCACCTCCATGACTGTCCCTAACGAACGCCACATGCCACGCTTTCGGCCCGTCCCTGGCGGCTTTAAAAAATCGTAACGTGATAACCGTGGGTCCAATCCGCTTGAAGCTCGAAGGCGATTAGAGGGGAGATGCAGACCTTTCCAAAGAGCCATGAACAGACTTCCTACTCCCAAGGAGACAAGAGATATTAAGCCACAAATACGTCCGGACCGCGTCTTTTCTCCGCAGCTCACCACATTTAAAAAAATCGTAGCGTGAAAACCGTGGGTTCGATATAGTATACATACAGAGTATATAGTTTGACCAAAAGATCGTGCTGATCTTTGATCTCCTGGTTCTTCATCTCCAGCGCCACTTTCAGACTCATAATGTCCTCCTCTATGGGCTGGTATAACACAGACACGAATCATCACTACAGCCAGTACAATGGAAAGGTGGGAATGTGTACTGAATGTGTACTGACGTTATAAGTGAAAGGTGGAGGTACTGGTGGATGTGTACTGACACTATAAGGGATCTCTACCTGCAGTGACAGTCTGAGCTTCTCAAGTTCTTCCTCCAGAGATTTCTTCTCCTGTTCACAGGCCATTTTCATATCTGCCAGAGCAAGTATCATTACTGCTGGATATAACATAGATTGTATATACTACATAATTACTACTGAATATATAAAATATAATATATATAGTACTATACATATATTAGTATCACTTTTATTGGAGCCTAAAGGCTAGCATTCATTATTAGTTATGTTAGTATTATTGCATTTCCATAGTACTTACTCTTGATGGACCTGTTATGCTCCTCCTCCTCCTGCTGTTTCTGCAGGAGCTCTGTCTCCTCCTGCTGCTTGTGTTTCAGCATCTCCTGAAGAACCTGCAGCTCCTTCTGCTTCTGCAACCTCAACTCCTTCAGCTGTTCCAACAAATTGTTCTCCAACTCCTCCTTCTCACACCGCAAACACTCCAATCGGGCCACAGGCCCCACTAGTGACACAGAACCACACACACACACACACACAGAGAGAGATAAACATGTATAAATGTATAAGAATTTGTGGATAAAATTATTATGAGATTATTTATAATCAAACGACTACACTACACAACCACATCTTCCTTTTATTAACATATTATACAGATATTTACATTTTATTTACCCGCGTGCGTCTCTCTTCTCCAAGGTAGCGGAGAGATATGAAAGGATAAAAGGGGAAAAGAATAAAATGCACGTCGGTTTTAAATTCGCAGGCTACCTGCGCTGAAGGCGTGGAAAACGAGCACGTGACGGAAAGGCTTCCGTACCCGATGGGTCCAAATCACATGCCCAGCAAAGTAGCCTTAAACCTGGACACACAATGGAGACCATTTGACCCTTTAAAATCATACTACAAGCAGACTTCCAGGCCCAAGAGGTCACACAGTCATGCCCAGCAAAGTAGCTCTGGGCCTGGGCACACTTCACGCAGTTTGGCCGTTTAAATAAAACTAGAAACAGACTTCCTGGCCCAAGAGGTCACACAGTCATGCCTGGGTCTGGGCACACTTCACGCAGTTTGACCCTTTAAATAATACTACAACCAGACACATACAGGTGCGCACATATACACAGATACACATTCTGTTTAATTTCTTCACATCTGCAGACTAGAGTAAGCTGAGGGTATAGTGTTAAACCAGGTACTACATAAACAGTATATAGTATATATACAGAGGATATAGTTTGACCAAAAGATCGTGCTGATCTTTGATCTCCTGGTTCTTCATCTCCAGCGCCACTTTCAGACTCATAATGTCCTCCTCTATGGGCTGGTATAACACACACACGAATCATCACTACAGCCACTACAATGGAAAGGTGGGAATGTGTACTGAATGTGTACTGACGTTATAAGTGAAAGGTGGAGGTACTGGTGGATGTGTACTGACACTATAAGGGATCTCTACCTGCAGTGACAGTCTGAGCTTCTCAAGTTCTTCCTCCAGAGATTTCTTCTCCTGTTCACAGGCCATTTTCTTATCTGCCAGAGCAAGTATCATTACTGCTGGATATAACACAGATTGTATATACTACATAATTACTACTGAATATATAAAATATAATATATATAGTACTATACATATATTAGTATCACTTTTAGTGGAGCCTAAAGGCTAACATTCATTATTAGTTATGTTAGTATTATTGCATTTCCATAGTACTTACTCTTGATGGACCTGTTATGCTCCTCCTCCTCCTGCTGTTTCTGCAGGAGCTCTGTCTCCTTCTGCTGCTTGTGTTTCAGCATCTCCTGAAGAACCTGCAGCTCCTTCTGCTTCTGCAACCTCACATCCTTCAGCTGCTCCAACAAACTGTTCTCCAATTCCTCCTTCTCACACCGCAAACACTCCAATCGGGCCACAGGCACCACTAGTGACACAGAACCACACACACACACAGACACACACACACACACACAGAGAGAGAGATAAACATGTATAAATGTATAAGAATTTGTGGATAAAATTATTATGAGATTATTTATAATCAAACGACTACACTACACAACCACTTCTTCCATTTATTTACATATTATACAGATATTTTCAGATATTTACATTTTATTTACCTGCGTGCGTCTCTCTTCTCCAAGGTAGCGGAGAGATATGAAAGGATAAAAGGGGAAAAGAATAAAATGCACGTCGGTTTTAAATTCGCAGGCTACCTGCGCTGAAGGCGTGGAAAACGAGCACGTGACGGAAAGGCTTCCGTACCCGATGGGTCCAAATCACATGCCCAGCAAAGTAGCCTTAAACCTGCACACACAATGGAGACCATTTGACCCTTTAAAATCATACTACAACCAGACTTCCAGGCCCAAGAGGTCACACAGTCATGCCCAGCAAAGTAGCTCTGGGCCTGGGCACACTTCACGCAGTTTGACCGTTTAAATAAAACTAGAAACAGACTTCCTGGCCCAAGAGGTCACACAGTCATGCCCAGCAAGGTTGCTTTAAACGTGGGCACACTTCAGACCGTTTCACTCTTTAAATCATTCAAAGCACCACATTTCAAGGCCCAAGAGGTCACAGAATCATGCCCATCAAAGTAGCTCTGGGCCTGGGCACACTTCACGCAGTTTGACCCTTTAAATAATACTACAACCAGACACATACAGGTGCGCACATATACACAGATACACATTCTGTTTAAATTTCTTCACATCTGCAGACTAGAGTAAGCTGAGGGTATAGTGTTAAACCAGGTACTACATAAACAGTATATAGTATATATACAGAGGATATAGTGTTAAACCAGGTACTACATACAGAGTATATAGTATACATACAGAGTATATAGTTTGACCAAAAGATCGTGCTGATCTTTGATCTCCTGGTTCTTCATCTCCAGCGCCACTTTCAGACTCATAATGTCCTCCTCTATGGGCTGGTATAACACACACACGAATCATCACTACAGCCAGTACAATGGAAAGGTGGGAATGTGTACTGAATGTGTACTGACGTTATAAGTGAAAGGTGGAGCTACTGGTGGATGTGTACTGACACTATAAGGGATCTCTACCTGCAGTGACAGTCTGAGCTTCTCAAGTTCTTCCTCCAGAGATTTCTTCTCCTGTTCACAGGCCATTTTCATATCTGCCAGAGCAAGTATCATTACTGCTGGATATAACACAGATTGTATATACTACATAATTACTACTGAATATATAAAATATAATATATATAGTACTATACATATATTAGTATCACTTTTATTGGAGCCTAAAGGCTAACATTCATTATTAGTTATGTTAGTATTATTGCATTTCCATAGTACTTACCCTTGAGGGACCTGTTATGCTCCTCCTCCTCCTGCTGTTTCTGCAGGAGCTCTGTCTCCTCCTGCTGCTTGTGTTTCAGCATCTCCTGAAGAACCTGCAGCTCCTTCTGCTTCTGCAACCTCAACTCCTTCAGCTGCTCCAACAAACTGTTCTCCAACTCCTCCTTCTCACACCGCAAACACTCCAATCGGGCCACAGGCCCCACTAGTGACACAGAACCACACACACACACACACAGACACACACACACACACACACACACACACACAAAGAGAGAGATAAACATGTATAAATGTATAAGAATTTGTGGATAAAATTATTATGAGATTATTTATAATGAAACGACTACACTACACAACCACTTCTTCCTTTTATTTACATATTATACAGATATTTACAGATATTTACATTTTATTTACCCGCGTGCGTCTCTCTTCTCCAAGGTAGCGGAGAGATATGAAGGGATAAAAGGGGAAAAGAATAAAATGCACGTCGGTTTTAAATTCGCAGGCTACCTGCGCTGAAGGCGTGGAAAACGAGCACGTGACGGAAAGGCTTCCGTACCCGATGGGTCCAAATCACATGCCCAGCAAAGTAGCCTTAAACCTGGACACACAATGGAGACCATTTGACCCTTTAAAATCATACTACAACCAGACTTCCAGGCCCAAGAGGTCACACAGTCATGCCCAGCAAAGTAGCTCTGGGCCTGGGCACACTTCACGCAGTTTGACCGTTTAAATAAAACTAGAAACAGACTTCCTGGCCCAAGAGGTCACACAGTCATGCCCAGCAAGGTTGCTTTAAACGTGGGCACACTTCAGACCGTTTCACTCTTTAAATCATTCAAAGCACCACATTTCAAGGCCCAAGAGGTCACAGAATCATGCCCATCAAAGTAGCTCTGGGCCTGGGCACACTTCACGCAGTTTGACCCTTTAAATAATACTACAACCAGACACATACAGGTGCGCACATATACACAGATACACATTCTGTTTAAATTTCTTCACATCTGCAGACTAGAGTAAGCTGAGGGTATAGTGTTAAACCAGGTACTACATAAACAGTATATAGTATATATACAGAGGATATAGTGTTAAACCAGGTACTACATACAGAGTATATAGTATACATACAGAGTATATAGTTTGACCAAAAGATCGTGCTGATCTTTGATCTCCTGGTTCTTCATCTCCAGCGCCACTTTCAGACTCATAATGTCCTCCTCTATGGGCTGGTATAACACACACACGAATCATCACTACAGCCAGTACAATGGAAAGGTGGGAATGTGTACTGAATGTGTACTGACGTTATAAGTGAAAGGTGGAGCTACTGGTGGATGTGTACTGACACTATAAGGGATCTCTACCTGCAGTGACAGTCTGAGCTTCTCAAGTTCTTCCTCCAGAGATTTCTTCTCCTGTTCACAGGCCATTTTCATATCTGCCAGAGCAAGTATCATTACTGCTGGATATAACACAGATTGTATATACTACATAATTACTACTGAATATATAAAATATAATATATATAGTACTATACATATATTAGTATCACTTTTATTGGAGCCTAAAGGCTAACATTCATTATTAGTTATGTTAGTATTATTGCATTTCCATAATACTTACCCTTGAGGGACCTGTTATGCTCCTCCTCCTCCTGCTGTTTCTGCAGGAGCTCTGTCTCCTCCTGCTGCTTGTGTTTCAGCATCTCCTGAAGAACCTGCAGCTCCTTCTGCTTCTGCAACCTCAACTCCTTCAGCTGCTCCAACAAACTGTTCTCCAACTCCTCCTTCTCACACCGCAAACACTCCAATCGGGCCACAGGCCCCACTAGTGACACAGAACCACACACACACACACACAGACACACACACACACACACACACACACACACAAAGAGAGAGATAAACATGTATAAATGTATAAGAATTTGTGGATAAAATTATTATGAGATTATTTATAATGAAACGACTACACTACACAACCACTTCTTCCTTTTATTTACATATTATACAGATATTTACAGATATTTACATTTTATTTACCCGCGTGCGTCTCTCTTCTCCAAGGTAGCGGAGAGATATGAAGGGATAAAAGGGGAAAAGAATAAAATGCACGTCGGTTTTAAATTCGCAGGCTACCTGCGCTGAAGGCGTGGAAAACGAGCACGTGACGGAAAGGCTTCCGTACCCGATGGGTCCAAATCACATGCCCAGCAAAGTAGCCTTAAACCTGGACACACAATGGAGACCATTTGACCCTTTAAAATCATACTACAACCAGACTTCCAGGCCCAAGAGGTCACACAGTCATGCCCAGCAAAGTAGCTCTGGGCCTGGGCACACTTCACGCAGTTTGACCGTTTAAATAAAACTAGAAACAGACTTCCTGGCCCAAGAGGTCACACAGTCATGCCCAGCAAGGTTGCTTTAAACGTGGGCACACTTCAGACCGTTTCACTCTTTAAATCATTCAAAGCACCACATTTCAAGGCCCAAGAGGTCACAGAATCATGCCCATCAAAGTAGCTCTGGGCCTGGGCACACTTCACGCAGTTTGACCCTTTAAATAATACTACAACCAGACACATACAGGTGCGCACATATACACAGATACACATTCTGTTTAAATTTCTTCACATCTGCAGACTAGAGTAAGCTGAGGGTATAGTGTTAAACCAGGTACTACATAAACAGTATATAGTATATATACAGAGGATATAGTGTTAAACCAGGTACTACATACAGAGTATATAGTATACATACAGAGTATATAGTTTGACCAAAAGATCGTGCTGATCTTTGATCTCCTGGTTCTTCATCTCCAGCGCCACTTTCAGACTCATAATGTCCTCCTCTATGGGCTGGTATAACACACACACGAATCATCACTACAGCCAGTACAATGGAAAGGTGGGAATGTGTACTGAATGTGTACTGACGTTATAAGTGAAAGGTGGAGCTACTGGTGGATGTGTACTGACACTATAAGGGATCTCTACCTGCAGTGACAGTCTGAGCTTCTCAAGTTCTTCCTCCAGAGATTTCTTCTCCTGTTCACAGGCCATTTTCATATCTGCCAGAGCAAGTATCATTACTGCTGGATATAACACAGATTGTATATACTACATAATTACTACTGAATATATAAAATATAATATATATAGTACTATACATATATTAGTATCACTTTTATTGGAGCCTAAAGGCTAACATTCATTATTAGTTATGTTAGTATTATTGCATTTCCATAGTACTTACCCTTGAGGGACCTGTTATGCTCCTCCTCCTCCTGCTGTTTCTGCAGGAGCTCTGTCTCCTCCTGCTGCTTGTGTTTCAGCATCTCCTGAAGAACCTGCAGCTCCTTCTGCTTCTGCAACCTCAACTCCTTCAGCTGCTCCAACAAACTGTTCTCCAACTCCTCCTTCTCACACCGCAAACACTCCAATCGGGCCACAGGCCCCACTAGTGACACAGAACCACACACACACACACACAGACACACACACACACACACACACACAAAGAGAGAGATAAACATGTATAAATGTATAAGAATTTGTGGATAAAATTATTATGAGATTATTTATAATGAAACGACTACACTACACAACCACTTCTTCCTTTTATTTACATATTATACAGATATTTACAGATATTTACATTTTATTTACCCGCGTGCGTCTCTCTTCTCCAAGGTAGCGGAGAGATATGAAGGGATAAAAGGGGAAAAGAATAAAATGCACGTCGGTTTTAAATTCGCAGGCTACCTGCGCTGAAGGCGTGGAAAACGAGCACGTGACGGAAAGGCTTCCGTACCCGATGGGTCCAAATCACATGCCCAGCAAAGTAGCCTTAAACCTGGACACACAATGGAGACCATTTGACCCTTTAAAATCATACTACAACCAGACTTCCAGGCCCAAGAGGTCACACAGTCATGCCCAGCAAAGTAGCTCTGGGCCTGGGCACACTTCACGCAGTTTGACCGTTTAAATAAAACTAGAAACAGACTTCCTGGCCCAAGAGGTCACACAGTCATGCCCAGCAAGGTTGCTTTAAACGTGGGCACACTTCAGACCGTTTCACTCTTTAAATCATTCAAAGCACCACATTTCAAGGCCCAAGAGGTCACAGAATCATGCCCATCAAAGTAGCTCTGGGCCTGGGCACACTTCACGCAGTTTGACCCTTTAAATAATACTACAACCAGACACATACAGGTACGCACATATACACAGATACACATTCTGTTTAAATTTCTTCACATCTGCAGACTAGAGTAAGCTGAGGGTATAGTGTTAAACCAGGTACTACATAAACAGTATATAGTATATATACAGAGGATATAGTGTTAAACCAGGTACTACATACAGAGTATATAGTATATATACAGAGTATATAGTTTGACCAAAAGATCGTGCTGATCTTTGATCTCCTGGTTCTTCATCTCCAGCGCCACTTTCAGACTCATAAAGTCCTCCTCTATGCGCTGGTATAACACACACACGAATCATCACTACAGCCAGTACAATGGAAAGGTGGGAATGTGTACTGAATGTGTACTGACGTTATAAGTGAAAGGTGGAGGTACTGGTGGATGTGTACTGACACTATAAGGGATCTCTACCTGCAGTGACAGTCTGAGCTTCTCAAGTTCTTCCTCCAGAGATTTCTTCTCCTGTTCACAGGCCATTTTCATATCTGCCAGAGCAAGTATCATTACTGCTGGATATAACACAGATTGTATATACTACATAATTACTACTGAATATATAAAATATAATATATATAGTACTATACATTTATTAGTATCACTTTTATTGGAGCCTAAAGGCTAACATTCATTATTAGTTATGTTAGTATTATTGCATTTCCATAGTACTTACTCTTGATGGACCTGTTATGCTCCTCCTCCTCCTGCTGTTTCTGCAGGAGCTCTGTCTCCTCCTGCTGCTTGTGTTTCAGCATCTCCTGAAGAACCTGCAGCTCCTTCTGCTTCTGCAACCTCAACTCCTTCAGCTGCTCCAACAAACTGTTCTCCAACTCCTCCTTCTCACACCGCAAACACTCCAATCGGGCCACAGGCCCCACTAGTGACACAGAACCACACACACACACACAAACACACACACACACACACACACACACACAGACAAAGAGAGAGATAAACATGTATAAATGTATAAGAATTTGTGGATAAAATTATTATGAGATTATTCATAATCAAACGACTACACTACACAACCACTTCTTCCTTTTATTTACATATTATACAGATATTTACAGATATTTACATTTTATTTACCCGCGTGCGTCTCTCTTCTCCAAGGTAGCGGAGAGATATGAAAGGATAAAAGGGGAAAAGAATAAAATGCACGTCGGTTTTAAATTCGCAGGCTACCTGCACTGAAGGCGTGGAAAACGAGCACGTGACGGAAAGGCTTCCGTACCCGATGGGTCCAAATCACATGCCCAGCAAAGTAGCCTTAAACCTGGACACACAATGGAGACCATTTGACCCTTTAAAATCATACTACAACCAGACTTCCAGGCCCAAGAGGTCACACAGTCATGCCCAGCAAGGATGCTTTAAACGTGGGCACACTTCAGACCGTTTCACTCTTTAAATCATTCAAAGCACCACATTTCAAGACCCAAGAGGTCACAGAATCATGCCCATCAAAGTAGCTCTGCGCCTGAGCACACTTCACGCAGTTTGACCCTTTAAATAATACTACAACCAGACACATACAGGTGCGCACATATACACAGATACACATTCTGTTTAATTTCTTCACAACTGCAGACTAGAGTAAGCTGAGGGTATAGTGTTAAACCAGGTACTACATAAACAGTATATAGTATATATACAGAGGATATAATGTTAAACCAGGTACTACATACAGAGTATATAGTTTGACCAAAAGATCGTGCTGATCTTTGATCTCCTGGTTCTTCATCTCCAGCGCCACTTTCAGACTCATAATGTCCTCCTCTATGGGCTAGTATAACACACACACGAATCATCACTACAGCCAGTACAATGGAAAGGTGGGAATGTGTACTGAATGTGTACTGACGTTATAAGTGAAAGGTGGAGCTACTGGTGGATGTGTACTGACACTATAAGGGATCTCTACCTGCAGTGACAGTCTGAGCTTCTCAAGTTCTTCCTCCAGAGATTTCTTCTCCTGTTCACAGGCCATTTTCATATCTGCCAGAGCATGTATCATTACTGCTGGATATAACACAGATTGTATATACTACATAATTACTACTGAATATATAAAATATAATATATATAGTACTATACATATATTAGTATCACTTTTATTGGAGCCTAAAGGCTAACATTCATTATTAGTTATGTTAGTATTATTGCATTTCCATAGTACTTACTCTTGATGGACCTGCTATGCTCCTCCTCCTCCTGCTGTTTCTGCAGGAGCTCTGTCTCCTCTTGCTGCTTGTGTTTCAGCATCTCCTGAAGAACCTGCAGCTCCTTCTGCTTCTGCAACCTCAACTCCTTCAGCTGCTACAACAAACTGTTCTCCAACTCCTCCTTCTCACACCGCAAACACTCCAATCGGGCCACAGGCCCCACTAGTGACACAGAACCACACACACACACACACAGACACACAGACACACACACACACACAGAGAGAGAGATAAACATGTATAAATGTATAAGAATTTGTGGATAAAATTACTATGAGATTATTTATAATCAAACGACTACACTACACAACCACATCTTCCTTTTATTTACATATTATACAGATATTTAGAGATATTTACATTTTATTTACCCGCGTGCGTCTCTCTTCTCCAAGGTAGCGGAGAGATATGAAAGGATAAAAGGGGAAAAGAATAAAATGCACGTCGGTTTTAAATTCGCAGGCTACCTGCGCTGAAGGCGTGGAAAACGAGCACGTGACGGAAAGGCTTCCGTACCCGATGGGTCCAAATCACATGCCCAGCAAAGTAGCCTTAAACCTAGACACACAATGGAGACCATTTGACCGTTTAAAATCATACTACAACCAGACTTCCAGGCCCAAGAGGTCACACAGTCATTCCCAGCAAAGTAGCTCTGGGCCTAGGCACACTTCACGCAGTTTGACCCTTTAAATAATACTACAACCAGACACATACAGGTGCGCACATATACACAGATACACATTCTGTTTAATTTCTTCACATCTGCAGACTAGAGTAAGCTGAGGGTATAGTGTTCAACCAGGTACTACATAAACAGTATATAGTATATATACAGAGGATATAGTGTTAAACCAGGTAATACATACAGAGTATATAGTATACATACAGAGTATATAGTTTGACCAAAAGATCGTGCTGATCTTTGATCTCCTGGTTCTTCATCTCCAGCGCCACTTTCAGACTCATAATGTCCTCCTCTATGGGCTGGTATAACCCACACACGAATCATCACTACAGTCAGTACAATGGAAAGGTGGGAATGTGTACTGAATGTGTACTGACTTTATAAGTGAAAGGTGGAGGTACTGGTGGATGTGTACTGACACTAGAAGGGATCTCTACCTGCAGTGACAGTCTGAGCTTCTCAAGTTCTTCCTCCAGAGATTTCTTCTCCTGTTCACAGGCCATTTTCATATCTACCAGAGCAAGTATCATTACTCCTGGATATAACACAGATTGTATATACTACATAATTACTACTGAATATATAAAATATAATTTATATAGTACTATACATATATTAGTATCACTTTTATTGGAGCCTAAAGGCTAACATTCATTATTAGTTATGTTAGTATTATTGCATTTCCATAGTACTTACTCTTGATGGACCTGTTATGCTCCTCCTCCTCCTGCTGTTTCTGCAGGAGCTCTGTCTCCTCCTGCTGCTTGTGTTTCAGCATCTCCTGAAGAACCTGCAGCTCCTTCTGCTTCTGCAACCTCAACTCCTTCAGCTGCTCCAACAAACTGTTCTCCAACTCCTCCTTCTCACCCCGCAAACACTCCAATCGGGCCACAGGCCCCACTAGTGACACAGAACCACACACACACACACACACACACACACACACACACACACACACACACACACACACACACACACAGAGATAAACATGTATAAATGTATAATAATTTGTGGATAAAATTATTATGAGAGTATTTATAATCAAACGACTACACTACACAACCACTTCTTCCTTTTATTTACATATTATACAGATATTTACAGATATTTACATTTTATTTACCCGCGTGCGTCTCTCTTCTCTAAGGTAGCGGAGAGATATGAAAGGATAAAAGGGGAAAAGAATAAAATGCACGTCGGTTTTAAATTCGCAGGCTACCTGCGCTGAAGGCGTGGAAAACGAGCACGTGACGGAAAGGCTTCCGTACCCGATGGGTCCAAATCACATCCCCAGCAAAGTAGCCTTAAACCTGGACACACAATGGAGACCATTTGACCCTTTAAAATCATACTACAAGCAGACTTCCAGGCCCAAGAGGTCACACAGTCATGCCCAGCAAAGTACCTCTGGGCCTGGGCACACTTCACGCAGTTTGACCGTTTAAATAAAACTAGAAACAGACTTCCTGGCCCAAGAGGTCACACAGTCATGCCCAGCAAGGTTGCTTTAAACGTGGGCACACTTCAGACCGTTTCACTCTTTAAATCATTCAAAGCACCACATTTCAAGGCCCAAGAGGTCACAGAATCATGCCCATCAAAGTAGCTCTGGGCCTGGGCACACTTCACGCAGTTTGACCCTTTAAATAATACTACAACCAGACACATACAGGTGCGCACATATACACAGATACACATTCTGTTTAAATTTCTTCACATCTGAAGACTAGAGTAAGCTGAGGGTATAGTGTTAAACCAGGTACTACATAAACAGTATATAGTATATATACAGAGGATATAGTGTTAAACCAGGTACTACATAGAGAGTATATAGTATACATACAGAGTATATAGTTTGACCAAAAGATCGTGCTGATCTTTGATCTCCTGGTTCTTCATCTCCAGCGCCACTTTCAGACTCATAAAGTCCTCCTCTATGGGCTGGTATAACACACACACGAATCATCACTACAGCCAGTACAATGGAAAGGTGGGAATGTGTACTGAATGTGTACTGACGTTATAAGTGAGAGGTGGAGGTACTGGTGGATGTGTACTGACACTATAAGGGATCTCTACCTGCAGTGACAGTCTGAGCTTCTCAAGTTCTTCCTCCAGAGATTTCTTCTCCTGTTCACAGGCCATTTTCATATCTGCCAGAGCAAGTATCATTACTGCTGGATATAACACAGATTGTATATACTACATAATTACTACTGAATATATAAAATATAATATATATAGTACTATACATATATTAGTATCACTTTTATTGGAGCCTAAAGGCTAACATTCATTATTAGTTATGTTAGTATTATTGCATTTCCATAGTACTTACTCTTGATGGACCTGTTATGCTCCTCCTCCTCCTGCTGTTTCTGCAGGAGCTCTGTCTCCTCTTGCTGCTTGTGTTTCAGCATCTCCTGAAGAACCTGCAGCTCCTTCTGCTTCTGCAACCTCAACTCCTTCAGCTGCTCCAACAAATTGTTCTCCAACTCCTCCTTCTCACACCGCAAACACTCCAATCGGGCCACAGGCCCCACTAGTGACACAGAACCACACACACACACACAGACACACAGACACACACACACACACAGAGAGAGAGATAAACATGTATAAATGTATAAGAATTTGTGGATAAAATTACTATGAGATTATTTATAATCAAACGACTACACTACACAACCACATCTTCCTTTTATTTACATATTATACAGATATTTAGAGATATTTACATTTTATTTACCCGCGTGCGTCTCTCTTCTCCAAGGTAGCGGAGAGATATGAAAGGATAAAAGGGGAAAAGAATAAAATGCACGTCGGTTTTAAATTCGCAGGCTACCTGCGCTGAAGGCGTGGAAAACGAGCACGTGACGGAAAGGCTTCCGTACCCGATGGGTCCAAATCACATGCCCAGCAAAGTAGCCTTAAACCTAGACACACAATGGAGACCATTTGACCCTTTAAAATCATACTACAACCAGACTTCCAGGCCCAAGAGGTCACACAGTCATTCCCAGCAAAGTAGCTCTGGGCCTAGGCACACTTCACGCAGTTTGACCCTTTAAATAATACTACAACCAGACACATACAGGTGCGCACATATACACAGATACACATTCTGTTTAATTTCTTCACATCTGCAGACTAGAGTAAGCTGAGGATATAGTGTTCAACCAGGTACTACATAAACAGTATATAGTATATATACAGAGGATATAGTGTTAAACCAGGTACTACATACAGAGTATATAGTATACATACAGAGTATATAGTTTGACCAAAAGATCGTGCTGATCTTTGATCTCCTGGTTCTTCATCTCCAGCGCTACTTTCAGACTCATAATGTCCTCCTCTATGGGCTGGTATAAAACACACACGAATCATCACTACAGCCAGTACAATGGAAAGGTGGGAATGTGTACTGAATGTGTACTGACGTTATAAGTGAAAGGTGGAGCTACTGGTGGATGTGTACTGACACTATAAGGGATCTCTACCTGCAGTGACAGTCTGAGCTTCTCAAGTTCTTCCTCCAGAGATTTCTTCTCCTGTTCACAGGCCATTTTCATATCTGCCAGAGCAAGTATCATTACTGCTGGATATAACACAGATTGTATATACTACATAATTACTACTGAATATATAAAATATAATATATATAGTACTATACATATATTAGTGTCACTTTTATTGGAGCCTAAAGGCTAACATTCATTATTAGTTATGTTAGTATTATTGCATTTCCATAGTACTTACTCTTGATGGACCTGTTATGCTCCTCCTCCTCCTGCTGTTTCTGCAGGAGCTCTGTCTCCTCCTGCTGCTTGTGTTTCAGCATCTCCTGAAGAACCTGCAGCTCCTTCTGCAACCTCAACTCCTTCAGCTGCTCCAACAAACTGTTCTCCAACTCCTCCTTCTCACACCGCAAACACTCCAATCGGGCCACAGGACCCACTAGTGACACAGAACCACACACACACACACACACACACACACACACACACACACACACACACACACACAGAAAGAGAGAGATAAACATGTATAAATGTGTAAGAATTTGAGGATAAAATTATTATGAGATTATTTATAATCAAACGACTACACTATACAACCACTTCTTCCTTTTATTTAGATATTATACAGATATGTACAGATATTTACATTTTATTTACCCGCGTGCGTCTCTCTTCTCCAAGGTAGCGGAGAGATATGAAAGGATAAAAGGGGAAAAGAATAAAATGCACGTCGGTTTTAAATTCGCAGGCTACCTGCGCTGAAGGCGTGGAAAACGAGCACGTGACGGAAAGGCTTCCGTACCCGATGGGTCCAAATCACATGCCCAGCAAAGTAGCCTTAAACCTGGACACACAATGGAGACCATTTGACCCTTTAAAATCATACTACAACCAGACTTCCAGGCCCAAGAGGTCACACAGTCATGCCCAGCAAAGTAGCTCTGGGCCTGGGCACACATGACGCAGTTTGACCGTTTAAATAAAACTAAACCAGACACATACAGGTGCGCACATATACACAGATACACATTCTGTTTAATTTCTTCACATCTGCAGACTAGAGTAAGCTGAGGGTATAGTGTTAAACCAGGTACTACATAAACAGTATATAGTATATATACAGAGGATATAGTGTTAAACCAGGTACTACATACAGAGTATATAGTATACATACAGAGTATATAGTTTGACCAAAAGATCGTGCTGATCTTTGATCTCCTGGTTCTTCATCTCCAGCGCTACTTTCAGACTCATAATGTCCTCCTCTATGGGCTGGTATAACACACACACGAATCATCACTACAGCCAGTACAATGGAAAGGTGGGAATGTGTACTGAATGTGTACTGACGTTATAAGTGAAAGGTGGAGGTACTGGTGGATGTGTACTGACACTATAAGGGATCTCTACCTGCAGTGACAGTCTGAGCTTCTCAAGTTCTTCCTCCAGAGATTTCTTCTCCTGTTCACAGGCCATTTTCATATCTGCCAGAGCAAGTATCATTACTGCTGGATATAACACAGATTGTATATACTACATAATTACTACTGAATATATAAAATATAATATATATAGTACTATACATATATTAGTATCACTTTTATTGGAGCCTAAAGGCTAACATTCATTATTAGTTATGTTAGTATTATTGCATTTCCATAGTACTTACTCTTGATGGACCTGTTATGCTCCTCCTCCTCCTGCTGTTTCTGCAGGAGCTCTGTCTCCTCTTGCTGCTTGTGTTTCAGCATCTCCTGAAGAACCTGCAGCTCTTTCTGCTTCTGCAACCTCAACTCCTTCAGCTGCTCCAACAAATTGTTCTCCAACTCCTCCTTCTCACACTGCAAACACTCCAATCGGGCCACAGGCCCCACTAGTGACACAGAACCACACACACACACACACAGACACACACGCACACACACAGAGAGAGATAAACATGTATAAATGTATAAGAATTTGTGGATAAAATTACTATGAGATTATTTATAATCAAACGACTACACTATACAACCACATCTTCCTTTTATTTACATATTATACAGACATTTAGAGATATTTACATTTTATTTACCCGCGTGCGTCTCTCTTCTCCAAGGTAGCAGAGAGATATTAAAGGATAAAAGGGGAAAAGAATAAAATGCACGTCGGTTTTAAATTCGCAGGCTACCTGCGCTGAAGGCGTGGAAAACGAGCACGTGACGGAAAGGCTTCCGTACCCGATGGGTCCAAATCACATGCCCAGCAAAGTAGCCTTAAACCTGGACACACAATGGAGACCATTTGACCCTTTAAAATCATACTACAACCAGACTTCCAGGCCCAAGAGGTCACATAGTCATTCCCAGCAAAGTAGCTCTGGGCCTGGGCACACTTCACGCAGTTTGACCCTTTAAATAATACTACAACCAGACACATACAGGTGGGCACATATACACAGATACACATTCTGTTTAATTTCTTCACATCTGCAGACTAGAGTAAGCTGAGGGTATAGTGTTAAACCAGGTACTACATAAACAGTATATAGTATATATACAGAGGATATAGTGTTAAACCAGGTACTACATACAGAGTATATAGTATACATACAGAGTATATAGTTTGACCAAAAGATCGTGCTGATCTTTGATCTCCTGGTTCTTCATCTCCAGCGCTACTTTCAGACTCATAATGTCCTCCTCTATGGGCTGGTACAAAACACACACGAATCATCACTACAGCCAGTACAATGGAAAGGTGGGAATGTGTACTGAATGTGTACTGACGTTATAAGTGAAAGGTGGAGCTACTGGTGGATGTGTACTGACACTATAAGGGATCTCTACCTGCAGTGACAGTCTGAGCTTCTTAAGTTCTTCCTCCAGAGATTTCTTCTCCTGTTCACAGGCCATTTTCATATCTGCCAGAGCAAGTATCATTACTGCTGGATATAACACAGATTGTATATACTACATAATTACTACTGAATATATAAAATATAATATATATAGTACTATACATATATTAGTGTCACTTTTATTGGAGCCTAAAGGCTAACATTCATTATTAGTTATGTTAGTATTATTGCATTTCCATAGTACTTACTCTTGATGGACCTGTTATGCTCCTCCTCCTCCTGCTGTTTCTGAAGGAGCTCTGTCTCCTCCTGCTGCTTGTGTTTCAGCATCTCCTGAAGAACCTGCAGCTCCTTCTGCAACCTCAACTCCTTCAGCTGCTCCAACAAACTGTTCTCCAACTCCTCCTTCTCACACCGCAAACACTCCAATCGGGCCACAGGCCCCACTAGTGACACAGAACCACACACACACACACACACACACACACACACACACACACACAGAAAGAGAGAGATAAACATGTATAAATGTATAAGAATTTGAGGATAAAATTATTATGAGATTATTTATAATCAAACGACTACACTATACAACCACTTCTTCCTTTTATTTAGATATTATACAGATATGTACAGATATTTACATTTTATTTACCCGCGTGCGTCTCTCTTCTCCAAGGTAGCGGAGAGATATGAAAGGATAAAAGGGGAAAAGAATAAAATGCACGTCGGTTTTAAATTCGCAGGCTACCTGCGCTGAAGGCGTGGAAAACGAGCACGTGACGGAAAGGCTTCCGTACCCGATGGGTCCAAATCACATGCCCAGCAAAGTAGCCTTAAACCTGGACACACAATGGAGACCATTTGACCCTTTAAAATCATACTACAACCAGACTTCCAGGCCCAAGAGGTCACACAGTCATGCCCAGCAAAGTAGCTCTGGGCCTGGGCACACATGACGCAGTTTGACCGTTTAAATAAAACTAAACCAGACACATACAGGTGCGCACATATACACAGATACACATTCTGTTTAATTTCTTCACATCTGCAGACTAGAGTAAGCTGAGGGTATAGTGTTAAACCAGGTACTACATAAACAGTATATAGTATATATACAGAGGATATAGTGTTAAACCAGGTACTACATACAGAGTATATAGTATACATACAGAGTATATAGTTTGACCAAAAGATCGTGCTGATCTTTGATCTCCTGGTTCTTCATCTCCAGCGCTACTTTCAGACTCATAATGTCCTCCTCTATGGGCTGGTATAACACACACACGAATCATCACTACAGCCAGTACAATGGAAAGGTGGGAATGTGTACTGAATGTGTACTGACGTTATAAGTGAAAGGTGGAGGTACTGGTGGATGTGTACTGACACTATAAGGGATCTCTACCTGCAGTGACAGTCTGAGCTTCTCAAGTTCTTCCTCCAGAGATTTCTTCTCCTGTTCACAGGCCATTTTCATATCTGCCAGAGCAAGTATCATTACTGCTGGATATAACACAGATTGTATATACTACATAATTACTACTGAATATATAAAATATAATATATATAGTACTATACATATATTAGTATCACTTTTATTGGAGCCTAAAGGCTAACATTCATTATTAGTTATGTTAGTATTATTGCATTTCCATAGTACTTACTCTTGATGGACCTGTTATGCTCCTCCTCCTCCTGCTGTTTCTGCAGGAGCTCTGTCTCCTCTTGCTGCTTGTGTTTCAGCATCTCCTGAAGAACCTGCAGCTCTTTCTGCTTCTGCAACCTCAACTCCTTCAGCTGCTCCAACAAATTGTTCTCCAACTCCTCCTTCTCACACTGCAAACACTCCAATCGGGCCACAGGCCCCACTAGTGACACAGAACCACACACACACACACACAGACACACACACACATACAGAGAGAGAGATAAACATGTATAAATGTATAAGAATTTGTGGATAAAATTACTATGAGATTATTTATAATCAAACGACTACACTATACAACCACATCTTCCTTTTATTTACATATTATACAGACATTTAGAGATATTTACATTTTATTTACCCGCGTGCGTCTCTCTTCTCCAAGGTAGCAGAGAGATATGAAAGGATAAAAGGGGAAAAGAATAAAATGCACGTCGGTTTTAAATTCGCAGGCTACCTGCGCTGAAGGCGTGGAAAACCAGCACGTGACGGAAAGGCTTCCGTACCCGATGGGTCCAAATCACATGCCCAGCAAAGTAGCCTTAAACCTGGACACACAATGGAGACCATTTGACCCTTTAAAATCATACTACAACCAGACTTCCAGGCCCAAGAGGTCACATAGTCATTCCCAGCAAAGTAGCTCTGGGCCTGGGCACACATCACGCAGTTTGACCCTTTAAATAATACTACAACCAGACACATACAGGTGGGCACATATACACAGATACACATTCTGTTTAATTTCTTCACATCTGCAGACTAGAGTAAGCTGAGGGTATAGTGTTAAACCAGGTACTACATAAACAGTATATAGTATATATACAGAGGATATAGTGTTAAACCAGGTACTACATACAGAGTATATAGTATACATACAGAGTATATAGTTTGACCAAAAGATCGTGCTGATCTTTGATCTCCTGGTTCTTCATCTCCAGCGCCACTTTCAGACTCAATGTCCTCCTCTATGGGCTGGTATAACACACACAAAAATCATCACTACAGCCAGTACAATGGAAAGGTGGGAATGTGTACTGAATGTGTACTGACGTTATAAGTGAAAGGTGGAGCTACTGGTGGATGTGTACTGACACTATAAGGGATCTCTACCTGCAGTGACAGTCTGAGCTTCTCAAGTTCTTCCTCCAGAGATTTCTTCTCCTGTTCACAGGCCATTTTCATATCTGCCAGAGCAAGTATCATTACTGCTGGATATAACACAGATTGTATATACTACATAATTACTACTGAATATACAAAATATAATATATATAGTACTATACATATATTAGTATCACTTTTATTGGAGCCTAAAGGCTAACATTCATTATTAGTTATGTTAGTATTATTGCATTTCCATAGTACTTACTCTTGATGGACCTGTTATGCTCCTCCTCCTCCTGCTGTTTCTGCAGGAGCTCAGTCTCCTCCTGCTGCTTGTGTTTCAGCATCTCCTGAAGAACCTGCAGCTCCTTCTGCTTCTGCAACCTCAACTCCTTCAGCTGCTCCAACAAATTGTTCTCCAACTCCTCCTTCTCACACCGCAAACACTCCAATCGGGCCACAGGCCCCACTAGTGACACAGAACCCCACACACACACACAGAGAGATAAACATGTATAAATGTATAAGAATTTGTGGATAAAATTATTATGAGATTATTTATAATCAAACGACTACACTACACAACCACTTCTTCCTTTTATTTACATATTATACAGATATTTACAGATATTTACCCGTGTGCGTCTCTCTTCTCCAAGGTAGCGGAGAGATATGAAAGGATAAAAGGGGAAAAGAATAAAATGCACGTCGGTTTTAAATTCGCAGGCTACCTGCGCTGAAGGCGTGGAAAACGAGCACGTGACGGAAAGGCTTCCGTACCCGATGGGTCCAAATCACATGCCCAGCAAAGTAGCCTTAAACCTGGACACACAATGGAGACCATTTGACCCTTTAAATAATACTACAACCAGACACATACAGGTGCGCACATATACACAGATACACATTCTGTTTAAATTTCTTCACATCTGCAGACTAGAGTAAGCTGAGGGTATAGTGTTAAACCAGGTACTACATAAACAGTATATAGTATATATACAGAGGATATAGTGTTAAACCAGGTACTACATACAGAGTATATAGTATACATACAGAGTATATAGTTTGACCAAAAGATCGTGCTGATCTTTGATCTCCTGGTTCTTCATCTCCAGCGCTACTTTCAGACTCATAATGTCCTCCTCTATGGGCTGGTATAACACACACACGAATCATCACTACAGCCAGTACAATGGAAAGGTGGGAATGTGTACTGAATGTGTACTGACGTTATAAGTGAAAGGTGGAGGTACTGGTGGATGTGTACTGACACTATAAGGGATCTCTACCTGCAGTGACAGTCTGAGCTTCTCAAGTTCTTCCTCCAGAGATTTCTTCTCCTGTTCACAGGCCATTTTCATATCTGCCAGAGCAAGTATCATTACTGCTGGATATAACACAGATTGTATATACTACATAATTACTACTGAATATATAAAATATAATATATATAGTACTATACATATATTAGTATCACTTTTATTGGAGCCTAAAGGCTAACATTCATTATTAGTTATGTTAGTATTATTGCATTTCCATAGTACTTACTCTTGATGGACCTGTTATGCTCCTCCTCCTCCTGCTGTTTCTGCAGGAGCTCTGTCTCCTCTTGCTGCTTGTGTTTCAGCATCTCCTGAAGAACCTGCAGCTCTTTCTGCTTCTGCAACCTCAACTCCTTCAGCTGCTCCAACAAATTGTTCTCCAACTCCTCCTTCTCACACTGCAAACACTCCAATCGGGCCACAGGCCCCACTAGTGACACAGAACCACACACACACACACACAGACACACACACACATACAGAGAGAGAGATAAACATGTATAAATGTATAAGAATTTGTGGATAAAATTACTATGAGATTATTTATAATCAAACGACTACACTATACAACCACATCTTCCTTTTATTTACATATTATACAGACATTTAGAGATATTTACATTTTATTTACCCGCGTGCGTCTCTCTTCTCCAAGGTAGCAGAGAGATATGAAAGGATAAAAGGGGAAAAGAATAAAATGCACGTCGGTTTTAAATTCGCAGGCTACCTGCGCTGAAGGCGTGGAAAACCAGCACGTGACGGAAAGGCTTCCGTACCCGATGGGTCCAAATCACATGCCCAGCAAAGTAGCCTTAAACCTGGACACACAATGGAGACCATTTGACCCTTTAAAATCATACTACAACCAGACTTCCAGGCCCAAGAGGTCACATAGTCATTCCCAGCAAAGTAGCTCTGGGCCTGGGCACACTTCACGCAGTTTGACCCTTTAAATAATACTACAACCAGACACATACAGGTGGGCACATATACACAGATACACATTCTGTTTAATTTCTTCACATCTGCAGACTAGAGTAAGCTGAGGGTATAGTGTTAAACCAGGTACTACATAAACAGTATATAGTATATATACAGAGGATATAGTGTTAAACCAGGTACTACATACAGAGTATATAGTATACATACAGAGTATATAGTTTGACCAAAAGATCGTGCTGATCTTTGATCTCCTGGTTCTTCATCTCCAGCGCCACTTTCAGACTCAATGTCCTCCTCTATGGGCTGGTATAACACACACAAAAATCATCACTACAGCCAGTACAATGGAAAGGTGGGAATGTGTACTGAATGTGTACTGACGTTATAAGTGAAAGGTGGAGCTACTGGTGGATGTGTACTGACACTATAAGGGATCTCTACCTGCAGTGACAGTCTGAGCTTCTCAAGTTCTTCCTCCAGAGATTTCTTCTCCTGTTCACAGGCCATTTTCATATCTGCCAGAGCAAGTATCATTACTGCTGGATATAACACAGATTGTATATACTACATAATTACTACTGAATATACAAAATATAATATATATAGTACTATACATATATTAGTATCACTTTTATTGGAGCCTAAAGGCTAACATTCATTATTAGTTATGTTAGTATTATTGCATTTCCATAGTACTTACTCTTGATGGACCTGTTATGCTCCTCCTCCTCCTGCTGTTTCTGCAGGAGCTCAGTCTCCTCCTGCTGCTTGTGTTTCAGCATCTCCTGAAGAACCTGCAGCTCCTTCTGCTTCTGCAACCTCAACTCCTTCAGCTGCTCCAACAAATTGTTCTCCAACTCCTCCTTCTCACACCGCAAACACTCCAATCGGGCCACAGGCCCCACTAGTGACACAGAACCCCACACACACACACAGAGAGATAAACATGTATAAATGTATAAGAATTTGTGGATAAAATTATTATGAGATTATTTATAATCAAACGACTACACTACACAACCACTTCTTCCTTTTATTTACATATTATACAGATATTTACAGATATTTACCCGTGTGCGTCTCTCTTCTCCAAGGTAGCGGAGAGATATGAAAGGATAAAAGGGGAAAAGAATAAAATGCACGTCGGTTTTAAATTCGCAGGCTACCTGCGCTGAAGGCGTGGAAAACGAGCACGTGACGGAAAGGCTTCCGTACCCGATGGGTCCAAATCACATGCCCAGCAAAGTAGCCTTAAACCTGGACACACAATGGAGACCATTTGACCCTTTAAATAATACTACAACCAGACACATACAGGTGCGCACATATACACAGATACACATTCTGTTTAAATTTCTTCACATCTGCAGACTAGAGTAAGCTGAGGGTATAGTGTTAAACCAGGAACTACATAAACAGTATATAGTATATATACAGAGGATATAGTGTTAAACCAGGTACTACATACAGAGTATATAGTATACATACAGAGTATATAGTTTGACCAAAAGATCGTGCTGATCTTTGATCTCCTGGTTCTTCATCTCCAGCGCCACTTTCAGACTCATAATGTCCTCCTCTATGGGCTGGTATAACACACACACGAATCATCACTACAGCCAGTACAATGGAAAGGTGGGAATGTGTACTGAATGTGTACTGACGTTATAAGTGAAAGGTGGAGCTACTGGTGGATGTGTACTGACACTATAAGGGATCTCTACCTGCAGTGACAGTCTGAGCTTCTCAAGTTCTTCCTCCAGAGATTTCTTCTCCTGTTCACAGGTCATTTTCATATCTGCCAGAGCATGTATCATTACTGCTGGATATAACACAGATTGTATATACTACATAATTACTACTGAATATATAAAATATAATATATATAGTACTATACATATATTAGTATCACTTTTATTGGAGCCTAAAGGCTAACATTCATTATTAGTTATGTTAGTATTATTGCATTTCCATAGTACTTACTCTTGATGGACCTGTTATGCTCCTCCTCCTCCTGCTGTTTCTGCAGGAGCTCTGTCTCCTCCTGCTGCTTGTGTTTCAGCATCTCCTGAAGAACCTGCAGCTCCTTCTGCTTCTGCAACCTCAACTCCTTCAGCTGCTCCAACAAACTGTTCTCCAACTCCTCCTTCTCACACCGCAAACACTCCAATCGGGCCACAGGCCCCACTAGTGACACAGAACCACACACACACACACACAGACACACACACACACACACACACACACAGAGAGAGAGATAAACATGTATAAATGTATAAGAATTTGAGGATAAAATTATTATGAGATTATTTATAATCAAACGACTACACTATACAACCACTTCTTCCTTTTATTTAGATATTATACAGATATGTACAGATATTTACATTTTATTTACCCGCGTGCGTCTCTCTTCTCCAAGGTAGCGGAGAGATATGAAAGGATAAAAGGGGAAAAGAATAAAATGCACGTCGGTTTTAAATTCGCAGGCTACCTGCGCTGAAGGCGTGGAAAACGAGCACGTGACGGAAAGGCTTCCGTACCCGATGGGTCCAAATCACATGCCCAGCAAAGTAGCCTTAAACCTGGACACACAATGGAGACCATTTGACCCTTTAAAATCATACTACAACCAGACTTCCAGGCCCAAGAGGTCACACAGTCATGCCCAGCAAAGTAGCTCTGGGCCTGGGCACACTTCAATCACTTTGTGCCTTTAAATCATACTACTACTACCAGACTTCCAGGCCCAAGAGGTCAAACACATTCATGCCCAGCAAAGTAGCTCTGGGCCTGGGCACACTTCAATCACTTTGTGCCTTTAAATCATAGTACTACTACCAGACTTCCAGGCCCAAGAGGTCAAACACAGTCATGCCCAGCAAAGTAGCTCTGGGCCTGGGCACACTTCATTCACTTTGTGCCTTTAAATCATACTACTACTACCACCAGACTTCCAGGCCCAAGAGGTCACACAGTCATGCCCAGCAAAGTAGCTCTGGGCCTGGGCACACTTCACGCAGTTTGACCCTTTAACCAAAACTAGAAACAGACCTGCAAGCCCAGGAGCTCACAGAATCATACCCAGTAAAGTAGCTAGCTAGCTTTCAGCTCAGTAACCGTAGCTAGCTAGCTAGCTATCAGCTCAGTAAACCATACAATCAAATGTCCACCAAGCATTTAAACCGCAAGCATTTAAACCACTAGATACCGCTAGTTACCGGCTGCACGGTTAACAGTGCAAAGCCATTACCAAGCTACCTAGCTAGCTAGCTAGCTACCGGAAGCACTTTTAACAGTGCAAAGTCAGTAGCTAGCTAGTAGTAGCTACTGTAGCTAGCTAGCTACCGGAAGCACTTTTAACAGTGCAAAGTCAGTAGCTAGCTAGTAGTAGCTACTGTAGCTAGCTAGCTAGCTACTGACTTTGCACTGTTAACCTTGCAGCCGGTAGCTCGCTAGCTAGCTAACAGCTCAGTAACCGTACAAATTCGCCTGCTGCTGAAAACTGTCAAGTTGTATTTATAGCTTTCGTTTTAGTTCTCTCAGCTTACTTATTTGGTTTTTTTGTGTGTGTGTTTTTTTTCAGGGAAGTTTAATAATTTCTTAGAAATCTTGGAACATTTTGCCAGTTGGCATCTAGGAAAGCCTTTCTGCCCACAGACAATAAACACAAGCCAGAATTCCTCAAACAGGAATGAATCTACTAATTTAGTAACATTTCAGGCACATGAGTGGAGGAACTAGCAAATTCTAAATGATGAAATCGAAGCTGATAAAAATCCATGAAAATATAAACTGGTCATGAAAAAATGCTTGTGAATTGAAAATGTAAGTGATAGGATTAAAACAGTCTTGATTTGATATATTTTTAAAAATCAAATATCAAGTTTGATCATTCATGACCAAGGGAGTTTCTATGAGGGTGTAAACAACAAATGCATGTGAACTAAATACTACAGTGGTATATAATTAAATAATTGGAATAACTTTGTGTCACGTCATTTAACGTTTAACTCAAGCCGTTTGTGTTACCGGACTCTTTTATCACTTAACATTAGTAACTGTTTTAGTTGCCTTGTTTATCCAATAACATTCATTAATTAATCAATCCATGGTTTAACCCAAGCAATTTTCGTTACTTCCGCCTCTCGACGCAAAAATGTCAATCAGAACGTTGCGCCCGCAAACTTCAAATAAACGATAAATAAGGCAAGTAATAAAAATGGATAAAGTTGAAAGATAAGTTGATTAAACTTGAGTCAAATAAAACTACTTATCAGTCAAAACGTCAATTCATATGCATTTTATTGACTCAAAATTTAATTTACGTGCATTTTAATCAGCCATATTTTTGGTGTATAGACCTGAGTTTTGTCGTTGAAGAGAATAAAAGAATCCGTCGTGTAAACTTACGCCATCTGCAGGCTGAGATGGTGTTGGGTTGACCCGGATGTGACGTTTGCCAAGCTGATGACATATCACGATATTAATTGTGAGATTTCCTTACCATCTTTGCTCTTGGCAGAAGGGCACAGTGCGGTTTACAGGGCACAGTTTGACCCTTTAAATAATACTACAACCAGACTTCCAGGCACAAGAGGTCACACAGTCATGCCCAGCAAGGTTGCTTTAAACGTGGGCACACTTCAGACCGTTTCACTCTTTAAATCGTTCAAAGCACCAGATTTCAAGGCCCAAGAGGTCACAGAATCATGCCCAGCAAAGTAGCTCTGGGCCTGGGCACACTTCATGCAGTTTGACCCTTTAAATAATACTACAACCAGACTTCCAGGCACAAGAGGTCACACAGTCATGCCCAGCAAAGTAGCTCTGGGCATGGGCACACTTCATGCAGTTTGACCCTTTAAATAATACTACAACCAGACTTCCAGGCACAAGAGGTCACACAGTCATGCACAGCAAAGTAGTGCTGGGCCAGGGCACACTTCATGTACTTTGTGCCTTTAAATAATACTACAACCAGACTTCCAAGCCGAAGAGGTCACAGAGTCATGCCCAGCAAAGTCGCTATGGGCCTGGGCAGACCATGCAATTTGACCCTTTAACCAAAACTAGAAACAGAACTCAAAGCCAAGGAGGTCACAGAATCATGCCCATCAAAGTAGCTCTGGGCCTGTGTACACTTCAGGCCATTTCACCTTTTATATAATGGAAACACCAGACCTCCAGGCCCAAGAGGTCACACAGTCATGCCCAGAAAAGTAACTCTGGGCCTATACACACTTCACGCAGTTTGACCGTTTAAATAAAACTAGAAACAGACTTCCTGGCCCAAGAGGTCACACAGTCATGCCCAGCAAAGTAGCCTTAAACCTGGACACACAATGGAGACCATTTGACCCTTTAAAATCATACTACAACCAGACTTCCAGGCCCAAGAGGTCACACAGTCATGCCCAGCAAAGTAGCTCTGGGCCTGGGCACACTTCACGCAGTTTGACCGTTTAAATAAAACTAGAAACAGACTTCCTGGCCCAAGAGGTCACACAGTCATGCCCAGCAAAGTAGCCTTAAACCTGGACACACAATGGAGACCATTTGACCCTTTAAAATCATACTACAACCAGACTTCCAGGCCCAAGAGGTCACACAGTCATGCCCAGCAAAGTAGCTCTGGGCCTGGGCACACTTCACGCAGTTTGACCGTTTAAATAAAACTAGAAACAGACTTCCTGGCCCAAGAGGTCACACAGTCATGCCCAGCAAGGATGCTTTAAACGTGGGCACACTTCAGACCGTTTCACTCTTTAAATCATTCAAAGCACCACATTTCAAGGCCCAAGAGGTCACAGAATCATGCCCATCAAAGTAGCTCTGGGCCTGGGCACACTTCATGCAGTTTGACCCTTTAAATAATACTACAACCAGACACATACAGGTGCGCACATATACACAGATACACATTCTGTTTAATTTCTTCACATCTGCAGACTAGAGTAAGCTGAGGGTATAGTGTTAAACCAGGTACTACATAAACAGTATATAGTATATATACAGAGGATATAATGTTAAACCAGGTACTACATACAGACTATATAGTTTGACCAAAAGATCGTGCTGATCTTTGATCTCCTGGTTCTTCATCTCCAGCGCCACTTTCAGACTCATAATGTCCTCCTCTATGGGCTGGTATAACACACACACGAATCATCACTACAGCCAGTACAATGGAAAGGTGGGAATGTGTACTGAATGTGTACTGACGTTATAAGTGAAAGGTGGAGCTACTGGTGGATGTGTACTGACACTATAAGGGATCTCTACCTGCAGTGACAGTCTGAGCTTCTCAAGTTCTTCCTCCAGAGATTTCTTCTCCTGTTCACAGGTCATTTTCATATCTGCCAGAGCATGTATCATTACTGCTGGATATAACACAGATTGTATATACTACATAATTACTACTGAATATATAAAATATAATATATATAGTACTATACATATATTAGTATCACTTTTATTGGAGCCTAAAGGCTAACATTCATTATTAGTTATGTTAGTATTATTGCATTTCCATAGTACTTACTCTTGATGGACCTGTTATGCTCCTCCTCCTCCTGCTGTTTCTGCAGGAGCTCTGTCTCCTCCTGCTGCTTGTGTTTCAGCATCTCCTGAAGAACCTGCAGCTCCTTCTGCTTCTGCAACCTCAACTCCTTCAGCTGCTCCAACAAACTGTTCTCCAACTCCTCCTTCTCACACCGCAAACACTCCAATCGGGCCACAGGCCCCACTAGTGACACAGAACCACACACACACACACACAGACACACACACACACACACACACACACAGAGAGAGAGATAAACATGTATAAATGTATAAGAATTTGAGGATAAAATTATTATGAGATTATTTATAATCAAACGACTACACTATACAACCACATCTTCCTTTTATTTACATATTATACAGACATTTAGAGATATTTACATTTTATTTACCCGCGTGCGTCTCTCTTCTCCAAGGTAGCAGAGAGATATGAAAGGATAAAAGGGGAAAAGAATAAAATGCACGTCGGTTTTAAATTCGCAGGCTACCTGCGCTGAAGGCGTGGAAAACCAGCACGTGACGGAAAGGCTTCCGTACCCGATGGGTCCAAATCACATGCCCAGCAAAGTAGCCTTAAACCTGGACACACAATGGAGACCATTTGACCCTTTAAAATCATACTACAACCAGACTTCCAGGCCCAAGAGGTCACATAGTCATTCCCAGCAAAGTAGCTCTGGGCCTGGGCACACTTCACGCAGTTTGACCCTTTAAATAATACTACAACCAGACACATACAGGTGGGCACATATACACAGATACACATTCTGTTTAATTTCTTCACATCTGCAGACTAGAGTAAGCTGAGGGTATAGTGTTAAACCAGGTACTACATAAACAGTATATAGTATATATACAGAGGATATAGTGTTAAACCAGGTACTACATACAGAGTATATAGTATACATACAGAGTATATAGTTTGACCAAAAGATCGTGCTGATCTTTGATCTCCTGGTTCTTCATCTCCAGCGCCACTTTCAGACTCAATGTCCTCCTCTATGGGCTGGTATAACACACACAAAAATCATCACTACAGCCAGTACAATGGAAAGGTGGGAATGTGTACTGAATGTGTACTGACGTTATAAGTGAAAGGTGGAGCTACTGGTGGATGTGTACTGACACTATAAGGGATCTCTACCTGCAGTGACAGTCTGAGCTTCTCAAGTTCTTCCTCCAGAGATTTCTTCTCCTGTTCACAGGCCATTTTCATATCTGCCAGAGCAAGTATCATTACTGCTGGATATAACACAGATTGTATATACTACATAATTACTACTGAATATACAAAATATAATATATATAGTACTATACATATATTAGTATCACTTTTATTGGAGCCTAAAGGCTAACATTCATTATTAGTTATGTTAGTATTATTGCATTTCCATAGTACTTACTCTTGATGGACCTGTTATGCTCCTCCTCCTCCTGCTGTTTCTGCAGGAGCTCAGTCTCCTCCTGCTGCTTGTGTTTCAGCATCTCCTGAAGAACCTGCAGCTCCTTCTGCTTCTGCAACCTCAACTCCTTCAGCTGCTCCAACAAATTGTTCTCCAACTCCTCCTTCTCACACCGCAAACACTCCAATCGGGCCACAGGCCCCACTAGTGACACAGAACCCCACACACACACACAGAGAGATAAACATGTATAAATGTATAAGAATTTGTGGATAAAATTATTATGAGATTATTTATAATCAAACGACTACACTACACAACCACTTCTTCCTTTTATTTACATATTATACAGATATTTACAGATATTTACCCGTGTGCGTCTCTCTTCTCCAAGGTAGCGGAGAGATATGAAAGGATAAAAGGGGAAAAGAATAAAATGCACGTCGGTTTTAAATTCGCAGGCTACCTGCGCTGAAGGCGTGGAAAACGAGCACGTGACGGAAAGGCTTCCGTACCCGATGGGTCCAAATCACATGCCCAGCAAAGTAGCCTTAAACCTGGACACACAATGGAGACCATTTGACCCTTTAAATAATACTACAACCAGACACATACAGGTGCGCACATATACACAGATACACATTCTGTTTAAATTTCTTCACATCTGCAGACTAGAGTAAGCTGAGGGTATAGTGTTAAACCAGGAACTACATAAACAGTATATAGTATATATACAGAGGATATAGTGTTAAACCAGGTACTACATACAGAGTATATAGTATACATACAGAGTATATAGTTTGACCAAAAGATCGTGCTGATCTTTGATCTCCTGGTTCTTCATCTCCAGCGCCACTTTCAGACTCATAATGTCCTCCTCTATGGGCTGGTATAACACACACACGAATCATCACTACAGCCAGTACAATGGAAAGGTGGGAATGTGTACTGAATGTGTACTGACGTTATAAGTGAAAGGTGGAGCTACTGGTGGATGTGTACTGACACTATAAGGGATCTCTACCTGCAGTGACAGTCTGAGCTTCTCAAGTTCTTCCTCCAGAGATTTCTTCTCCTGTTCACAGGTCATTTTCATATCTGCCAGAGCATGTATCATTACTGCTGGATATAACACAGATTGTATATACTACATAATTACTACTGAATATATAAAATATAATATATATAGTACTATACATATATTAGTATCACTTTTATTGGAGCCTAAAGGCTAACATTCATTATTAGTTATGTTAGTATTATTGCATTTCCATAGTACTTACTCTTGATGGACCTGTTATGCTCCTCCTCCTCCTGCTGTTTCTGCAGGAGCTCTGTCTCCTCCTGCTGCTTGTGTTTCAGCATCTCCTGAAGAACCTGCAGCTCCTTCTGCTTCTGCAACCTCAACTCCTTCAGCTGCTCCAACAAACTGTTCTCCAACTCCTCCTTCTCACACCGCAAACACTCCAATCGGGCCACAGGCCCCACTAGTGACACAGAACCACACACACACACACACAGACACACACACACACACACACACACACACAGAGAGAGAGATAAACATGTATAAATGTATAAGAATTTGAGGATAAAATTATTATGAGATTATTTATAATCAAACGACTACACTATACAACCACTTCTTCCTTTTATTTAGATATTATACAGATATGTACAGATATTTACATTTTATTTACCCGCGTGCGTCTCTCTTCTCCAAGGTAGCGGAGAGATATGAAAGGATAAAAGGGGAAAAGAATAAAATGCACGTCGGTTTTAAATTCGCAGGCTACCTGCGCTGAAGGCGTGGAAAACGAGCACGTGACGGAAAGGCTTCCGTACCCGATGGGTCCAAATCACATGCCCAGCAAAGTAGCCTTAAACCTGGACACACAATGGAGACCATTTGACCCTTTAAAATCATACTACAACCAGACTTCCAGGCCCAAGAGGTCACACAGTCATGCCCAGCAAAGTAGCTCTGGGCCTGGGCACACTTCAATCACTTTGTGCCTTTAAATCATACTACTACTACCAGACTTCCAGGCCCAAGAGGTCAAACACATTCATGCCCAGCAAAGTAGCTCTGGGCCTGGGCACACTTCAATCACTTTGTGCCTTTAAATCATAGTACTACTACCAGACTTCCAGGCCCAAGAGGTCAAACACAGTCATGCCCAGCAAAGTAGCTCTGGGCCTGGGCACACTTCATTCACTTTGTGCCTTTAAATCATACTACTACTACCACCAGACTTCCAGGCCCAAGAGGTCACACAGTCATGCCCAGCAAAGTAGCTCTGGGCCTGGGCACACTTCACGCAGTTTGACCCTTTAACCAAAACTAGAAACAGACCTGCAAGCCCAGGAGCTCACAGAATCATACCCAGTAAAGTAGCTAGCTAGCTTTCAGCTCAGTAACCGTAGCTAGCTAGCTAGCTATCAGCTCAGTAAACCATACAATCAAATGTCCACCAAGCATTTAAACCGCAAGCATTTAAACCACTAGATACCGCTAGTTACCGGCTGCACGGTTAACAGTGCAAAGCCATTACCAAGCTACCTAGCTAGCTAGCTAGCTACCGGAAGCACTTTTAACAGTGCAAAGTCAGTAGCTAGCTAGTAGTAGCTACTGTAGCTAGCTAGCTACCGGAAGCACTTTTAACAGTGCAAAGTCAGTAGCTAGCTAGTAGTAGCTACTGTAGCTAGCTAGCTAGCTACTGACTTTGCACTGTTAACCTTGCAGCCGGTAGCTCGCTAGCTAGCTAACAGCTCAGTAACCGTACAAATTCGCCTGCTGCTGAAAACTGTCAAGTTGTATTTATAGCTTTCGTTTTAGTTCTCTCAGCTTACTTATTTGGTTTTTTTGTGTGTGTGTTTTTTTTCAGGGAAGTTTAATAATTTCTTAGAAATCTTGGAACATTTTGCCAGTTGGCATCTAGGAAAGCCTTTCTGCCCACAGACAATAAACACAAGCCAGAATTCCTCAAACAGGAATGAATCTACTAATTTAGTAACATTTCAGGCACATGAGTGGAGGAACTAGCAAATTCTAAATGATGAAATCGAAGCTGATAAAAATCCATGAAAATATAAACTGGTCATGAAAAAATGCTTGTGAATTGAAAATGTAAGTGATAGGATTAAAACAGTCTTGATTTGATATATTTTTAAAAATCAAATATCAAGTTTGATCATTCATGACCAAGGGAGTTTCTATGAGGGTGTAAACAACAAATGCATGTGAACTAAATACTACAGTGGTATATAATTAAATAATTGGAATAACTTTGTGTCACGTCATTTAACGTTTAACTCAAGCCGTTTGTGTTACCGGACTCTTTTATCACTTAACATTAGTAACTGTTTTAGTTGCCTTGTTTATCCAATAACATTCATTAATTAATCAATCCATGGTTTAACCCAAGCAATTTTCGTTACTTCCGCCTCTCGACGCAAAAATGTCAATCAGAACGTTGCGCCCGCAAACTTCAAATAAACGATAAATAAGGCAAGTAATAAAAATGGATAAAGTTGAAAGATAAGTTGATTAAACTTGAGTCAAATAAAACTACTTATCAGTCAAAACGTCAATTCATATGCATTTTATTGACTCAAAATTTAATTTACGTGCATTTTAATCAGCCATATTTTTGGTGTATAGACCTGAGTTTTGTCGTTGAAGAGAATAAAAGAATCCGTCGTGTAAACTTACGCCATCTGCAGGCTGAGATGGTGTTGGGTTGACCCGGATGTGACGTTTGCCAAGCTGATGACATATCACGATATTAATTGTGAGATTTCCTTACCATCTTTGCTCTTGGCAGAAGGGCACAGTGCGGTTTACAGGGCACAGTTTGACCCTTTAAATAATACTACAACCAGACTTCCAGGCACAAGAGGTCACACAGTCATGCCCAGCAAGGTTGCTTTAAACGTGGGCACACTTCAGACCGTTTCACTCTTTAAATCGTTCAAAGCACCAGATTTCAAGGCCCAAGAGGTCACAGAATCATGCCCAGCAAAGTAGCTCTGGGCCTGGGCACACTTCATGCAGTTTGACCCTTTAAATAATACTACAACCAGACTTCCAGGCACAAGAGGTCACACAGTCATGCCCAGCAAAGTAGCTCTGGGCATGGGCACACTTCATGCAGTTTGACCCTTTAAATAATACTACAACCAGACTTCCAGGCACAAGAGGTCACACAGTCATGCACAGCAAAGTAGTGCTGGGCCAGGGCACACTTCATGTACTTTGTGCCTTTAAATAATACTACAACCAGACTTCCAAGCCGAAGAGGTCACAGAGTCATGCCCAGCAAAGTCGCTATGGGCCTGGGCAGACCATGCAATTTGACCCTTTAACCAAAACTAGAAACAGAACTCAAAGCCAAGGAGGTCACAGAATCATGCCCATCAAAGTAGCTCTGGGCCTGTGTACACTTCAGGCCATTTCACCTTTTATATAATGGAAACACCAGACCTCCAGGCCCAAGAGGTCACACAGTCATGCCCAGAAAAGTAACTCTGGGCCTATACACACTTCACGCAGTTTGACCGTTTAAATAAAACTAGAAACAGACTTCCTGGCCCAAGAGGTCACACAGTCATGCCCAGCAAAGTAGCCTTAAACCTGGACACACAATGGAGACCATTTGACCCTTTAAAATCATACTACAACCAGACTTCCAGGCCCAAGAGGTCACACAGTCATGCCCAGCAAAGTAGCTCTGGGCCTGGGCACACTTCACGCAGTTTGACCGTTTAAATAAAACTAGAAACAGACTTCCTGGCCCAAGAGGTCACACAGTCATGCCCAGCAAAGTAGCCTTAAACCTGGACACACAATGGAGACCATTTGACCCTTTAAAATCATACTACAACCAGACTTCCAGGCCCAAGAGGTCACACAGTCATGCCCAGCAAAGTAGCTCTGGGCCTGGGCACACTTCACGCAGTTTGACCGTTTAAATAAAACTAGAAACAGACTTCCTGGCCCAAGAGGTCACACAGTCATGCCCAGCAAGGATGCTTTAAACGTGGGCACACTTCAGACCGTTTCACTCTTTAAATCATTCAAAGCACCACATTTCAAGGCCCAAGAGGTCACAGAATCATGCCCATCAAAGTAGCTCTGGGCCTGGGCACACTTCATGCAGTTTGACCCTTTAAATAATACTACAACCAGACACATACAGGTGCGCACATATACACAGATACACATTCTGTTTAATTTCTTCACATCTGCAGACTAGAGTAAGCTGAGGGTATAGTGTTAAACCAGGTACTACATAAACAGTATATAGTATATATACAGAGGATATAATGTTAAACCAGGTACTACATACAGACTATATAGTTTGACCAAAAGATCGTGCTGATCTTTGATCTCCTGGTTCTTCATCTCCAGCGCCACTTTCAGACTCATAATGTCCTCCTCTATGGGCTGGTATAACACACACACGAATCATCACTACAGCCAGTACAATGGAAAGGTGGGAATGTGTACTGAATGTGTACTGACGTTATAAGTGAAAGGTGGAGCTACTGGTGGATGTGTACTGACACTATAAGGGATCTCTACCTGCAGTGACAGTCTGAGCTTCTCAAGTTCTTCCTCCAGAGATTTCTTCTCCTGTTCACAGGTCATTTTCATATCTGCCAGAGCATGTATCATTACTGCTGGATATAACACAGATTGTATATACTACATAATTACTACTGAATATATAAAATATAATATATATAGTACTATACATATATTAGTATCACTTTTATTGGAGCCTAAAGGCTAACATTCATTATTAGTTATGTTAGTATTATTGCATTTCCATAGTACTTACTCTTGATGGACCTGTTATGCTCCTCCTCCTCCTGCTGTTTCTGCAGGAGCTCTGTCTCCTCCTGCTGCTTGTGTTTCAGCATCTCCTGAAGAACCTGCAGCTCCTTCTGCTTCTGCAACCTCAACTCCTTCAGCTGCTCCAACAAACTGTTCTCCAACTCCTCCTTCTCACACCGCAAACACTCCAATCGGGCCACAGGCCCCACTAGTGACACAGAACCACACACACACACACACAGACACACACACACACACACACACACACAGAGAGAGAGATAAACATGTATAAATGTATAAGAATTTGAGGATAAAATTATTATGAGATTATTTATAATCAAACGACTACACTATACAACCACTTCTTCCTTTTATTTAGATATTATACAGATATGTACAGATATTTACATTTTATTTACCCGCGTGCGTCTCTCTTCTCCAAGGTAGCGGAGAGATATGAAAGGATAAAAGGGGAAAAGAATAAAATGCACGTCGGTTTTAAATTCGCAGGCTACCTGCGCTGAAGGCGTGGAAAACGAGCACGTGACGGAAAGGCTTCCGTACCCGATGGGTCCAAATCACATGCCCAGCAAAGTAGCCTTAAACCTGGACACACAATGGAGACCATTTGACCCTTTAAAATCATACTACAACCAGACTTCCAGGCCCAAGAGGTCACACAGTCATGCCCAGCAAAGTAGCTCTGGGCCTGGGCACACTTCAATCACTTTGTGCCTTTAAATCATACTACTACTACCAGACTTCCAGGCCCAAGAGGTCAAACACATTCATGCCCAGCAAAGTAGCTCTGGGCCTGGGCACACTTCAATCACTTTGTGCCTTTAAATCATAGTACTACTACCAGACTTCCAGGCCCAAGAGGTCAAACACAGTCATGCCCAGCAAAGTAGCTCTGGGCCTGGGCACACTTCATTCACTTTGTGCCTTTAAATCATACTACTACTACCACCAGACTTCCAGGCCCAAGAGGTCACACAGTCATGCCCAGCAAAGTAGCTCTGGGCCTGGGCACACTTCACGCAGTTTGACCCTTTAACCAAAACTAGAAACAGACCTGCAAGCCCAGGAGCTCACAGAATCATACCCAGTAAAGTAGCTAGCTAGCTTTCAGCTCAGTAACCGTAGCTAGCTAGCTAGCTATCAGCTCAGTAAACCATACAATCAAATGTCCACCAAGCATTTAAACCGCAAGCATTTAAACCACTAGATACCGCTAGTTACCGGCTGCACGGTTAACAGTGCAAAGCCATTACCAAGCTACCTAGCTAGCTAGCTAGCTACCGGAAGCACTTTTAACAGTGCAAAGTCAGTAGCTAGCTAGTAGTAGCTACTGTAGCTAGCTAGCTACCGGAAGCACTTTTAACAGTGCAAAGTCAGTAGCTAGCTAGTAGTAGCTACTGTAGCTAGCTAGCTAGCTACTGACTTTGCACTGTTAACCTTGCAGCCGGTAGCTCGCTAGCTAGCTAACAGCTCAGTAACCGTACAAATTCGCCTGCTGCTGAAAACTGTCAAGTTGTATTTATAGCTTTCGTTTTAGTTCTCTCAGCTTACTTATTTGGTTTTTTTGTGTGTGTGTTTTTTTTCAGGGAAGTTTAATAATTTCTTAGAAATCTTGGAACATTTTGCCAGTTGGCATCTAGGAAAGCCTTTCTGCCCACAGACAATAAACACAAGCCAGAATTCCTCAAACAGGAATGAATCTACTAATTTAGTAACATTTCAGGCACATGAGTGGAGGAACTAGCAAATTCTAAATGATGAAATCGAAGCTGATAAAAATCCATGAAAATATAAACTGGTCATGAAAAAATGCTTGTGAATTGAAAATGTAAGTGATAGGATTAAAACAGTCTTGATTTGATATATTTTTAAAAATCAAATATCAAGTTTGATCATTCATGACCAAGGGAGTTTCTATGAGGGTGTAAACAACAAATGCATGTGAACTAAATACTACAGTGGTATATAATTAAATAATTGGAATAACTTTGTGTCACGTCATTTAACGTTTAACTCAAGCCGTTTGTGTTACCGGACTCTTTTATCACTTAACATTAGTAACTGTTTTAGTTGCCTTGTTTATCCAATAACATTCATTAATTAATCAATCCATGGTTTAACCCAAGCAATTTTCGTTACTTCCGCCTCTCGACGCAAAAATGTCAATCAGAACGTTGCGCCCGCAAACTTCAAATAAACGATAAATAAGGCAAGTAATAAAAATGGATAAAGTTGAAAGATAAGTTGATTAAACTTGAGTCAAATAAAACTACTTATCAGTCAAAACGTCAATTCATATGCATTTTATTGACTCAAAATTTAATTTACGTGCATTTTAATCAGCCATATTTTTGGTGTATAGACCTGAGTTTTGTCGTTGAAGAGAATAAAAGAATCCGTCGTGTAAACTTACGCCATCTGCAGGCTGAGATGGTGTTGGGTTGACCCGGATGTGACGTTTGCCAAGCTGATGACATATCACGATATTAATTGTGAGATTTCCTTACCATCTTTGCTCTTGGCAGAAGGGCACAGTGCGGTTTACAGGGCACAGTTTGACCCTTTAAATAATACTACAACCAGACTTCCAGGCACAAGAGGTCACACAGTCATGCCCAGCAAGGTTGCTTTAAACGTGGGCACACTTCAGACCGTTTCACTCTTTAAATCGTTCAAAGCACCAGATTTCAAGGCCCAAGAGGTCACAGAATCATGCCCAGCAAAGTAGCTCTGGGCCTGGGCACACTTCATGCAGTTTGACCCTTTAAATAATACTACAACCAGACTTCCAGGCACAAGAGGTCACACAGTCATGCCCAGCAAAGTAGCTCTGGGCATGGGCACACTTCATGCAGTTTGACCCTTTAAATAATACTACAACCAGACTTCCAGGCACAAGAGGTCACACAGTCATGCACAGCAAAGTAGTGCTGGGCCAGGGCACACTTCATGTACTTTGTGCCTTTAAATAATACTACAACCAGACTTCCAAGCCGAAGAGGTCACAGAGTCATGCCCAGCAAAGTCGCTATGGGCCTGGGCAGACCATGCAATTTGACCCTTTAACCAAAACTAGAAACAGAACTCAAAGCCAAGGAGGTCACAGAATCATGCCCATCAAAGTAGCTCTGGGCCTGTGTACACTTCAGGCCATTTCACCTTTTATATAATGGAAACACCAGACCTCCAGGCCCAAGAGGTCACACAGTCATGCCCAGAAAAGTAACTCTGGGCCTATACACACTTCACGCAGTTTGACCGTTTAAATAAAACTAGAAACAGACTTCCTGGCCCAAGAGGTCACACAGTCATGCCCAGCAAAGTAGCCTTAAACCTGGACACACAATGGAGACCATTTGACCCTTTAAAATCATACTACAACCAGACTTCCAGGCCCAAGAGGTCACACAGTCATGCCCAGCAAAGTAGCTCTGGGCCTGGGCACACTTCACGCAGTTTGACCGTTTAAATAAAACTAGAAACAGACTTCCTGGCCCAAGAGGTCACACAGTCATGCCCAGCAAAGTAGCCTTAAACCTGGACACACAAGGGAGACCATTTGACCCTTTAAAATCATACTACAACCAGACTTCCAGGCCCAAGAGGTCACACAGTCATGCCCAGCAAAGTAGCTCTGGGCCTGGGCACACTTCACGCAGTTTGACCGTTTAAATAAAACTAGAAACAGACTTCCTGGCCCAAGAGGTCACACAGTCATGCCCAGCAAGGATGCTTTAAACGTGGGCACACTTCAGACCGTTTCACTCTTTAAATCATTCAAAGCACCACATTTCAAGGCCCAAGAGGTCACAGAATCATGCCCATCAAAGTAGCTCTGGGCCTGGGCACACTTCATGCAGTTTGACCCTTTAAATAATACTACAACCAGACACATACAGGTGCGCACATATACACAGATACACATTCTGTTTAATTTCTTCACATCTGCAGACTAGAGTAAGCTGAGGGTATAGTGTTAAACCAGGTACTACATAAACAGTATATAGTATATATACAGAGGATATAATGTTAAACCAGGTACTACATACAGACTATATAGTTTGACCAAAAGATCGTGCTGATCTTTGATCTCCTGGTTCTTCATCTCCAGCGCCACTTTCAGACTCATAATGTCCTCCTCTATGGGCTGGTATGACACACACACGAATCATCACTTCAGCCAGTACAATGGAAAGGTGGGAATGTGTACTGAATGTGTACTGACGTTATAAGTGAAAGGTGGAGCTACTGGTGGATGTGTACTGACACTATAAGGGATCTCTACCTGCAGTGACAGTCTGAGCTTCTCAAGTTCTTCCTCCAGAGATTTCTTCTCCTGTTCACAGGCCATTTTCATATCTGCCAGAGCATGTATCATTACTGCTGGATATAACACAGATTGTATATACTACATAATTACTACTGAATATATAAAATATAATATATATAGTACTATACATATATTAGTATCACTTTTATTGGAGCCTAAAGGCTAACATTCATTATTAGTTATGTTAGTATTATTGCATTTACATAGTACTTACTCTTGATGGACCTGTTATGCTCCTCCTCCTCCTGCTGTTTCTGCAGGAGCTCTGTCTCCTCCTGCTGCTTGTGTTTCAGCATCTCCTGAAGAACCTGCAGCTCCTTCTGCTTCTGCAACCTCAACTCCTTCAGCTGCTCCAACAAACTGTTCTCCAACTCCTCCTTCTCACACCACAAACACTCCAATCGGGCCACAGGCCCCACTAGTGACACAGAACCACACACAACACACACACACACACACACACACACACACACACAGAGTGAGATAAACATGTATAAATGTATAAGAATTTGTGGATAAAATTATTATGAGATTATTTATAATGAAACGACTACACTACACAACCACTTCTTCCTTTTATTTACATATTATACAGAAATTTACAGATATTTACATTTTATTTACCCGCGTGCGTCTCTCTTCTCCAAGGTAGCGGAGAGATATGAAAGGATAAAAGGGGAAAAGAATAAAATGCACGTCGGTTTTAAATTCGCAGGCTACCTGCGCTGAAGGCGTGGAAAACGAGCACGTGACGGAAAGGCTTCCGTACCCGATGGGTCCAAATCACATGCCCAGCAAAGTAGCCTTAAACCTGGACACACAATGGAGACCATTTGACCCTTTAAATAATACTACAACCAGACACATACAGGTGCGCACATATACACATTCTGTTTAAATTTCTTCACATCTGCAGACTAGAGTAAGCTGAGGGTATAGTGTTAAACCAGGAACTACATAAACAGTATATAGTATATATACAGAGGATATAGTGTTAAACCAGGTACTACATACATAGTATATAGTATACATACAGAGTATATAGTTTGACCAAAAGATCGTGCTGATCTTTGATCTCCTGGTTCTTCATCTCCAGCGCCACTTTCAGACTCATAATGTCCTCCTCTATGGGCTGGTATAACCCACACACACGAATCATCACTACAGCCAGTACAATGGAAAGGTGGGAATGTGTACTGAATGTGTACTGACGTTATAAGTGAAAGGTGGAGGTACTGGTGGATGTGTACTGACACTATAAGGGATCTCTACCTGCAGTGACAGTCTGAGCTTCTCAAGTTCTTCCTCCAGAGATTTCTTCTCCTGTTCACAGGCCATTTTCATATCTGCCAGAGCAAGTATCATTACTGCTGGATATAACATAGATTGTATATACTACATAATTACTACTGAATATATAAAATATAATATATATAGTACTATACATATATTAGTATCACTTTTATTGGAGCCTAAAGGCTAGCATTCATTATTAGTTATGTTAGTATTATTGCATTTCCATAGTACTTACTCTTGATGGACCTGTTATGCTCCTCCTCCTCCTGCTGTTTCTGCAGGAGCTCTGTCTCCTCCTGCTGCTTGTGTTTCAGCATCTCCTGAAGAACCTGCAGCTCCTTCTGCTTCTGCAACCTCAACTCCTTCAGCTGCTCCAACAAACTGTTCTCCAACTCCTCCTTCTCACACCGCAAACACTCCAATCGGGCCACAGGCCCCACTAGTGACACAGAACCACACACACACACACACACACACACACACACACAAAGAGAGAGATAAAAATGTATAAATGTATAAGAATTTGTGGATAAAATTATTATGAGATTATTTATAATCAAACGACTACACTACACAACCACTTCTTCCTTTTATTTACATATTATACAGATATTTACAGATATTTACATTTTATTTACCCGCGTGCGTCTCTCTTCTCCAAGGTAGCGGAGAGATATGAAAGGATAAAAGGTGAAAAGAATAAAATGCACGTCGGTTTTAAATTCGCAGGCTACTTGCGCTGAAGGCGTGGAAAACGAGCACGTGACGGAAAGGCTTCCGTACCCGATGGGTCCAAATCACATGCCCAACAAAGTAGCCTTAAACCTGGACACACAATGGAGACCATTTGACCCTTTAAAATCATACTACAACCAGACTTCCAGGCCCAAGAGGTCACACAGTCATGCCCAGCAAAGTAGCTCTGGGCCTGGGCACACTTCACGCAGTTTTACCGTTTAAATAAAACTAGAAACAGACACATACAGGTGCGCACATATACACAGATACACATTCTGTTTAATTTCTTCACATCTGCAGACTAGAGTAAGCTGAGGGTATAGTGTTAAACCAGGTACTGCATAAACAGTATATAGTATATATACAGAGGATATAATGTTAAACCAGGTACTACATACAGAGTATATAGTTTGACCAAAAGATCGTGCTGATCTTTGATCTCCTGGTTCTTCATCTCCAGCGCCACTTTCAGACTCAAAGTCCTCCTCTATGGGCTGGTATAACACACACAAGAATCATCACTACAGCCAGTACAATGGAAAGGTGGGAATGTGTACTGAATGTGTACTGACGTTATAAGTGAAAGGTGGAGCTACTGGTGGATGTGTACTGACACTATAAGGGATCTCTACCTGCAGTGACAGTCTGAGCTTCTCAAGTTCTTCCTCCAGAGATTTCTTCTCCTGTTCACAGGCCATTTTCATATCTGCCAGAGCAAGTATCATTACTGCTGGATATAACACAGATTGTATATACTACATAATTACTACTGAATATATAAAATATAATATATATAGTACTATACATATATTAGTATCACTTTTATTGGAGCCTAAAGGCTAACATTCATTATTAGTTATGTTAGTATTATTGCATTTCCATAGTACTTACTCTTGATGGACCTGTTATGCTCCTCCTCCTCCTGCTGTTTCTGCAGGAGCTCTGTCTCCTCTTGCTGCTTGTGTTTCAGCATCTCCTGAAGAACCTGCAGCTCTTTCTGCTTCTGCAACCTCAACTCCTTCAGCTGCTCCAACAAATTGTTCTCCAACTCCTCCTTCTCACACCGCAAACACTCCAATCGGGCCACAGGCCCCACGAGTGACACAGAACCACACACACACACACAAAGAGAGAGATAAACATGTATAAATGTATAAGAATTTGTGGATAAAATTATTATGAGATTATTTATAATCAAACGACTACACTACACAACCACACCTTCCTTTTATTTACATATTATACAGATATTTAGAGATATTTACATTTTATTTACCCGCGTGCGTCTCTCTTCTCCAAGGTAGCGGAGAGATATGAAAGGATAAAAAGGGAAAAGAATAAAATGCGCGTCGGTTTTAAATTCGCAGGCTACCTGCGCTGAAGGCGTGGAAAACGAGCACGTGACGGAAAGGCTTCCGTACCCGATGGGTCCAAATCACATGCCCAGCAAAGTAGACTTAAACCTGGATACACAATGGAGACCATTTGACCCTTTAAAATCATACTACAAGCAGACTTCCAGGCCCAAGAGGTCACACAGTCATGCCCAGCAAAGTAGCTCTGGGCCTGGGCACACTTTACGCAGTTTGACCGTTTAAATAAAACTAGAAACAGACTTCCTGGCCCAAGAGGTCACACAGTCATGCCCAGCAAGGTTACTTTAAACGTGGGCACACTTCAGACCGTTTCACTCTTTAAATCATTCAAAGCACCACATTTCGAGGCCCAAGAGGTCACAGAATCATGCCCATCAAAGTAGCTCTGGGCCTGGGCACACTTGACGCAGTTTGACCCTTTAAATAATACTACAACCAGACACATACAGGTGCGCACATATACACAGATACACATTCTGTTTAATTTCTTCACATCTGCAGACTAGAGTAAGCTGAGGGTATAGTGTTAAACCAGGTACTACATAAACAGTATATAGTATATATACAGAGGATATAGTGTTAAACCAGGTACTACATACAGAGTATATAGTTTGACCAAAAGATCGTGCTGATCTTTGATCTCCTGGTTCTTCATCTCCAGCGCCACTTTCAGAATTATAATGTCCTCCTCTATGGGCTGGTATAACACACACACGAATCATCACTACAGCCAGTACAATGGAAAGGTGGGAATGTGTACTGAATGTGTACTGACGTTATAAGTGAAAGGTGGAGGTACTGGTGGATGTGTACTGACACTATAAGGGATCTCTACCTGCAGTGACAGTCTGTGCTTCTCAAGTTCTTCCTCCAGAGATTTCTTCTCCTGTTCACAGGCCATTTTCATATCTGCCAGAGCAAGTATCATTACTGCTGGATATAACACAGATTGTATATACTACATAATTACTACTGAATATATAAAATATAATATATATAGTACTATACATCTATTAGTATCACTTTTATTGGAGCCTAAAGGCTAACATTCATTATTAATTATGTTAGTATTATTGCATTTCCATAGTACTTACTCTTGATGGACCTGTTATGCTCCTCCTCCTCCTGCTGTTTCTGCAGGAGCTCTGTCTCCTCCTGCTGCTTGTGTTTCAGCATCTCCTGAAGAACCTGCAGCTCCTTCTGCTTCTGCAACCTCAACTCCTTCAGCTGCTCCAACAAATTGTTCTCCAACTCCTCCTTCTCACACCGCAAACACTCCAATCGGGCCACAGGCCCCACTAGTGACACAGAACCACACACACACACACACACACACAAACACACAGAGAGAGAGATAAACATGTATAAATGTATAAGAATTTGTGGATAAAATTATTATGAGATTATTTATAATCAAACGACTACACTACACAACCACTTCTTCCTTTTATTTACATATTATACAGATATTTACATTTTATTTACCCGCGTGCGTCTCTCTTCTCCAAGGTAGCGGAGAGATATGAAGGGATAAAAGGGGAAAAGAATAAAATGCACGTCGGTTTTAAATTCGCAGGCTACCTGCGCTGAAGGCGTGGAAAACGAGCACATGACGGAAAGGCTTCCGTACCCGATGGGTCCAAATCACATGCCCAGCAAAGTAGCCTTAAACCTGGACACACAATGGAGACCATTTGACCCTTTAAAATCATTCTACAACCAGACTTCCAGGCCCAAGAGGTCACACAGTCATGCCCAGCAAGGTTACTTTAAACGTGGGCACACTTCAGACCGTTTCACTCTTTAAATCATTCAAAGCACCACATTTCGAGGCCCAAGAGGTCACAGAATCATGCCCATCAAAGTAGCTCTGGGCCTGGGCACACTTGACGCAGTTTGACCCTTTAAATAATACTACAACCAGACACATACAGGTGCGCACATATACACAGATATACATTCTGTTTAATTTCTTCACATCTGCAGACTAGAGTAAGCTGAGGGTATAGTGTTAAACCAGGTACTACATAAACAGTATATAGTATATATACAGAGGATATAGTGTTAAACCAGGTACTACATACAGAGTATATAGTATACATACAGAGTATATAGTTTGACCAAAAGATCGTGCTGATCTTTGATCTCCTGGTTCTTCATCTCCAGCGCTACTTTCAGACTCATAATGTCCTCCTCTATGGGCTGGTATAACACACACACGAATCATCACTACAGCCAGTACAATGGAAAGGTGGGAATGTGTACTGAATGTGTACTGACGTTATAAGTGAAAGGTGGAGCTACTGGTGGATGTGTACTGACACTATAAGGGATCTCTACCTGCAGTGACAGTCTGAGCTTCTCAAGTTCTTCCTCCAGAGATTTCTTCTCCTGTTCACAGGCCATTTTCATATCTGCCAGAGCAAGTATCATTACTGCTGGATATAACACAGATTGTATATACTACATAATTACTACTGAATATATAAAATATAATATATATAGTACTATACATATATTAGTATCACTTTTATTGGAGCCTAAAGGCTAACATTCATTATTAGTTATGTTAGTATTATTGCATTTCCATAGTACTTACTCTTGATGGACCTGTTATGCTCCTCCTCCTCCTGCTGTTTCTGCAGGAGCTCTGTCTCCTCTTGCTGCTTGTGTTTCAGCATCTCCTGAAGAACCTGCAGCTCTTTCTGCTTCTGCAACCTCAACTCCTTCAGCTGCTCCAACAAATTGTTCTCCAACTCCTCCTTCTCACACCGCAAACACTCCAATCGGGCCACAGGCCCCACGAGTGACACAGAACCACACACACACACACAAAGAGAGAGATAAACATGTATAAATGTATAAGAATTTGTGGATAAAATTATTATGAGATTATTTATAATCAAACGACTACACTACACAACCACACCTTCCTTTTATTTACATATTATACAGATATTTAGAGATATTTACATTTTATTTACCCGCGTGCGTCTCTCTTCTCCAAGGTAGCGGAGAGATATGAAAGGATAAAAAGGGAAAAGAATAAAATGCGCGTCGGTTTTAAATTCGCAGGCTACCTGCGCTGAAGGCGTGGAAAACGAGCACGTGACGGAAAGGCTTCCGTACCCGATGGGTCCAAATCACATGCCCAGCAAAGTAGACTTAAACCTGGATACACAATGGAGACCATTTGACCCTTTAAAATCATACTACAAGCAGACTTCCAGGCCCAAGAGGTCACACAGTCATGCCCAGCAAAGTAGCTCTGGGCCTGGGCACACTTTACGCAGTTTGACCGTTTAAATAAAACTAGAAACAGACTTCCTGGCCCAAGAGGTCACACAGTCATGCCCAGCAAGGTTACTTTAAACGTGGGCACACTTCAGACCGTTTCACTCTTTAAATCATTCAAAGCACCACATTTCGAGGCCCAAGAGGTCACAGAATCATGCCCATCAAAGTAGCTCTGGGCCTGGGCACACTTGACGCAGTTTGACCCTTTAAATAATACTACAACCAGACACATACAGGTGCGCACATATACACAGATACACATTCTGTTTAATTTCTTCACATCTGCAGACTAGAGTAAGCTGAGGGTATAGTGTTAAACCAAGTACTACATAAACAGTATATAGTATATATACAGAGGATATAGTGTTAAACCAGGTACTACATACAGAGTATATAGTTTGACCAAAAGATCGTGCTGATCTTTGATCTCCTGGTTCTTCATCTCCAGCGCCACTTTCAGAATTATAATGTCCTCCTCTATGGGCTGGTATAACACACACACGAATCATCACTACAGCCAGTACAATGGAAAGGTGGGAATGTGTACTGAATGTGTACTGACGTTATAAGTGAAAGGTGGAAGTACTGGTGGATGTGTACTGACACTATAAGGGATCTCTACCTGCAGTGACAGTCTGTGCTTCTCAAGTTCTTCCTCCAGAGATTTCTTCTCCTGTTCACAGGCCATTTTCATATCTGCCAGAGCAAGTATCATTACTGCTGGATATAACACAGATTGTATATACTACATAATTACTACTGAATATATAAAATATAATATATATAGTACTATACATATATTAGTATCACTTTTATTGGAGCCTAAAGGCTAACATTCATTATTAATTATGTTAGTATTATTGCATTTCCATAGTACTTACTCTTGATGGACCTGTTATGCTCCTCCTCCTCCTGCTGTTTCTGCAGGAGCTCTGTCTCCTCCTGCTGCTTGTGTTTCAGCATCTCCTGAAGAACCTGCAGCTCCTTCTGCTTCTGCAACCTCAACTCCTTCAGCTGCTCCAACAAATTGTTCTCCAACTCCTCCTTCTCACACCGAAAACAATCCAATCGGGCCACAGGCCCCACTAGTGACACAGAACCACACACACACACACACACACACACAAACACACAGAGAGAGAGATAAACATGTATAAATGTATAAGAATTTGTGGATAAAATTATTATGAGATTATTTATAATCAAACGACTACACTACACAACCACTTCTTCCTTTTATTTACATATTATACAGATATTTACATTTTATTTACCCGCGTGCGTCTCTCTTCTCCAAGGTAGCGGAGAGATATGAAGGGATAAAAGGGGAAAAGAATAAAATGCACGTCGGTTTTAAATTCGCAGGCTACCTGCGCTGAAGGCGTGGAAAACGAGCACATGACGGAAAGGCTTCCGTACCCGATGGGTCCAAATCACATGCCCAGCAAAGTAGCCTTAAACCTGGACACACAATGGAGACCATTTGACCCTTTAAAATCATTCTACAACCAGACTTCCAGGCCCAAGAGGTCACACAGTCATGCCCAGTAAGGTTACTTTAAACGTGGGCACACTTCAGACCGTTTCACTCTTTAAATCATTCAAAGCACCACATTTCGAGGCCCAAGAGGTCACAGAATCATGCCCATCAAAGTAGCTCTGGGCCTGGGCACACTTGACGCAGTTTGACCCTTTAAATAATACTACAACCAGACACATACAGGTGCGCACATATACACAGATACACATTCTGTTTAATTTCTTCACATCTGCAGACTAGAGTAAGCTGAGGGTATAGTGTTAAACCAGGTACTACATAAACAGTATATAGTATATATACAGAGGATATAGTGTTAAACCAGGTACTACATACAGAGTATATAGTATACATACAGAGTATATAGTTTGACCAAAAGATCGTGCTGATCTTTGATCTCCTGGTTCTTCATCTCCAGCGCTACTTTCAGACTCATAATGTCCTCCTCTATGGGCTGGTATAACACACACACGAATCATCACTACAGCCAGTACAATGGAAAGGTGGGAATGTGTACTGAATGTGTACTGACGTTATAAGTGAAAGGTGGAGCTACTGGTGGATGTGTACTGACACTATAAGGGATCTCTACCTGCAGTGACAGTCTGAGCTTCTCAAGTTCTTCCTCCAGAGATTTCTTCTCCTGTTCACAGGCCATTTTCATATCTGCCAGAGCAAGTATCATTACTGCTGGATATAACACAGATTGTATATACTACATAATTACTACTGAATATATAAAATATAATATATATAGTACTATACATATATTAGTATCACTTTTATTGGAGCCTAAAGGCTAACATTCATTATTAGTTATGTTAGTATTATTGCATTTCCATAGTACTTACTCTTGATGGACCTGTTATGCTCCTCCTCCTCCTGCTGTTTCTGCAGGAGCTCTGTCTCCTCTTGCTGCTTGTGTTTCAGCATCTCCTGAAGAACCTGCAGCTCTTTCTGCTTCTGCAACCTCAACTCCTTCAGCTGCTCCAACAAATTGTTCTCCAACTCCTCCTTCTCACACCGCAAACACTCCAATCGGGCCACAGGCCCCACTAGTGACACAGAACCACACACACACACACACAGACACACACACACACACAGAGAGAGAGATAAACATGTATAAATGTATAAGAATTTGTGGATAAAATTATTATGAGATTATTTATAATCAAACGACTACACTATACAACCACATCTTCCTTTTATTTACATATTATACAGACATTTAGAGATATTTACATTTTATTTACCCGCGTGCGTCTCTCTTCTCCAAGGTAGCAGAGAGATATGAAAGGATAAAAGGGGAAAAGAATAAAATGCACGTCGGTTTTAAATTCGCAAGCTACCTGCGCTGAAGGCGTGGAAAACAAGCACGTGACGGAAAGGCTTCCGTACCCGATGGGTCCAAATCACATGCCCAGCAAACTAGCCTTAAACCTGGACACACAATGGAGACCATTTGACCCTTTAAAATCATACTACAACCAGACTTCCAGGCCCAAGAGGTCACATAGTCATTCCCAGCAAAGTAGCTCTGGGCCTGGGCACACTTCACGCAGTTTGACCCTTTAAATAATACTACAACCAGACACATACAGGTGGGCACATATACACAGATACACATTCTGTTTAATTTCTTCACATCTGCAGACTAGAGTAAGCTGAGGGTATAGTGTTAAACCAGGTACTACATAAACAGTATATAGTATATATACAGAGGATATAGTGTTAAACCAGGTACTACATACAGAGTATATAGTATACATAAAGAGTATATAGTTTGACCAAAAGATCGTGCTGATCTTTGATCTCCTGGTTCTTCATCTCCAGCGCCACTTTCAGACTCATAATGTCCTCCTCTATGGGCTGGTATAACACACACACAAATCATCACTACAGCCAGTACAATGGAAAGGTGGGAATGTGTACTGAATGTGTACTGACGTTATAAGTGAAAGGTGGAGCTACTGGTGGATGTGTACTGACACTATAAGGGATCTCTACCTGCAGTGACAGTCTGAGCTTCTCAAGTTCTTCCTCCAGAGATTTCTTCTCCTGTTCACAGGCCATTTTCATATCTGCCAGAGCAAGTATCATTACTGCTGGATATAACACAGATTGTATATACTACATAATTACTACTGAATATACAAAATATAATATATATAGTACTATACATATATTAGTATCACTTTTATTGGAGCCTAAAGGCTAACATTCATTATTAGTTATGTTAGTATTATTGCATTTCCATAGTACTTACTCTTGATGGACCTGTTATGCTCCTCCTCCTCCTGCTGTTTCTGCAGGAGCTCAGTCTCCTCCTGCTGCTTGTGTTTCAGCATCTCCTGAAGAACCTGCAGCTCCTTCTGCTTCTGCAACCTCAACTCCTTCAGCTGCTCCAACAAATTGTTCTCCAACTCCTCCTTCTCACACCGCAAACACTCCAATCGGGCCACAGGCCCCACTAGTGACACAGAACCCCACACACACACACACACACACACACACACACACACACACACACACACACACACAGAGAGAGAGAGATAAACATGTATAAATGTATAAGAATTTGAGGATAAAATTATTATGAGATTATTTATAATCAAACGACTACACTATACAACCACTTCTTCCTTTTATTTAGATATTATACAGATATGTACAGATATTTACATTTTATTTACCCGCGTGCGTCTCTCTTCTCCAAGGTAGCGGAGAGATATGAAAGGATAAAAGGGGAAAAGAATAAAATGCACGTCGGTTTTAAATTCGCAGGCTACCTGCGCTGAAGGCGTGGAAAACGAGCACGTGACGGAAAGGCTTCCGTACCCGATGGGTCCAAATCACATGCCCAGCAAAGTAGCCTTAAACCTGGACACACAATGGAGACCATTTGACCCTTTAAAATCATACTACAACCAGACTTCCAGGCCCAAGAGGTCACACAGTCATGCCCAGCAAAGTAGCTCTGGGCCTGGGCACACTTCACGCAGTTTGACCGTTTAAATAAAACTAGAAACAGACTTCCTGGCCCAAGAGGTCACAGTCATACCCAGCAAAGTACGTTTAAACCTGGAAACAAATCAGATCCTTTCTGTCATTCAAAGGAATGGGCCTGCAACTCACAACCACATCCCCAGTGAAGCGCACCGTCACCCAGCCACACTACGCCACCTTGCCCGTCCTGGAACAACCACACCTCCAGGGCACCACATGCCAATCTCTCATGCCCAGCAAACTGCAACCTCACGCAGCCAGGCCACACACTGTCGCCCCTTGTACCGTCCAGGGACGAACTCCTCCACAAACCTGGTGTTCATGCACACACACGCAATTACAACGAATTGGTGGAGAACTTTGAAACAAACGTGCTGACTTTGAATACTCACATCTAGGCTGGGCCAGGTCCAAACGGCCTGCAGCTCGGTGCCCATCACCTCCATGACTGTCCCTAACGAACGCCACCTGCCACGCTTTCGGCCCGTCCCTGGCGGCATTAAAAAATCGTAGCGTGATAACGATGGTTCCGATCCGCGTGCCGCTCGAAGGCGATTACAGGGGAGATGCAACCCTCTCCAAAGAGCCATGAACATACTTTCTACTCCCAAGGACACAAGAGATATTAAGCCGCAATGACGTCCGACGCGCGCATTTTCTCCGCCGCGCACCACATATAAAAAATCGTAGCGTGAAAACAGTGGGTTCGATCCGCGTGCCGCTCGAAGGCGATTACAGGGGAGATGCATCCCTTTCCAAAGAGCCATGAACAGACTTCCTACTCCCAAGGAGACAAGAGATATTAAGCCGCAATGACGTCCGACGCGCGTCTTTTCTCCGCAGCTCACCACATTTAAAAAAATCGAAGCGTGAAAACCGTGGGTTCGATATAGTATACATACAGAGTATATAGTTTGACCAAAAGATCGTGCTGATCTTTGATCTCCTGGTTCTTCATCTCCAGCGCCACTTTCAGACTCAATGTCCTCCTCTATGGGCTGGTATAACACAGACACGAATCATCACTACAGCCAGTACAATGGAAAGGTGGGAATGTGTACTGAATGTGTACTGACGTTATAAGTGAGAGGTGGTGGTACTGGTGGATGTGTACTGACACTATAAGGGATCTCTACCTGCAGTGACAATTTGAGCTTCTCAAGTTCTTCCTCCAGAGGTTTCTTCTCCTGTTCACAGGCCATTTTCATATCTGCCAGAGCAAGTATCATTACTGCTGGATATAACACAGATTGTATATACTACATAATTACTACTGAATATATAAAATATAATATATATAGTACTATACATATATTAGTGTCACTTTTATTGGAGCCTAAAGGCTAACATTCATTATTAGTTATGTTAGTATTATTGCATTTCCATAGTACTTACTCTTGATGGACCTGTTATGCTCCTCCTCCTCCTGCTGTTTCTGCAGGAGCTCTGTCTCCTCCTGCTGCTTGTGTTTCAGCATCTCCTGAAGAACCTGCAGCTCCTTCTGCTTCTGCAACCTCAACTCCTTCAGCTGCTCCAACAAACTGTTCTCCAACTCCTCCTTCTCACACCGCAAACACTCCAATCGGGCCACAGGCCCCACTAGTGACACAGAACCACACACACACACACACACACACACACACACACACACACAGAGAGAGAGATAAACATGTATAAATGTATAAGAATTTGAGGATAAAATTATTATGAGATTATTTATAATCAAACGACTACACTATACAACCACTTCTTCCTTTTATTTAGATATTATACAGATATGTACAGATATTTACATTTTATTTACCCGCGTGCGTCTCTCTTCTCCAAGGTAGCGGAGAGATATGAAAGGATAAAAGGGGAAAAGAATAAAATGCACGTCGGTTTTAAATTCGCAGGCTACCTGCGCTGAAGGCGTGGAAAACGAGCACGTGACGGAAAGGCTTCCGTTCCCGATGGGTCCAAATCACATGCCCAGCAAAGTAGCCTTAAACCTGGACACACAATGGAGACCATTTCACCCTTTAAAATCATACTACAACCAGACTTCCAGGCCCAAGAGGTCACACAGTCATGCCCAGCAAAGTAGCTCTGGGCCTGGGCACACTTCACGCAGTTTGACCGTTTAAATAAAACTAGAAACAGACTTCCTGGCCCAAGAGGTCACACAGTCATGCCCAGCAAGGTTGCTTTAAACGTGGGCACACTTCAGACCGTTTCACTCTTTAAATCATTCAATGCACCACATTTCAAGGCCCAAGAGGTCACAGAATCATGCCCATCAAAGTAGCTCTGGGCCTGGGCACACTTTACGGAGTTTGGCCCTTTAAATAATACTACAACCAGACACATACAGGTGCGCACATATACACAGATACACATTCTGTTTAATTTCTTCACATCTGCAGACTAGAGTAAGCTGAGGGTATAGTGTTAAACCAGGTGCTACATAAACAGTATATAGTATATATACAGAGGATATAGTGTTAAACCAGGTACTACATACAGAGTATATAGTATACATACAGAGTATATAGTTTGACCAAAAGATCGTGCTGATCTTTGATCTCCTGGATCTTCATCTCCAGCGCCACTTTCAGACTCATAATGTCCTCCTCTATGGGCTGGTATAACACACACACGAATCATCACTACAGCCAGTACAATGGAAAGGTAGGAATGTGTACTGAATGTGTACTGACGTTATAAGTGAAAGGTGGAGGTACTGGTGGATGTGTACTGACACTATAAGGGATCTCTACCTGCAGTGACAGTCTGAGCTTCTCAAGTTCTTCCTCCAGAGATTTCTTCTCCTGTTCACAGGCCATTTTCATATCTGCCAGAGCAAGTATCATTACTGCTGGATATAACACAGATTGTATATACTAAATAATTACTACTGAATATATAAAATATAATATATATAGTACTATACATATATTAGTGTCACTTTTATTGGAGCCTAAAGGCTAACATTCATTATTAATTATGTTAGTATTATTGCATTTCCATAGTACTTACTCTTGATGGACCTGTTATGCTCCTCCTCCTCCTGCTGTTTCTGCAGGAGCTCTGTCTCCTCCTGCTGCTTGTGTTTCAGCATCTCCTGAAGAACCTGCAGCTCCTTCTGCTTCTGCAACCTCAACTCCTTCAGCTGCTCCAACAAACTGTTCTCCAACTCCTCCTTCTCACACCGCAAACACTCCAATCGGGCCACAGGCCCCACTAGTGACACAGAACCACACACACACACACACACAAACACACACACACACACACACACACACACACACAAAGAGAGAGATAAACATGTATAAATGTATAAGAATTTGTGGATAAAATTATTATGAGATTATTCATAATCAAACGACTACACTACACAACCACTTCTTCCTTTTATTTACATATTATACAGATATTTACAGATATTTACATTTTATTTACCCGCATGCGTCTCTCTTCTCCAAGGTAGCGGAGAGATATGAAAGGATAAAAGGGGAAAAGAATAAAATGCACGTCGGTTTTAAATTCGCAGGCTACCTGCACTGAAGGCGTGGAAAACGAGCACGTGACGGAAAGGCTTCCGTACCCGATGGGTCCAAATCACATGCCCAGCAAAGTAGCCTTAAAACTGGACACACAATGGAGACCATTTGACCCTTTAAAATCATACTACAACCAGACTTCCAGGCCCAAGAGGTCACACAGTCATGCCCAGCAAGGATGCTTTAAACGTGGGCACACTTCAGACCGTTTCACTCTTTAAATCATTCAAAGCACCACATTTCAAGACCCAAGAGGTCACAGAATCATGCCCATCAAAGTAGCTCTGCGCCTGGGCACACTTCACGCAGTTTGACCCTCTAAATAATACTACAACCAGACACATACAGGTGCGCACATATACACAGATACACATTCTGTTTAATTTCTTCACATCTGCAGACTAGAGTAAGCTGAGGGTATAGTGTTAAACGAGGTACTACATAAACAGTATATAGTATATATACAGAGGATATAATGTTAAACCAGGTACTACATACAGAGTATATAGTTTGACCAAAAGATCGTGCTGATCTTTGATCTCCTGGTTCTTCATCTCCAGCGCCACTTTCAGACTCATAATGTCCTCCTCTATGGGCTGGTATAACACACACACGAATCATCACTACAGCCAGTACAATGGAAAGGTGGGAATGTGTACTGAATGTGTACTGACGTTATAAGTGAAAGGTGGAGCTACTGGTGGATGTGTACTGACACTATAAGGGATCTCTACCTGCAGTGACAGTCTGAGCTTCTCAAGTTCTTCCTCCAGAGATTTCTTCTCCTGTTCACAGGCCATTTTCATATCTGCCAGAGCATGTATCATTACTGCTGGATATAACACAGATTGTATATACTACATAATTACTACTGAATATATAAAATATAATATATATAGTACTATACATATATTAGTATCACTTTTATTGGAGCCTAAAGGCTAACATTCATTATTAGTTATGTTAGTATTATTGCATTTCCATAGTACTTACTCTTGATGGACCTGTTATGCTCCTCCTCCTCCTGCTGTTTCTGCAGGAGCTCTGTCTCCTCCTGCTGCTTGTGTTTCAGCATCTCCTGAAGAACCTGCAGCTCCTTCTGCTTCTGCAACCTCAACTCCTTCAGCTGCTCCAACAAACTGTTCTCCAACTCCTCCTTCTCACACCGCAAACACTCCAATCGGGCCACAGGCCCCACTAGTGACACAGAACCACACACACACACAGACACACACACAGACACACACACACACACACACACACACACACACACACACACACACAGAGAGAGATAAACATGTATAAATGTATAATAATTTGTGGATAAAATTATTATGAGATTATTTATAATCAAACGACTACACTACACAACCACTTCTTCCTTTTATTTACATATTATACAGATATTTACAGATATTTACATTTTATTTACCCGCGTGCGTCTCTCTTCTCCAAGGTAGCGGAGAGATATGAAAGGATAAAAGGGGAAAAGAATAAAATGCACGTCGGTTTTAAATTCGCAGGCTACCTGCGCTGAAGGCGTGGAAAACGAGCACGTGACGGAAAGGCTTCCGTACCCGATGGGTCCAAATCACATGCCCAGCAAAGTAGCCTTAAACCTGGACACACAATGGAGACCATTTGACCCTTTAAAATCATACTACAACCAGACTTCCAGGCCCAAGAGGTCACACAGTCATGCCCAGCAAAGTAGCTCTGGGCCTGGGCACACTTCACGCAGTTTGACCGTTTAAATAAAACTAGAAACAGACTTCCTGGCCCAAGAGGTCACACAGTCATGCCCAGCAAGGTTGCTTTAAACGTGGGCACACTTCAGACCGTTTCACTCTTTAAATCATTCAATGCACCACATTTCAAGGCCCAAGAGGTCACAGAATCATGCCCATCAAAGTAGCTCTGGGCCTGGGCACACTTTACGGAGTTTGACCCTTTAAATAATACTACAACCAGACACATACAGGTGCGCACATATACACAGATACACATTCTGTTTAATTTCTTCACATCTGCAGACTAGAGTAAGCTGAGGGTATAGTGTTAAACCAGGTGCTACATAAACAGTATATAGTATATATACAGAGGATATAGTGTTAAACCAGGTACTACATACAGAGTATATAGTATACATACAGAGTATATAGTTTGACCAAAAGATCGTGCTGATCTTTGATCTCCTGGTTCTTCATCTCCAGCGCCACTTTCAGACTCATAATGTCCTCCTCTATGGGCTGGTATAACACACACACGAATCATCACTACAGCGAGTACAATGGAAAGGTAGGAATGTGTACTGAATGTGTACTGACGTTATAAGTGAAAGGTGGAGCTACTGGTGGATGTGTACTGACACTATAAGGGATCTCTACCTGCAGTGACAGTCTCAGCTTCTCAAGTTCTTCCTCCAGAGATTTCTTCTCCTGTTCACAGGCCATTTTCATATCTGCCAGAGCAAGTATCATTACTGCTGGATATAACACAGATTGTATATACTACATAATTACTACTGAATATATAAAATATAATATATATAGTACTATACATATATTAGTATCACTTTTATTGGAGCCTAAAGGCTAACATTCATTATTAGTTATGTTAGTATTATTGCATTTCCATAGTACTTACCCTTGAGGGACCTGTTATGCTCCTCCTCCTCCTGCTGTTTCTGCAGGAGCTCTGTCTCCTCCTGCTGCTTGTGTTTCAGCATCTCCTGAAGAACCTGCAGCTCCTTCTGCAACCTCAACTCCTTCAGCTGCTCCAACAAACTGTTCTCCAACTCCTCCTTCTCACACCGCAAACACTCCAATCGGGCCACAGGCCCCACTAGTGACACAGAACCACACACACACACACACACACACACACACACACACACACACACAGAGAGAGATAAACATGTATAAATGTATAAGAATTTGTGGATAAAATTATTATGAGATTATTTATAATCAAACGACTACACTACACAACCACTTCTTCCTTTTATTTACATATTATACAGATATTTAGAGATATTTACATTTTATTTACCCGCGTGCGTCTCTCTTCTCCAAGGTAGCGGAGAGATATGAAGGGATAAAAGGGGAAAAGAATAAAATGCACGTCGGTGTTAAATTCGCAGGCTACCTGCGCTGAAGGCGTGGAAAACGAGCACGTGACGGAAAGGCTTCCGTACCCGATGGGTCCAAATCACATGCCCAGCAAAGTAGCCTTAAACCTGGACACACAATGGAGACCATTTGACCCTTTAAATAATACTACAAGCAGACACATACAGGTGCGCACATATACACAGATACACATTCTGTTTAAATTTCTTCACATCTGCAGACTAGAGTAAGCTGAGGGTATAGTGTTAAACCAGGAACTACATAAACAGTATATAGTATATATACAGAGGATATAGTGTTAAACCAGGTACTACATACAGAGTATATAGTATACATACAGAGTATATAGTTTGACCAAAAGATCGTGCTGATCTTTGATCTCCTGGTTCTTCATCTCCAGCGCCACTTTCAGACTCATAAAGTCCTCCTCTATGGGCTGGTATAACACACACACGAATCATATCTACAGCCAGTACAATGGAAAGGTGGGAATGTGTACTGAATGTGTACTGACATTATAAGTGAAAGGTGGAGGTACTGGTGGATGTGTACTGACACTATAAGGGATCTCTACCTGCAGTGACAGTCTGAGCTTCTCAAGTTCTTCCTCCAGAGATTTATTCTCCTGTTCACAGGCCATTTTCATATCTGCCAGAGCAAGTATCATTACTGCTGGATATAACACAGATTGTATATACTACATAATTACTACTGAATATATAAAATATAATATATATAGTACTATACATATATTAGTATCACTTTTATTGGAGCCTAAAGGCTAACATTCATTATTAGTTATGTTAGTATTATTGCATTTCCATAGTACTTACTCTTGATGGACCTGTTATGCTCCTCCTCCTCCTGCTGTTTCTGCAGGAGCTCTGTCTCCTCTTGCTGCTTGTGTTTCAGCATCTCCTGAAGAACCTGCAGCTCCTTCTGCTTCTGCAACCTCAACTCCTTCAGCTGCTCCAACAAATTGTTCTCCAACTCCTCCTTCTCCCACCGCAAACACTCCAATCGGGCCACAGGCCCCACTAGTGACACAGAACCACACACACACATACAGAGAGAGAGATAAACATGTATAAATGTATAAGAATTTGTGGATAAAATTATTATGAGATTATTTATAATCAAACGACTACACTACACAACCACTTCTTCCTTTTATTTACATATTATACAGATATTTACAGATATTTACATTTTATTTACCCGCGTGCGTCTCTCTTCTCCAAGGTAGCGGAGAGATATGAAAGGATAAAAGGGGAAAAGAATAAAATGCACGTCGGTTTTAAATTCGCAGGCTACCTGCGCTGAAGGCGTGGAAAACGAGCACGTAACAGACAGGCTTCCGTACCCGATGGGTCCAAATCACATGCCCAGCAAAGTAGCCTTAAACCTGGACACACAATGGAGACCATTTGACCCTTTAAAATCATACTACAACCAGACTTCCAGGCCCAAGAGGTCACACAGTCATGCCCAGCAAAGTAGCTCTGGGCCTGGGCACACTTCACGCAGTTTGACCGTTTAAATAAAACTAGAAACAGACTTCCTGGCCCAAGAGGTCACAGAGTCATGCCTGGGTCTGGGCACACTTCACGCAGTTTGACCCTTTAAATAATACTACAACCAGACACATACAGGTGCGCACATATACACAGATACACATTCTGTTTAATTTCTTCACATCTGCAGACTAGAGTAAGCTGAGGGTATAGTGTTAAACCAGGTACTACATAAACAGTATATAATATATATACAGAGGACATAATGTTAAACCAGGTACTACATACAGAGTATATAGTTTTACCAAAAGATCGTGCTGATCTTTGATCTCCTGGTTCTTCATCTCCAGCACCACTTTCAGACTCATGTCCTCCTCTATGGGCTGGTATAACACACACACACACACACACACACACAAATTAGCAAGCCATATAGTGTAGAAATAGATAGATGTTATTCAGGGACCTCATTTATAAAACTTTGTGGATTCCAAAGTGAAAGTGTGTGTATTCTGCACAAATAACAGGAAATGGCATATACCCCCCAAAAACTTAGATTTCTAAAGCCTCGAGTATGAATTATTGGGAGATAGAGGCGACAATGCAGCGCTAAAGACAAAAAAGGAATTTTAACCACAGGTATGAGTGCCAGCACCAGCAACCGCAGGTGTGAGTGGCATTATATTTACATTTACCCTCCACATCCTTTGTGTCTGTGTATTCGTCCTCGATGCGTCCAGCACACCATCTCCAGAAACGCCTCATTTTTCCTCTGTCTTCTTCAGTGTCTTTCCACAGACTGATCTGTAAAGGTGTTCATGGGATTCCCCTCACGTGTGACATCGGGCCACAGGACATATGGGGTTCTAAAGTTCCAAGAGCGTAGATGAGTTGTTTTTCTTTGAATTTCCTAATTTCATTGCTGCCATAGCAACAACTGGCAATGCAAACAGACGTGTCATTAATGCAGTGACTCTACCTCAACCTGGATTGATCAACCATGTACGGCTCACCGGAGACTGTGATACGTATAACATCCCAAAGTGTACTTAATTCTGAGCAAAATCTAACTAGCCTCATTACTGCTGAACTATGAGGGGCCATTTAGGGAGAAATCAGGGAAACACTACTTGTACATACATATGAAACATTTTCACATAAATAGCCTACTACTTACATTTGTGTATAATAATTTAAACTCGCATATACACGCACTTGCCCACTCAATCTCTGGTGCGTAAACAAAGAGTTGCACTATGCTTATGTTGGTATGGGGGTGTCTGTGTGTATTGTTTGGAGGAACTTTTTCTTCTCATTTAGAAATATGTGGACTAAGTGCTCAGATTGTCTTATTACGTATTATGCTCAGTCTCACCATTTTTGGCAGATTTCACCACGTTATTACGAACGTGGATACATTATCTTATAATTATAAGCAGTGTGAGATGTGAAGCTAAGCGAAGCACATGTGCAGAATTTCTAACAATAGCCTGTTTTGTATAGCCTGGCTAACTGACCAATCAGTGAAATTAAATGTGGTTGCTGAGCCTGTTGCAGCTGGGTCAGTTTAATTTGATTTAATTGTGTTTAATTTTAAACTCAGCTGCGTGCCATGAGACACAAGTTAATCTGAGCATTTTTTGTTCTAACGCCGACTTAACCTAGCCATGTTTTACAGTTATCTTGAAATAATTGAGGTTCATCGCTAGAGGGTGCTGTTCATCTTTTTTTTTCTTTTTTTCTATTATTGATCAGGAAAAAACGATAAAACAGAGAATTTGTGGATAAAATTATTATGAGATTATTTATAATCAAATGACTACACTACACAACCACTTCTTCCTTTTATTTACATATTATACAGATATTTACATTTTATTTACTCGTGTGCGTCTCTCTTCTCCAATGTAGCGGAGAGATATGAAAGGATAAAAGGGGAAAAGAATAAAATGCACGTCGGTTTTAAATTCGCAGGCTACCTGCGCTGAAGGCGTGGAAAACGAGCACGTGACGGAAAAGCTTCCGTACCCGATGGGTCCAAATCACATGCCCAGCAAAGTAGCCTTAAACCTGGACACACAATGGAGACCATTTGACCCTTTAAAATCATACTACAACCAGACTTCCAGGCACAAGAGGTCACACAGTCATGCCCAGCAAAGTAGGTCTGGGCCTGGGCACACTTCACGCAGTTTGACCGTTTAAATAAAACTAGAAACAGACTTCCTGGCCCAAGAGGTCACACAGTCATGCCCAGCAAAGTAGCTCTGGGCCTGGGCACACTTCAATCACTTTGTGCCTTTAAATCATACTACTACTACCACCAGACTTCCAGGGCCTAGAGGTCACACAGTCATGCACAGCAAAGTAGCTCTGGGCCTGGGCACACTTCATGCAGTTTGACCCTTTAAATAATACTACAACCAGACACATACAGGTGCGCACATATACACAGATACACATTCTGTTTAATTTCTTCACATCTGCAGACTAGAGTAAGCTGAGGGTATAGTGTTAAACCAGGTACTACATAAACAGTATATAGTATATATACAGAGGATATAGTGTTAAACCAGGTACTACATACAGAGTATATAGTATACATACAGAGTATATAGTTTGACCAAAAGATCGTGCTGATCTTTGATCTCCTGGTTCTTCATCTCCAGCACCACTTTCAGACTCATAATGTCCTCCTCTATGGGCTGGTATAACACACACACGAATCATCACTACAGCCAGTACAATGGAAAGGTGGGAATGTGTACTGAATGTGTACTGACGTTATAAGTGAAAGGTGGAGGTACTGGTGGATGTGTACTGACACTATAAGGGATCTCTACCTGCAGTGACAGTCTGTGCTTCTCAAGTTCTTCCTCCAGAGATTTCTTCTCCTGTTCACAGGCTATTTTCATATCTGCCAGAGCAAGTATCATTACTGCTGGATATAACACAGATAGTATATACTACATAATTCACTTCTTCCTTTTATTTACATATTATACAGATATTTACAGATATTTACATTTTATTTACCCGCGTGCGTCTCTCTTCTCCAAGGTAGCGGAGAGATATGAAAGGATAAAAGGGGAAAAGAATAAAATGCACGTCGGTTTAAAATTCGCAGGCTACCTGCGCTGAAGGCGTGGAAAATGAGCACGTGACGGAAAGGCTTCCGTACCCGATGGGTCCAAATCACATGCCAAGCAAAGTAGCCTTAAACCTGGACACACAATGGAGACCATTTGACCCTTTAAAATCATACTACAACCAGACTTCCAGGCCCAAGAGGTCACACAGTCATGCCCAGCAAAGTAGCTCTGGGCATGGGCACACTTCACGCAGTTTGACCGTTTAAATAAAAGTAGAAACAGACTTCCTGGCCCAAGAGGTCACAAAGTCATGCCCAGCAAGGATGCTTTAAACGTGGGCACACTTCAGACCGTTTCACTCTTTAAATCATTCAAAGCACCACATTTCAAGGCCCAAGAGGTCACAGAATCATGCCCATCAAAGTAGCTCTGGGCCTGGGCACACTTCATGCAGTTTGACCCTTTAAATAATACTACAACCAGACACATACAGGTGCGCACATATACACAGATACACATTCTGTTTAATTTCTTCACATCTGCAGACTAGAGTAAGCTGAGGGTATAGTGTTAAACCAGGTACTACATAAACAGTATATAGTATATATACAGAGGATATAATGTTAAACCAGGTACTACATACAGACTATATAGTTTGACCAAAAGATCGTGCTGATCTTTGATCTCCTGGTTCTTCATCTCCAGCGCCACTTTCAGACTCATAATGTCCTCCTCTATGGGCTGGTATAACACACACTCTAATCATCACTACAGCCAGTACAATGGAAAGGTGGGAATGTGTACTGAATGTGTACTGACGTTATAAGTGAAAGGTGGAGCTACTGGTGGATGTGTACTGACACTATAAGGGATCTCTACCTGCAGTGACAGTCTGAGCTTCTCAAGTTCTTCCTCCAGAGATTTCTTCTCCTGTTCACAGGCCATTTTCATATCTGCCAGAGCAAGTATCATTACTGCTGGATATAACACAGATTGTATATACTACATAATTACTACTGAATATATAAAATATAATATATATAGTACTATACATATATTAGTATCACTTTTATTGGAGCCTAAAGGCTAACATTCATTATTAGTTATGTTAGTATTATTGCATTTCCATAGTACTTACCCTTGAGGGACCTGTTATGCTCCTCCTCCTCCTGCTGTTTCTGCAGGAGCTCTGTCTCCTCCTGCTGCTTGTGTTTCAGCATCTCCTGAAGAACCTGCAGCTCCTTCTGCTTCTGCAACCTCAACTCCTTCAGCTGCTCCAACAAACTGTTCTCCAACTCCTCCTTCTCACACCGCAAACACTCCAATCGGGCCACAGGCCCCACTAGTGACACAGAACCACACACACGCACACACAGACACACACACACACAAACACACACACACACAAAGAGAGAGATAAACATGTATAAATGTATAAGAATTTGTGGATAAAATTATTATGAGATTATTTATAATGAAACGACTACACTACACAACCACTTCTTCCTTTTATTTACATATTATACAGATATTTACAGATATTTACATTTTATTTCCCAGCGTGCGTCTCTCTTCTCCAAGGTAGCGGAGAGATATGAAAGGATAAAAGGGGAAAAGAATAAAATGCACGTCGGTTTTAAATTCGCAGGCTACCTGCGCTGAACGCGTGGAAAACAAGCACGTGACGGAAAGGCTTCCGTACCCGATGGGTCCAAATCACATGCCCAGCAAAGTAGCCTTAAACCTGGACACACAATGGAGACCATTTGACCCTTTAAAATCATACTACAACCAGACTTCCAGGCCCAAGAGGTCACACAGTCATGCCCAGCAAGGATGCTTTAAACGTGGGCACACTTCAGACCGTTTCACTCTTTAAATCATTCAAAGCACCACATTTCAAGACCCAAGAGGTCACAGAATCATGCCCATCAAAGTAGCTCTGCGCCTGGGCACACTTCACGCAGTTTGACCCTCTAAATAATACTACAACCAGACACATACAGGTGCGCACATATACACAGATACACATTCTGTTTAATTTCTTCACATCTGCAGACTAGAGTAAGCTGAGGGTATAGTGTTAAACCAGGTACTACATAAACAGTATATAGTATATATACAGAGGATATAATGTTAAACCAGGTACTACATACAGAGTATATAGTTTGACCAAAAGATCGTGCTGATCTTTGATCTCCTGGTTCTTCATCTCCAGCGCCACTTTCAGACTCATAATGTCCTCCTCTATGGGCTGGTATAACACACACACGAATCATCACTACAGCCAGTACAATGGAAAGGTGGGAATGTGTACTGAATGTGTACTGACGTTATAAGTGAAAGGTGGAGCTACTGGTGGATGTGTACTGACACTATAAGGGATCTCTACCTGCAGTGACAGTCTGAGCTTCTCAAGTTCTTCCTCCAGAGATTTCTTCTCCTGTTCACAGGTCATTTTCATATCTGCCAGAGCATGTATCATTACTGCTGGATATAACACAGATTGTATATACTACATAATTACTACTGAATATATAAAATATAATATATATAGTACTATACATATATTAGTATCACTTTTATTGGAGCCTAAAGGCTAACATTCATTATTAGTTATGTTAGTATTATTGCATTTCCATAGTACTTACTCTTGATGGACCTGTTATGCTCCTCCTCCTCCTGCTGTTTCTGCAGGAGCTCTGTCTCCTCCTGCTGCTTGTGTTTCAGCATCTCCTGAAGAACCTGCAGCTCCTTCTGCTTCTGCAACCTCAACTCCTTCAGCTGCTCCAACAAACTGTTCTCCAACTCCTCCTTCTCACACCGCAAACACTCCAATCGGGCCACAGGCCCCACTAGTGACACAGAACCACACACACACACACACACACAGACACACACACACACACACACACACACACACACACACAAAGAGAGAGATAAACATGTATAAATGTATAAGAATTTGTGGATAAAATTATTATGAGATTATTTATAATGAAACGACTACACTACACAACCACTTCTTCCTTTTATTTACATATTATACAGATATTTAGAGATATTTACATTTTATTTACCCGCGTGCGTCTCTCTTCTCCAAGGTAGCGGAGAGATATGAAGGGATAAAAGGGGAAAAGAATAAAATGCACGTCGGTTTTAAATTCGCAGGCTACCTGCGCTGAAGGCGTGGAAAACGAGCACGTGACGGAAAGGCTTCCGTACCCGATGGGTCCAAATCACATGCCCAGCAAAGTAGCCTTAAACCTGGACACACAATGGAGACCATTTGACCCTTTAAAATCATACTACAACCAGACTTCCAGGCCCAAGAGGTCACACAGTCATGCCCAGCAAAGTAGCTCTGGGCCTGGGCACACTTCACGCAGTTTGACCCTTTAAATAAAACTAGAAACAGACTTCCTGGCCCAAGAGGTCACACAGTCATGCCCAGCAAGGTTGCTTTAAACGTGGGCACACTTCAGACCGTTTCACTCTTTAAATCATTCAAAGCACCACATTTCAAGGCCCAAGAGGTCACAGAATCATGCCCATCAAAGTAGATCTGGGCCTGGGCACACTTCACGCAGTTTGACCCTTTAAATAATACTACAACCAGACACATACAGGTGCGCACATATACACAGATACACATTCTGTTTAATTTCTTCAAATCTGCAGACTAGAGTAAGCTGAGGGTATAGTGTTAAACCAGGTACTACATAAACAGTATATAGTATATATACAGAGGATATAGTGTTAAACCAGGTACTACATACAGAGTATATAGTATACATACAGAGTATATAGTTTGACCAAAAGATCGTGCTGATCTTTGATCTCCTGGTTCTTCATCTCCAGCGCCACTTTCAGACTCATAATGTCCTCCTCTATGGGCTGGTATAACACACACACGAATCATCACTACAGCCAGTACAATGGAAAGGTGGGAATGTGTACTGAATGTGTACTGACGTTATAAGTGAAAGGTGGAGCTACTGGTGGATGTGTACTGACACTATAAGGGATCTCTACCTGCAGTGACAGTCTGAGCTTCTCAAGTTCTTCCTCCAGAGATTTCTTCTCCTGTTCACAGGCCATTTTCATATCTGCCAGAGCAAGTATCATTACTGCTGGATATAACACAGATTGTATATACTACATAATTACTAATGAATATATTAAAAAATAATATATATAGTACTATACATCTATTAGTATCACTTTTATTGGCGCCTAAAGGCTAACATTCATTATTAATTATGTTAGTATTATTGCATTTCCATAGTACTTACTCTTGATGGACCTGTTATGCTCCTCCTCCTCCTGCTGTTTCTGCAGGAGCTCTGTCTCCTCCTGCTGCTTGTGTTTCAGCATCTCATGAAGAACCTGCAGCTCCTTCTGCTTCTGCAACCTCAACTCCTTCAGCTGCTCCAACAAACTGTTCTCCAACTCCTCCTTCTCACACCGCAAACACTCCAATCGGGCCACAGGCCCCACTAGTGACACAGAACCACACACACACACACACACACACACACACACACACACACACACACACACAGAGAGAGAGATAAACATGTATAAATGTATAAGAATATGAGGATAAAATTATTATGAGATTATTTATAATCAAACGACTACACTATACAACCACTTCTTCCTTTTATTTAGATATTATACAGATATGTACAGATATTTACATTTTATTTACCCGCGTGCGTCTCTCTTCTCCAAGGTAGCGGAGAGATATGAAAGGATAAAAGGGGAAAAGAATAAAATGCACGTCGGTTTTAAATTCGCAAGCTACCTGCGCTGAAGGCGTGGAAAACGAGCACGTGACGGAAAGGCTTCCGTACCCGATGGGTCCAAATCACATGCCCAGCAAAGTAGCCTTAAACCTGGACACACAATGGAGCCCATTTGACCCTTTAAAATCATACTACAACCAGACTTCCAGGCCCAAGAGGTCACACAGTCATGCCCAGCAAAGTAGCTCTGGGCCTGGGCACACTTCACGCAGTTTGACCGTTTAAATAAAACTAGAAACAGACTTCCTGGCCCAAGAGGTCACACAGTCATGCCCAGCAAGGTTGCTTTAAATGTGGGCACACTTCAGACCGTTTCACTCTTTAAATCATTCAATGCACCACATTTCAAGGCCCAAGAGGTCACAGAATCATGCCCATCAAAGTAGCTCTGGGCCTGGGCACACTTTACGGAGTTTGACCCTTTAAATAATACTACAACCAGACACATACAGGTGCGCACATATACACAGATACACATTCTGTTTAATTTCTTCACATCTGCAGACTAGAGTAAGCTGAGGGTATAGTGTTAAACCAGGTGCTACATAAACAGTATATAGTATATATACAGAGGATATAGTGTTAAACCAGCTACTACATACAGAGTATATAGTATACATACAGAGTATATAGTTTGACCAAAAGATCGTGCTGATCTTTGATCTCCTGGTTCTTCATCTCCAGCGCCACTTTCAGACTCATAATGTCCTCCTCTATGGGCTGGTATAACACACACACACGAATCATCACTACAGCGAGTACAATGGAAAGGTGGGAATGTGTACTGAATGTGTACTGACGTTATAAGTGAAAGGTGGAGCTACTGGTGGATGTGTACTGACACTATAAGGGATCTCTACCTGCAGTGACAGTCTCAGCTTCTCAAGTTCTTCCTCCAGAGATTTCTTCTCCTGTTCACAGGCCATTTTCATATCTGCCAGAGCAAGTATCATTACTGCTGGATATAACACAGATTGTATATACTACATAATTACTACTGAATATATAAAATATAATATATATAGTACTATACATATATTAGTATCACTTTTATTGGAGCCTAAAGGCTAACATTCATTATTAGTTATGTTAGTATTATTGTATTTCCATAGTACTTACCCTTGAGGGACCTGTTATGCTCCTCCTCCTCCTGCTGTTTCTGCAGGAGCTCTGTCTCCTCCTGCTGCTTGTGTTTCAGCATCTCCTGAAGAACCTGCAGCTCCTTCTGCTTCTGCAACCTCAACTCCTTCAGCTGCTCCAACAAACTGTTCTCCAACTCCTCCTTCTCACACCGCAAACACTCCAATCGGGCCACAGGCCCCAATAGTGACACAGAACCACACACACACACACACAGACACACACACACACACACACACACAAAGAGAGAGATAAACATGTATAAATGTATAAGAATTTGTGGATAAAATTATTATGAGATTATTTATAATGAAACGACTACACTACACAACCACTTCTTCCTTTTATTTACATATTATACAGATATTTACAGATATTTACATTTTATTTACCCGCGTGCGTCTCTCTTTTCCAAGGTAGCGGAGAGATATGAAAGGATAAAAGGGGAAAACAATAAAATGCACGTCGGTTTTAAATTCGCAGGCTACCTGCGCTGAAGGCGTGGAAAACGAGCACGTGACGGAAAAGCTTCCGTACCCGATGGGTCCAAATCACATGCCCAGCAAAGTAGCCTTAAACCTGGACACACAATGGAGACCATTTGACCCTTTAAAATCATACTACAACCAGACTTCCAGGCACAAGAGGTCACACAGTCATGCCCAGCAAAGTAGGTCTGGGCCTGGGCACACTTCACGCAGTTTGACCGTTTAAATAAAACTAGAAACATACTTCCTGGCCCAAGAGGTCACACAGTCATGCCCAGCAAAGTAGCTCTTGGCCTGGCCACACTTCAATCACTTTGTGCCTTTAAATCATACTACTACTACCACCAGACTTCCAGGGCCTAGAGGTCACACAGTCATGCACAGCAAAGTAGCTCTGGGCCTGGGCACACTTCATGCAGTTTGACCCTTTAAATAATACTACAACCAGACACATACAGGTGCGCACATATACACAGATACACATTCTGTTTAATTTCTTCACATCTGCAGACTAGAGTAAGCTGAGGGTATAGTGTTAAACCAGGTACTACATAAACAGTATATAGTATATATACAGAGGATATAGTGTTAAACCAGGTACTACATACAGAGTATATAGTATACATACAGAGTATATAGTTTGACCAAAAGATCGTGCTGATCTTTGATCTCCTGGTTCTTCATCTCCAGCGCCACTTTCAGACTCATAATGTCCTCCTCTATGGGCTGGTATAACACACACACGAATCATCACTACAGCCAGTACAATGGAAAGGTGGGAATGTGTACTGAATGTGTACTGACGTTATAAGTGAAAGGTGGAGGTACTGGTGGATGTGTACTGACACTGTAAGGGATCTCTACCTGCAGTGACAGTCTGTGCTTCTCAAGTTCTTCCTCCAGAGATTTCTTCTCCTGTTCACAGGCCATTTTCATATCTGCCAGAGCAAGTATCATTACTGCTGGATATAACACAGATAGTATATACTACATAATTCACTTCTTCCTTTTATTTACATATTATACAGATATTTACAGATATTTACATTTTATTTACCCGCGTGCGTCTCTCTTCTCCAAGGTAGCGGAGAGATATGAAAGGATAAAAGGGGAAAAGAATAAAATGCACGTCGGTTTAAAATTCGCAGGCTACCTGCGCTGAAGGCGTGGAAAATGAGCACGTGACGGAAAGGCTTCCGTACCCGATGGGTCCAAATCACATGCCAAGCAAAGTAGCCTTAAACCTGGACACACAATGGAGACCATTTGACCCTTTAAAATCATACTACAACCAGACTTCCAGGCCCAAGAGGTCACACAGTCATGCCCAGCAAAGTAGCTCTGGGCATGGGCACACTTCACGCAGTTTGACCGTTTAAATAAAAGTAGAAACAGACTTCCTGGCCCAAGAGGTCACACAGTCATGCCCAGCAAAGATGCTTTAAACGTGGGCACACTTCAGACCGTTTCACTCTTTAAATCATTCAAAGCACCACATTTCAAGGCCCAAGAGGTCACAGAATCATGCCCATCAAAGTAGCTCTGGGCCTGGGCACACTTCATGCAGTTTGACCCTTTAAATAATACTACAACCAGACACATACAGGTGCGCACATATACACAGATACACATTCTGTTTAATTTCTTCACATCTGCAGACTAGATTAAGCTGAGGGTATAGTGTTAAACCAGGTACTACATAAACAGTATATAGTATATATACAGAGGATATAATGTTAAACCAGGTACTACATACAGACTATATAGTTTGACCAAAAGATCGTGCTGATCTTTGATCTCCTGGTTCTTCATCTCCAGCGCCACTTTCAGACTCATAATGTCCTCCTCTATGGGCTGGTATAACACACACTCGAATCATCACTACAGCCAGTACAATGGAAAGGTGGGAATGTGTACTGAATGTGTACTGACGTTATAAGTGAAAGGTGGAGCTACTGGTGGATGTGTACTGACACTATAAGGGATCTCTACCTGCAGTGACAGTCTGAGCTTCTCAAGTTCTTCCTCCAGAGATTTCTTCTCCTGTTCACAGGCCATTTTCATATCTGCCAGAGCAAGTATCATTACTGCTGGATATAACACAGATTGTATATACTACATAATTACTACTGAATATATAAAATATAATATATATAGTACTATACATATATTAGTATCACTTTTATTGGAGCCTAAAGGCTAACATTCATTATTAGTTATGTTAGTATTATTGCATTTCCATAGTACTTACCCTTGAGGGACCTGTTATGCTCCTCCTCCTCCTGCTGTTTCTGCAGGAGCTCTGTCTCCTCCTGCTGCTTGTGTTTCAGCATCTCCTGAAGAACCTGCAGCTCCTTCTGCTTCTGCAACCTCAACTCCTTCAGCTGCTCCAACAAACTGTTCTCCAACTCCTCCTTCTCACACCGCAAACACTCCAATCGGGCCACAGGCCCCACTAGTGACACAGAACCACACACACGCACACACAGACACACACACACACACACACACACACACACAAAGAGAGAGATAAACATGTATAAATGTATAAGAATTTGTGGATAAAATTATTATTAGATTATTTATAATGAAACGACTACACTACACAACCACTTCTTCCTTTTATTTACATATTATACAGATATTTACAGATATTTACATTTTATTTCCCAGCGTGCGTCTCTCTTCTCCAAGGTAGCGGAGAGATATGAAAGGATAAAAGGGGAAAAGAATAAAATGCACGTCGGTTTTAAATTCGCAGGCTACCTGCGCTGAAGGCGTGGAAAACGAGCACGTGACGGAAAGGCTTCCGTACCCGATGGGTCCAAATCACATGCCCAGCAAAGTAGCCTTAAACCTGGACACACAATGGAGACCATTTGACCCTTTAAAATCATACTACAAGCAGACTTCCAGGCCCAAGAGGTCACACAGTCATGCCCAGCAAAGTACCTCTGGGCCTGGGCACACTTCACGCAGTTTGACCGTTTAAATAAAACTAGAAACAGACTTCCTGGCCCAAGAGGTCACACAGTCATGCCCAGCAAGGTTGCTTTAAACGTGGGCACACTTCAGACCGTTTCACTCTTTAAATCATTCAAAGCACCACATTTCAAGGCCCAAGAGGTCACAGAATCATGCCCATCAATGTAGCTCTGGGCCTGGGCACACTTCACGCAGTTTGACCCTTTAAATAATACTACAACCAGACACATACAGGTGCGCACATATACACAGATACACATTCTGTTTAAATTTCTTCACATCTGAAGACTAGAGTAAGCTGAGGGTATAGTGTTAAACCAGGTACTACATAAACAGTATATAGTATATATACAGAGGATATAGTGTTAAACCAAGTACTACATACAGAGTATATAGTATACATACAGAGTATATAGTTTGACCAAAAGATCGTGCTGATCTTTGATCTCCTGGTTCTTCATCTCCAGCGCCACTTTCAGACTCATAAAGTCCTCCTCTATGGGCTGGTATAACACACACACGAATCATCACTACAGCCAGTACAATGGAAAGGTGGGAATGTGTACTGAATGTGTACTGACGTTATAAGTGAGAGGTGGAGGTACTGGTGGATGTGTACTGACACTATAAGGGATCTCTACCTGCAGTGACAGTCTGAGCTTCTCAAGTTCTTCCTCCAGAGATTTCTTCTCCTGTTCACAGGCCATTTTCATATCTGCCAGAGCAAGTATCATTACTGCTGGATATAACACAGATTGTATATACTACATAATTACTACTGAATGTATAAAATATAATATATATAGTACTATACATATATTAGTATCACTTTTATTGGAGCCTAAAGGCTAACATTCATTATTAGTTATGTTAGTATTATTGCATTTCCATAGTACTTACTCTTGATGGACCTGTTATGCTCCTCCTCCTCCTGCTGTTTCTGCAGGAGCTCTGTCTCCTCCTGCTGCTTGTGTTTCAGCATCTCCTGAAGAACCTGCAGCTCCTTCTGCTTCTGCAACCTCAACTCCTTCAGCTGCTCCAACAAACTGTTCTCCAACTCCTCCTTCTCACACCGCAAACACTCCAATCGGGACACAGGCCCCACTAGTGACACAGAACCACACACACACACACAGACACAGACACACACACACACACACACACATACACACACACACAGAGAGAGATAAACATGTATAAATGTATAAGAATTTGTGGATAAAATTATTATGAGATTATTTATAATCAAACGACTACACTACACAACCACATCTTCCTTTTATTTACATATTATACAGATATTTAGAGATATTTACATTTTATTTACCCGCGTGCGTCTCTCTTCTCCAAGGTAGCGTAGAGATATGAAAGGATAAAAGGGGAAAAGAATAAAATGCACGTCGGTTTTAAATTCGCAGGCTACCTGCGCTGAAGGCGTGGAAAACGAGCACGTGACGGAAAGGCTTCCGTACCCGATGGGTCCAAATCACATGCCCAGCAAAGTAGACTTAAACCTGGATACACAATGGAGACCATTTGACCCTTTAAAATCATACTACAAGCAGACTTCCAGGCCCAAGAGGTCACACAGCCATGCCCAGCAAAGTAGCTCTGGGCCTGGGCACACTTTACGCAGTTTGACCGTTTAAATAAAACTAGAAACAGACTTCCTGGCCCAAGAGGTCACACAGTCATGCCCAGCAAGGTTGCTTTAAACGTGGGCACACTTCAGACCGTTTCACTCTTTAAATCATTCAAAGCACCACATTTCAAGGCCCAAGAGGTCACAGAATCATGCCCATCAAAGTAGCTCTGGGCCTGGGCACACTTCACGCAGTTTGACCCTTTAAATAATACTACAACCAGACACATACAGGTGCGCACATATACACAGATACACATTCTGTTTAATTTCTTCACATCTGCAGACTAGAGTAAGCTGAGGGTATAGTGTTAAACCAGGTACTACATAAACAGTATATAGTATATATACAGAGGATATAGTGTTAAACCAGGTACTACATACAGAGTATATAGTATACATACAGAGTATATAGTTTGACCAAAAGATCGTGCTGATCTTTGATCTCCTGGTTCTTCATCTCCAGCGCCACTTTCAGACTCATAATGTCCTCCTCTATGGGCTGGTATAACCCACGCACACGAATCATCACTACAGCCAGTACAATGGAAAGGTGGGAATGTGTACTGAATGTGTACTGACGTTATAAGTGAAAGGTGGAGGTACTGGTGGATGTGTACTGACACTATAAGGGATCTCTACCTGCAGTGACAGTCTGAGCTTCTCAAGTTCTTCCTCCAGAGATTTCTTCTCCTGTTCACAGGCCATTTTCATATCTGCCAGAACAAGTATCATTACTGCTGGATATAACACAGATTGTATATACTACATAATTACTACTGAATATATAAAATATAATATAAATAGAGTACTATACATATATTAGTATCACTTTTATTGGAGCCTAAAGGCTAACATTCATTATTATGTTAGTATTATTGCATTTCCATAGTACTTACTCTTGATGGACCTGTTATGCTCCTCCTCCTCCTGCTGTTTCTGCAGGAGCTCTGTCTCCTCCTGCTGCTTGTGTTTCAGCATCTCCTGAAGAACCTGCAGCTCCTTCTGCTTCTGCAACCTCAACTCCTTCAGCTGCTCCAACAAATTGTTCTCCAACTCCTCCTTCTCACACCGCAAACAATCCAATCGGGCCACAGGCCCCACTAGTGACACAGAACCACACACACACACACACACACACACACACACACACAGAGAGAGATAAACATGTATAAATGTATAAGAATTTGTGGATAAAATTATTATGAGATTATTTATAATCAAACGACTACACTACACAACCACTTCTTCCTTTTATTTACATATTATACAGATATTTACATTTTATTTACCCGCGTGCGTCTCTCTTCTCCAAGGTAGCGGAGAGATATGAAGGGATAAAAGGGGAAAAGAATAAAATGCACGTCGGTTTTAAATTCGCAGGCTACCTGCGCTGAAGGCGTGGAAAACGAGCATGTGACGGAAAGGCTTCCGTACCCGATGGGTCCAAATCACATGCCCAGCAAAGTAGCCTTAAACCTGGACACACAATGGAGACCATTTGACCCTTTAAAATCATACTACAACCAGACTTCCAGGCCCAAGAGGTCACACAGTCATGCCCAGCAAAGTAGCTCTGGGCCTGGGCACACTTCACGCAGTTTGACCGTTTAAATAAAACTAGAAACAGACTTCCTGGCCCAAGAGGTCACACAGTCATGCCCAGCAAGGTTGCTTTAAACGTGGGCACACTTCAGACCGTTTCACTCTTTAAATCATTCAAAGCACCACATTTCAAGGCCCAAGAGGTCACAGAATCATGCCCATCAAAGTAGCTCTGGGCCTGGGCACACTTCACGCAGTTTGACCCTTTAAATAATACTACAACCAGACACATACAGGTGCGCACATATACACAGATACACATTCTGTTTAAATTTCTTCACATCTGCAGACTAGAGTAAGCTGAGGGTATAGTGTTAAACCAGGTACTACATAAACAGTATATAGTATATATACAGAGGATATAGTGTTAAACCAGGTACTACATACAGAGTATATAGTATACATACAGAGTATATAGTTTGACCAAAAGATCGTGCTGATCTTTGATCTCCTGGTTCTTCATCTCCAGCGCCACTTTCAGACTCATAATGTCCTCCTCTATGGGCTGGTATAACACACACACGAATCATCACTACAGCCAGTACAATGGAAAGGTGGGAATGTGTACTGAATGTGTACTGACGTTATAAGTGAAAGGTGGAGCTACTGGTGGATGTGTACTGACACTATAAGGGATCTCTACCTGCAGTGACAGTCTGAGCTTCTCAAGTTCTTCCTCCAGAGATTTCTTCTCCTGTTCACAGGCCATTTTCATATCTGCCAGAGCAAGTATAATTACTGCTGGATATAACACAGATTGTATATACTACATAATTACTACTGAATATATAAAATATAATATAAATAGTACTATACATATATTAGTATCACTTTTATTGGAGCCTAAAGGCTAACATTCATTATTAGTTATGTTAGTATTATTGCATTTCCATAGTACTTACCCTTGAGGGACCTGTTATGCTCCTCCTCCTCCTGCTGTTTCTGCAGGAGCTCTGTCTCCTCCTGCTGCTTGTGTTTCAGCATCTCCTGAAGAACCTGCAGCTCCTTCTGCTTCTGCAACCTCAACTCCTTCAGCTGCTCCAACAAACTGTTCTCCAACTCCTCCTTCTCACACCGCAAACACTCCAATCGGGCCACAGGCCCCACTAGTGACACAGAACCACACACACACACACAGACACACACACAGACACACACACAGACACACACAAAGAGAGAGATAAACATGTATAAATGTATAAGAATTTGTGGATAAAATTATTATGAGATTATTCATAATCAAACGACTACACTACACAACCACTTCTTCCTTTTATTTACATGTTATACAGATATTTACAGATATTTACATTTTATTTACCCGCGTGCGTCTCTCTTCTCCAAGGTAGCGGAGAGATATGAAAGGATAAAAGGGGAAAAGAATAAAATGCACGTCGGTTTTAATTTCGCAGGCTACCTGCGCTGAAGGCGTGGAAAACGAGCACGTGACGGAAAGGCTTCCGTACCCGATGGGTCCAAATCACATGCCCAGAAAAGTAGCCTTAAACCTGGACACACAATGGAGACCATTTGACCCTTTAAAATCATACTGCAACCAGACTTCCAGGCCCAAGAGGTCACACAGTCATGCACAGCAAAGTAGCTCTGGGCCTGGGCACACTTCACGCAGTTTGACCGTTTAAATAAAAGTAGAAACAGACTTCCTGGCCCAAGAGGTCACACAGTCATGCCCAGCAAGGATGCTTTAAACGTGGGCACACTTCAGACCGTTTCACTCTTTAAATCATTCAAAGCACCACATTTCAAGGCCCAAGAGGTCACAGAATCATGCCCATCAAAGTAGCTCTGCGCCTGGGCACACTTCACGCAGTTTGACCCTTTAAATAATACTACAACCAGACACATACAGGTGCGCACATATACACAGATACACATTCTGTTTAATTTCTTCACATCTGCAGACTAGAGTAAGCTGAGGGTATAGTGTTAAACCAGGTACTACATAAACAGTATATAGTATATATACAGAGGATATAGTGTTAAACCAGGTACTACATACAGAGTATATAGTTTGACCAAAAGATCGTGCTGATCTTTGATCTCCTGGTTCTTCATCTCCAGTGCCACTTTCAGACTCATAATGTCCTCCTCTATGGGCTGGTATAACACACACACGAATCATCACTACAGCCAGTACAATGGAAAGGTGGGAATGTGTACTGAATGTGTACTGACGTTATAAGTGAAAGGTGGAGGTACTGGTGGATGTGTACTGACACTAGAAGGGATCTCTACCTGCAGTGACAGTCTGAGCTTCTCAAGTTCTTCCTCCAGAGATTTCTTCTCCTGTTCACTGGCCATTTTCATATCTGCCAGAGCAAGTATCATTACTGCTGGATATAACACAGATTGTATATACTACATAATTACTACTGAATATATAAAATATAATATATATAGTACTATACATATATTAGTATCACTTTTATTGGAGCCTAAAGGCTAACATTCATTATTAGTTATGTTAGTATTATTGCATTTCCATAGTACTTACTCTTGATGGACCTGTTATGCTCCTCCTCCTCCTGCTGTTTCTGCAGGAGCTCTGTCTCCTCCTGCTGCTTGTGTTTCAGCATCTCCTGAAGAACCTGCAGCTCCTTCTGCTTCTGCAACCTCAACTCCTTCAGCTGCTCCAACAAACTGTTCTCCAACTCCTCCTTCTTACACCGCAAACACTCCAATCGGGCCACAGGCCCCACTAGTGACACAGAACCACACACACACACACACACACACACACAAAGAGAGAGATAAACATGTATAAATGTATAAGAATTTGTGGATAAAATTATTATGAGATTATTTATAATCAAACGACTACACTACACAACCACATCTTCCTTTTATTTACATATTATACAGACATTTAGAGATATTTACATTTTATTTACCCGCGTGCGTCTCTCTTCTCCAAGGTAGCGGAGAGATATGAAAGGATAAAAGGGGAAAAGAATAAAATGCACGTCGGTTTTAAATTCGCAGGCTACCTGCGCTGAAGGCGTGGAAAACGAGCACGTGACGGAAAGGCTTCCGTACCCGATGGGTCCAAATCACATGCCCAGCAAAGTAGCCTTAAACCTGGACACACAATGGAGACCATTTGACCCTTTAAAATCATACTACAAGCAGACTTCCAGGCCCAAGAGGTCACAAAGTCATGCCCAGCAAAGTAGCTCTGGGCCTGGGCACACTTCACGCAGTTTGACCGTTTAAATAAAACTAGAAACAGACTTCCTGGCCCAAGAGGTCACACAGTCATGCCTGGGTCTGGGCACACTTCACGCAGTTTGACCCTTTAAATAATACTACAACCAGACACATACAGGTGCGCACATATACACAGATACACATTCTGTTTAATTTCTTCACATCTGCAGACTAGAGAAAGCTGAGGGTATAGTGTTAAACCAGGTACTACATAAACAGTATATAGTATATATACAGAGGATATAGTGTTAAACCAGGTACTACATACAGAGTATATAGTATACATACAGAGTATATAGTTTGACCAAAAGATCGTGCTGATCTTTGATCTCCTGGTTCTTCATCTCCAGCGCCACTTTCAGACTCATAATGTCCTCCTCTATGGGCTGGTATAACCCACACACACGAATCATCACTAAAGCCAGTACAATGGAAAGGTGGGAATGTGTACTGAATGTGTATTGACGTTATAAGTGAAAGGTGGAGGTACTGGTGGATGTGTACTGACACTATAAGGGATCTCTACCTGCAGTGACAGTCTGAGCTTCTCAAGTTCTTCCTCCAGAGATTTCTTCTCCTGTTCACAGGCCATTTTCATATCTGCCAGAGCAAGTATCATTACTGCTGGATATAACACAGATTGTATATACTACATAATTACTACTGAATATATAAAATATAATATATATAGTACTATACATATATTAGTATCACTTTTATTGGAGCCTAAAGGCTAACATTCATTATTAGTTATGTTAGTATTATTGCATTTCCATAGTACTTACTCTTGATGGACCTGTTATGCTCCTACTCCTCCTGCTGTTTCTGCAAGAGCTCTGTCTCCTCCTGCTGCTTGTGTTTCAGCATCTCCTGAAGAACCTGCAGCTCCTTCTGCTTCTGCAACCTCAACTCCTTCAGCTGCTCCAACAAACTGTTCTCAAACTCCTTCTCACACCGCAAACACTCCAATCGGGCCACAGGCCCCACTAGTGACACAGAACCACACACACACACACACAGACACACACACAGACACACACACAGACACACACACAAAGAGAGAGATAAACATGTATATATGTATAAGAATTTGTGGATAAAATTATTATGAGATTATTCATAATCAAACGACTACACTACACAACCACTTCTTCCTTTTATTTACATGTTATACAGATATTTACAGATATTTACATTTTATTTACCCGCGTGCGTCTCTCTTCTCCAAGGTAGCGGAGAGATATGAAAGGATAAAAGGGGAAAAGAATAAAATGCACGTCGGTTTTAATTTCGCAGCCTACCTGCGCTGAAGGCGTGGAAAACGAGCACGTGACGGAAAGGCTTCCGTACCCGATGGGTCCAAATCACATGCCCAGCAAAGTAGCCTTAAACCTGGACACACAATGGAGACCATTTGACCCTTTAAAATCATACTACAACCAGACTTCCAGGCCCAAGAGGTCACACAGTCATGCACAGCAAAGTAGCTCTGGGCCTGGGCACACTTCACGCAGTTTGACCGTTTAAATAAAAGTAGAAACAGACTTCCTGGCCCAAGAGGTCACACAGTCATGCCCAGCAAGGATGCTTTAAACGTGGGCACACTTCAGACCGTTTCACTCTTTAAATCATTCAAAGCACCACATTTCAAGGCCCAAGAGGTCACAGAATCATGCCCATCAAAGTAGCTCTGGGCCTGGGCACACTTCACGCAGTTTGACCCTTTAAATAATACTACAACCAGACACATACAGGTGCGCACATATACACAGATACACATTCTGTTTAAATTTCTTCACATCTGAAGACTAGAGTAAGCTGAGGGTATAGTGTTAAACCAGGTACTACATAAACAGTATATAGTATATATACAGAGGATATAGTGTTAAACCAGGTACTACATACAGAGTATATAGTATACATACAGAGTATATAGTTTGACCAAAAGATCGTGCTGATCTTTGATCTCCTGGTTCTTCATCTCCAGCGCCACTTTCAGACTCATAAAGTCCTCCTCTATGGGCTGGTATAACACACACACGAATCATCACTACAGCCAGTACAATGGAAAGGTGGGAATGTGTACTGAATGTGTACTGACGTTATAAGTGAGAGGTGGAGGTACTGGTGGATGTGTACTGACACTATAAGGGATCTCTACCTGCAGTGACAGTCTGAGCTTCTCAAGTTCTTCCTCCAGAGATTTCTTCTCCTGTTCACAGGCCATTTTCATATCTGCCAGAGCAAGTATCATTACTGCTGGATATAACACAGATTGTATATACTACATAATTACTACTGAATATATAAAATATAATATATATAGTACTATACATATATTAGTATCACTTTTATTGGAGCCTAAAGGCTAACATTCATTATTAGTTATGTTAGTATTATTGCATTTCCATAGTACTTACTCTTGATGGACCTGTTATGCTCCTCCTCCTCCTGCTGTTTCTGCAGGAGCTCTGTCTCCTCCTGCTGCTTGTGTTTCAGCATCTCCTGAAGAACCTGCAGCTCCTTCTGCTTCTGCAACCTCAACTCCTTCAGCTGCTCCAACAAACTGTTCTCCAACTCCTCATTCCTCATTCTCACACCGCAAACACTCCAATCGGGCCACAGGCCCCACTAGTGACACAGAACCACACACACACACACACACACACACACACACACACACACACACACACACACACAAAGAGAGAGATAAACATGTATAAATGTATAAGAATTTGTGGATAAAATTATTATGAGATTATTTATAATGAAACGACTACACTACACAACCACTTCTTCCTTTTATTTACATATTATACAGATATTTACAGATATTTACATTTTATTTACCCGCGTGCGTCTCTCTTCTCCAAGGTAGCGGAGAGATATGAAAGGATAAAAGGGGAAAAGAATAAAATGCACGTCGGTTTTAAATTCGCAGGCTACCTGCGCTGAAGGCGTGGAAAACGAGCACGTGACGGAAAGGCTTCCGTACCCGATGGGTCCAAATCACATGCCAAGCAAAGTAGCCTTAAACCTGGACACACAATGGAGACCATTTGACCCTTTAAAATCATACTACAACCAGACTTCCAGGCCCAAGAGGTCACACAGTCATGCCCAGCAAAGTAGCTCTGGGCATGGGCACACTTCACGCAGTTTGACCGTTTAAATAAAAGTAGAAACAGACTTCCTGGCCCAAGAGGTCACACAGTCATGCCCAGCAAGGATGCTTTAAACGTGGGCACACTTCAGACCGTTTCACTCTTTAAATCATTCAAAGCACCACATTTCAAGGCCCAAGAGGTCACAGAATCATGCCCATCAAAGTAGCTCTGGGCCTGGGCACACTTCATGCAGTTTGACCCTTTAAATAATACTACAACCAGACACATACAGGTGCGCACATATACACAGATACACATTCTGTTTAATTTCTTCACATCTGCAGACTAGAGTAAGCTGAGGGTATAGTGTTAAACCAGGTACTACATAAACAGTATATAGTATATATACAGAGGATATAATGTTAAACCAGGTACTACATACAGAGTATATAGTTTGACCAAAAGATCGTGCTGATCTTTGATCTCCTGGTTCTTCATCTCCAGCGCCACTTTCAGACTCATAATGTCCTCCTCTATGGGCTGGTATAACACACACACGAATCATCACTACAGCCAGTACAATGGAAAGGTGGGAATGTGTACTGAATGTGTACTGACGTTATAAGTGAAAGGTGGAGGTACTGGTGGATGTGTACTGACACTATAAGGGATCTCTACCTGCAGTGACAGTCTGAGCTTCTCAAGTTCTTCCTCCAGAGATTTCTTCTCCTGTTCACAGGCCATTTTCATATCTGCCAGAGCAAGTATCATTACTGCTGGATATAACACAGATTGTATATACTACATAATTACTACTGAATATATAAAATATAATATATATAGTACTATACATATATTAGTATCACTTTTATTGGAGCCTAAAGGCTAACATTCATTATTAGTTATGTTAGTATTATTGCATTTCCATAGTACTTACCCTTGAGGGACCTGTTATGCTCCTCCTCCTCCTGCTGTTTCTGCAGGAGCTCTGTCTCCTCCTGCTGCTTGTGTTTCAGCATCTCCTGAAGAACCTGCAGCTCCTTCTGCTTCTGCAACCTCAACTCCTTCAGCTGCTCCAACAAACTCTTCTCCAACTCCTCCTTCTCACACCGCAAACACTCCAATCGGGCCACAGGCCCCACTAGTGACACAGAAGCACACACACACACACACAGACACACACACACACACACACACAAAGAGAGAGATAAACATGTATAAATGTATAAGAATTTGTGGATAAAATTATTATGAGATTATTTATAATGAAACGACTACACTACACAACCACTTCTTCCTTTTATTTACATATTATACAGATATTTAGAGATATTTACATTTTATTTACCCGCGTGCGTCTCTCTTCTCCAAGGTAGCGGAGAGATATGAAAGGATAAAAGGGGAAAAGAATAAAATGCACGTCGGTTTTAAATTCGCAGGCTACCTGCGCTGAAGGCGTGGAAAACGAGCACGTGACGGAAAGGCTTCCGTACCCGATGGGTCCAAATCACATGCCCAGCAAAGTAGCCTTAAACCTGGACACACAATGGAGACCATTTGACCCTTTAAATAATACTACAACCAGACACATACAGGTGCGCACATATACACAGATACACATTCTGTTTAAATTTCTTCACATCTGCAGACTAGAGTAAGCTGAGGGTATAGTGTTAAACCAGGAACTACATAAACAGTATATAGTATATATACAGAGGATATAGTGTTAAACCAGGTACTACATACAGAGTATATAGTATACATACAGAGTATATAGTTTGACCAAAAGATCGTGCTGATCTTTGATCTCCTGGTTCTTCATCTCCAGCGCCACTTTCAGACTCATAAAGTCCTCCTCTATGGGCTGGTATAACACACACACGAATCATATCTACAGCCAGTACAATGGAAAGGTGGGAATGTGTACTGAATGTGTACTGACGTTATAAGTGAAAGGTGGAGGTACTGGTGGATGTGTACTGACACTATAAGGGATCTCTACCTGCAGTGACAGTCTGAGCTTCTCAAGTTCTTCCTCCAGAGATTTCTTCTCCTGTTCACAGGCCATTTTCATATCTGCCAGAGCAAGTATCATTACTGTTGGATATAACACAGATTGTATATACTACATAATTACTACTGAATATATAAAATATAATATATATAGTACTATACATATATTAGTATCACTTTTATTGGAGCCTAAAGGCTAACATTCATTATTAGTTATGTTAGTATTATTGCATTTCCATAGTACTTACTCTTGATGGACCTGTTATGCTCCTCCTCCTCCTGCTGTTTCTGCAGGAGCTCTGTCTCCTCCTGCTGCTTGTGTTTCAGCATCTCCTGAAGAACCTGCAGCTCCTTCTGCTTCTGCAACCTCAACTCCTTCAGCTGCTCCAACAAATTGTTCTCCAACTCCTCCTTCTCACACCGCAAACACTCCAATTGGGCCACAGGCCCCACTAGTGACACAGAACCACACACACACACACAGAGAGAGAGATAAACATGTATAAATGTATAAGAATTTGTGGATAAAATTATTATGAGATTATTTATAATCAAACGACTACACTACACAACCACATCTTCCTTTTATTTACATATTATACAGATATTTAGAGATATTTACATTTTATTTACCTGCGTCCGTCTCTCTTCTCCAAGGTAGCGGAGAGATATGAAAGGATAAAAGGGGAAAAGAATAAAATGCACGTCGGTTTTAAATTCGCAGGCTACCTGCGCTGAAGGCGTGGAAAACGAGCACGTGACGGAAAGGCTTCCGTACCCGATGGGTCCAAATCACATGCCCAGCAAAGTAGCCTTAAACCTGGACACACAATGGAGACCATTTGACCCTTTAAAATCATACTACAACCAGACTTCCAGGCCCAAGAGGTCACACAGTCATGCCCAGCAAAGTAGCTCTGGGCATGGGCACACTTCACGCAGTTTGACCGTTTAAATAAAAGTAGAAACAGACTTCCTGGCCCAAGAGGTCACACAGTCATGCCCAGCAAGGATGCTTTAAACGTGGGCACACTTCAGACCGTTTCACTCTTTAAATCATTCAAAGCACCACATTTCAAGGCCCAAGAGGTCACAGAATCATGCCCATCAAAGTAGCTCTGGGCCTGGGCACACTTCATGCAGTTTGACCCTTTAAATAATACTACAACCAGACACATACAGGTGCGCACATATACACAGATACACATTCTGTTTAATTTATTCACATCTGCAGACTAGAGTAAGCTGAGGGTATAGTGTTAAACCAGGTACTACATAAACAGTATATAGTATATATACAGAGGATATAATGTTAAACCAGGTACTACATACAGAGTATATAGTTTGACCAAAAGATCGTGCTGATCTTTGATCTCCTGGTTCTTCATCTCCAGCGCCACTTTCAGACTCATAATGTCCTCCTCTATGGGCTGGTATAACACACACACGAATCATCACTACAGCCAGTACAATGGAAAGGTGGGAATGTGTACTGAATGTGTACTGACGTTATAAGTGAAAGGTGGAGGTACTGGTGGATGTGTACTGACACTATAAGGGATCTCTACCTGCAGTGACAGTCTGAGCTTCTCAAGTTCTTCCTCCAGAGATTTCTTCTCCTGTTCACAGGCCATTTTCATATCTGCCAGAGCAAGTATCATTACTGCTGGATATAACACAGATTGTATATACTACATAATTACTACTGAATATATAAAATATAATATGTATAGTACTATACATATATTAGTATCACTTTTATTGGAGCCTAAAGGCTAACATTCATTATTAGTTATGTTAGTATTATTGCATTTCCATAGTACTTACTCTTGATGGACCTGTTATGCTCCTCCTCCTCCTGCTGTTTCTGCAGGAGCTCTGTCTCCTCCTGCTGCTTGTGTTTCAGCATCTCCTGAAGAACCTGCAGCTCCTTCTGCTTCTGCAACCTCAACTCCTTCAGCTGCTCCAACAAATTGTTCTCCAACTCCTCCTTCTCACACCGCAAACACTCCAATCGGGCCACAGGCCCCACTAGTGACACAGAACCACACACACACACACAGAGAGAGAGATAAACATGTATAAATGTATAAGAATTTGTGGATAAAATTATTATGAGATTATTTATAATCAAACGACTACACTACACAACCACATCTTCCTTTTATTTACATATTATACAGATATTTAGAGATATTTACATTTTATTTACCTGCGTCCGTCTCTCTTCTCCAAGGTAGCGGAGAGATATGAAAGGATAAAAGGGGAAAAGAATAAAATGCACGTCGGTTTTAAATTCGCAGGCTACCTGCGCTGAAGGCGTGGAAAACGAGCACGTGACGGAAAGGCTTCCGTACCCCATGGGTCCAAATCACATGCCAAGCAAAGTAGCCTTAAACCTGGACACACAATGGAGACCATTTGACCCTTTAAAATCATACTACAACCAGACTTCCAGGCCCAAGAGGTCACACAGTCATGCCCAGCAAAGTAGCTCTGGGCATGGGCACACTTCACGCAGTTTGACCGTTTAAATAAAAGTAGAAACAGACTTCCTGGCCCAAGAGGTCACACAGTCATGCCCAGCAAGGATGCTTTAAACGTGGGCACACTTCAGACCGTTTCACTCTTTAAATCATTCAAAGCACCACATTTCAAGGCCCAAGAGGTCACAGAATCATGCCCATCAAAGTAGCTCTGGGCCTGGGCACACTTCATGCAGTTTGACCCTTTAAATAATACTACAACCAGACACATACAGGTGCGCACATATACACAGATACACATTCTGTTTAATTTATTCACATCTGCAGACTAGAGTAAGCTGAGGGTATAGTGTTAAACCAGGTACTACATAAACAGTATATAGTATATATAAAGAGGATATAATGTTAAACCAGGTACTACATACAGAGTATATAGTTTGACCAAAAGATCGTGCTGATCTTTGATCTCCTGGTTCTTCATCTCCAGCGCCACTTTCAGACTCATAATGTCCTCCTCTATGGGCTGGTATAACACAAACACGAATCATCACTACAGCCAGTACAATGGAAAGGTGGGAATGTGTACTGAATGTGTACTGACGTTATAAGTGAAAGGTGGAGGTACTGGTGGATGTGTACTGACACTATAAGGGATCTCTACCTGCAGTGACAGTCTGAGCTTCTCAAGTTCTTCCTCCAGAGATTTCTTCTCCTGTTCACAGGCCATTTTCATATCTGCCAGAGCAAGTATCATTACTGCTGGATATAACACAGATTGTATATACTACATAATTACTACTGAATATATAAAATATAATATATATAGTACTATACATATATTAGTATCACTTTTATTGGAGCCTAAAGGCTAACATTCATTATTAGTTATGTTAGTATTATTGCATTTCCATAGTACTTACCCTTGAGGGACCTGTTATGCTCCTCCTCCTCCTGCTGTTTCTGCAGGAGCTCTGTCTCCTCCTGCTGCTTGTGTTTCAGCATCTCCTGAAGAACCTGCAGCTCCTTCTGCTTCTGCAACCTCAACTCCTTCAGCTGCTCCAACAAACTGTTCTCCAACTCCTCCTTCTCACACCGCAAACACTCCAATCGGGCCACAGGCCCCACTAGTGACACAGAACCACACACACACACACACAGAGAGAGATAAACATGTATAAATGTATAAGAATTTGTGGATAAAATTATTATGAGATTATTTATAATGAAACGACTACACTACACAACCACTTCTTCCTTTTATTTACATATTATACAGATATTTACAGATATTTACATTTTATTTACCCGCGTGCGTCTCTCTTCTCCAAGGTAGCGGAGAGATATGAAAGGATAAAAGGGGAAAAGAATAAAATGCACGTCGGTTTTAAATTCGCAGGCTACCTGCGCTGAAGGCGTGGAAAACGAGCACGTGACGGAAAGGCTTCCGTACCCGATGGGTCCAAATCACATGCCCAGCAAAGTAGCCTTAAACCTGGACACACAATGGAGACCATTTGACCCTTTAAATAATACTACAACCAGACACATACAGGTGCTCACATATACACAGATACACATTCTGTTTAAATTTCTTCACATCTGCAGACTAGAGTAAGCTGAGGGTATAGTGTTAAACCAGGTGCTACATAAACAGTATATAGTATATATACAGAGGATATAGTGTTAAACCAGGTACTACATACAGAGTATATAGTATACATACAGAGTATATAGTTTGACCAAAAGATCGTGCTGATCTTTGATCTCCTGGTTCTTCATCTCCAGCACCACTTTCAGACTCATAATGTCCTCCTCTATGGGCTGGTATAACCCACACATACGAATCATCACTACAGCCAGTACAATGGAAAGGTGGGAATGTGTACTGAATGTGTACTGACGTTATAAGTGAAAGGTGGAGGTATTGGTGGATGTGTACTGACACTATAAGGGATCTCTACCTGCAGTGACAGTCTGAGCTTCTCAAGTTCTTCCTCCAGAGATTTCTTCTCCTGTTCACAGGCCATTTTCATATCTGCCAGAGCAAGTATCATTACTGCTGGATATAACATAGATTGTATATACTACATAATTACTACTGAATATATAAAATATAATATATATAGTACTATACATATATTAGTATCACTTTTATTGGAGCCTAAAGGCTAGCATTCATTATTAGTTATGTCAGTATTATTGCATTTCCATAGTACTTACTCTTGATGGACCTGTTATGCTCCTCCTCCTCCTGCTGTTTCTGCAGGAGCTCTGTCTCCTCCTGCTGCTTGTGTTTCAGCATCTCCTGAAGAACCTGCAGCTCCTTCTGCTTCTGCAACCTCAACTCCTTCAGCTGCTCCAACAAACTGTTATCCAACTCCTCCTTCTCACACCGCAAACACTCCAATCGGGCCACAGGCCCCACTAGAGACACAGAACCACACACACACACACACACAGAGAGATAAACATGAATAAATGTATAAGAATTTGTGGATAAAATTATTATGAGATTATTTATAATCAAACGACTACACTACACAACCACATCTTCCTTTTATTTACATATTATACAGATATTTAGAGATATTTACATTTTATTTACCCGCGTGCGTCTCTCTTCTCCAAGGTAGCGGAGAGATATGAAAGGATAAAAGGGGAAAAGAATAAAATGCACGTCGGTTTTAAATTCGCAGGCTACCTGCGCTGAAGGCGTGGAAAACGAGCACGTGACGGAAAGGCTTCCGTACCCGATGGGTCCAAATCACATGCCCAGCAAAGTAGCCTTAAACCTGGACACACAATGGAGACCATTTGACCCTTTAAAATCATACTACAACCAGACTTCCAGGCCCAAGAGGTCACACAGTCATGCCCAGCAAAGTAGCTGTGGGCCTGGGCACACTTCACGCAGTTTGACCGTTTAAATAAAACTAGAAACAGACTTCCTGGCCCAAGAGGTCACACAGTCATGCCCAGCAAGGTTGCTTTAAACGTGGGCACACTTCAGACCGTTTCACTCTTTAAATCATTCAAAGCACCACATTTCAAGGCCCAAGAGGTCACAGAATCATGCCCATCAAAGTAGCTCTGGGCCTGGGCACACTTTACGGAGTTTGACCCTTTAAATAATACTACAACCAGACACATACAGGTGCACACATATACACAGATACACATTCTGTTTAATTTCTTCACATCTGCAGACTAGAGTAAGCTGAGGGTATAGTGTTAAACCAGGTGCTACATAAACAGTATATAGTATATATACAGAGGATATAGTGTTAAACCATGTACTACATACAGAGTATATAGTATACATACAGAGTATATAGTTTGACCAAAAGATCGTGCTGATCTTTGATCTCCTGGTTCTTCATCTCCAGCGCCACTTTCAGACTCATAATGTCCTCCTCTATGGGCTGGTATAACCCACACATACGAATCATCACTACAGCCAGTACAATGGAAAGGTGGGAATGTGTACTGAATGTGTACTGACGTTATAAGTGAAAGGTGGAGGTACTGGTGGATGTGTACTGACACTATAAGGGATCTCTACCTGCAGTGACAGTCTGAGCTTCTCAAGTTCTTCCTCCAGAGATTTCTTCTCCTGTTCACAGGCCATTTTCATATCTGCCAGAGCAAGTATCATTACTGCTGGATATAACATAGATTGTATATACTACATAATTACTACTGAATATATAAAATATAATATATATAGTACTATACATATATTAGTATCACTTTTATTGGAGCCTAAAGGCTAGCATTCATTATTAGTTATGTTAGTATTATTGCATTTCCATAGTACTTACTCTTGATGGACCTGTTATGCTCCTCCTCCTCCTGCTGTTTCTGCAGGAGCTCTGTCTCCTCCTGCTGCTTTTGTTTCAGCATCTCCTGAAGAACCTGCAGCTCCTTCTGCTTCTGCAACCTCAACTCCTTCAGCTGCTCCAACAAACTGTTATCCAACTCCTCCTTCTCACACCGCAAACACTCCAATCGGGCCACAGGCCCCACTAGTGACACAGAACCACACACACACACACACACACAGAGAGATAAACATGTATAAATGTGTAAGAATTTGTGGATAAAATTATTATGAGATTATTTATAATCAAACGACTACACTACACAACCACATCTTCCTTTTATTTACATATTATACAGATATTTAGAGATATTTACATTTTATTTACCCGCGTGCGTCTCTCTTCTCCAAGGTAGCGGAGAGATATGAAAGGATAAAAGGGGAAAAGAATAAAATGCACGTCCGTTTTAAATTCGAAGGCTACCTGCGCTGAAGGCGTGGAAAACGAGCACGTGACGGAAAGGCTTCCGTACCCGATGGGTCCAAATCACATGCCCAGCAAAGTAGCCTTAAACCTGGACACACAATGGAGACCATTTGACCCTTTAAAATCATACTACAACCAGACTTCCAGGCCCAAGAGGTCACACAGTCATGCCCAGCAAAGTACCTCTGGGCCTGGGCACACTTCACGCAGTTTGACCTTTTAAATAAAACTAGAAACAGACTTCCTGGCCCAAGAGGTCACACAGTCATGCCCAGCAAGGTTGCTTTAAACGTGGGCACACTTCAGACCGTTTCACTCTTTAAATCATTCAAAGCACCACATTTCAAGGCCCAAGAGGTCACAGAATCATGCCCATCAAAGTAGCTCTGGGCCTGGGCACACTTCACGCAGTTTGACCCTTTAAATAATACTACAACCAGACACATACAGGTGCGCACATATACACAGATACACATTCTGTTTAAATTTCTTCACATCTGAAGACTAGAGTAAGCTGAGGGTATAGTGTTAAACCAGGTACTACATAAACAGTATATAGTATATATACAGAGGATATAGTGTTAAACCAGGTACTACATACAGAGTATATAGTATACATACAGAGTATATAGTTTGACCAAAAGATCGTGCTGATCTTTGATCTCCTGGTTCTTCATCTCCAGCGCCACTTTCAGACTCATAATGTCCTCCTCTATGGGCTGGTATAACACACACACAAATCATCACTACAGCCAGTACAATGGAAAGGTGGGAATGTGTACTGAATGTGTACTGACGTTATAAGTGAGAGGTGGTGGTACTGGTGGATGTGTACTGACAATATAAGGGATCTCTACCTGCAGTGACAGTTTGAGCTTCTCAAGTTCTTCCTCCAGAGATTTCTTCTCCTGTTCACAGGACATTTTAATATCTGCCAGAGCAAGTATCATTACTGCTGGATATAACACAGATTGTATATACTACATAATTACTACTGAATATATAAAATATAATATATATAGTACTATACATATATTAGTGTCACTTTTATTGGAGCCTAAAGGCTAACATTCATTATTAGTTATGTTAGTATTATTGCATTTCCATAGTACTTACTCTTGATGGACCTGTTATGCTCCTCTTCCTCCTGCTGTTTCTGCAGGAGCTCTGTCTCCTCCTGCTGCTTGTGTTTCAGCATCTCCTGAAGAACCTGCAGCTCCTTCTGCTTCTGCAACCTCAACTCCTTCAGCTGCTCCAACAAACTGTTCTCCAACTCCTCCTTCTCACACCGCAAACACTCCAATCGGGCCACAGGCCCCACTAGTGACACAGAACCACACACACACACAGACACAGACACACACACACACACACACACACACACACACACACACACAGAAAGATAAACATGTATAAATGTATAATAATTTGTGGATAAAATTATTATGAGATTATTTATAATCAAACGACTACACTACACAACCACTTCTTCCTTTTATTTACATATTATACAGATATTTACAGATATTTACATTTTATTTACCCGCGTGCGTCTCTCTTCTCCAAGGTAGCGGAGAGATATGAAAGGATAAAAGGGGAAAAGAATAAAATGCACGTCGGTTTTAAATTCGCAGGCTACCTGCGCTGAAGGCGTGGAAAACGAGCACGTGACGGAAAGGCTTCCGTACCCGATGGGTCCAAATCACATGCCCAGCAAAGTAGCCTTAAACCTGGACACACAATGGAGACCATTTGACCCTTTAAAATCATACTACAAGCAGACTTCCAGGCCCAAGAGGTCACACAGTCATGCCCAGCAAAGTACCTCTGGGCCTGGGCACACTTCACGCAGTTTGACCGTTTAAATAAAACTAGAAACAGACTTCCTGGCCCAAGAGGTCACACAGTCATGCCCAGCAAGGTTGCTTTAAACGTGGGCACACTTCAGACCGTTTCACTCTTTAAATCATTCAAAGCACCACATTTCAAGGCCCAAGAGGTCACAGAATCATGCCCATCAAAGTAGCTCTGGGCCTGGGCACACTTCACGCAGTTTGACCCTTTAAATAATACTACAACCAGACACATACAGGTGCGCACATATACACAGATACACATTCTGTTTAAATTTCTTCACATCTGAAGACTAGAGTAAGCTGAGGGTATAGTGTTAAACCAGGTACTACATAAACAGTATATAGTATATATACAGAGGATATAGTGTTAAACCAGGTACTACATACAGAGTATATAGTATACATACAGAGTATATAGTTTGACCAAAAGATCGTGCTGATCTTTGATCTCCTGGTTCTTCATCTCCAGCGCCACTTTCAGACTCATAAAGTCCTCCTCTATGGGCTGGTATAACACACACACGAATCATCACTACAGCCAGTACAATGGAAAGGTGGGAATGTGTACTGAATGTGTACTGACGTTATAAGTGAGAGGTGGAGGTACTGGTGGATGTGTACTGACACTATAAGGGATCTCTACCTGCAGTGACAGTCTGAGCTTCTCAAGTTCTTCCTCCAGAGATTTCTTCTCCTGTTCACAGGCCATTTTCATATCTGCCAGAGCAAGTATCATTACTGCTGGACATCACACAGATTGTATATACTACGTAATTACTACTGAATATATAAAATATAATATATATAGTACTATACATATATTAGTATCACTTTTATTGGAGCCTAAAGGCTAACATTCATTATTAGTTATGTTAGTATTATTGCATTTCCATAGTACTTACTCTTGATGGACCTGTTATGCTCCTCCTCCTCCTGCTGTTTCTGCAGGAGCTCTGTCTCCTTTTGCTGCTTGTGTTTCAGCATCTCCTGAAGAACCTGCAGCTCCTTCTGCTTCTGCAACCTCACATCCTTCAGCTGCTCCAACAAACTGTTCTCCAACTCCTCCTTCTCACACCGCAAACACTCCAATCGGGCCACAGGCACAACTAGTGACACAGAACCACACACACACACAGACACACACACACACACACAGAGAGAGAGATAAACATGTATAAATGTATAAGAATTTGTGGATAAAATTATTATGAGATTATTTATAATCAAACGACTACACTACACAACCACTTCTTCCTTTTATTTACATATTATACAGATATTTACAGATATTTACATTTTATTTACCCGCGTGCGTCTCTCTTCTCCAAGGTAGCGGAGAGATATGAAAGGATAAAAGGGGAAAAGAATAAAATGCACGTCGGTTTTAAATTCGCAGGCTACCTGCGCTGAAGGCGAATAAAACGAGCACTTGAGGGAAAGGCTTCCGTACCCGATGGGTCCAAATCACATGCCCAGCAAACTAGCCTTAAACCTGGACACACAATGGAGACCATTTGACCCTTTAAAATCATACTAAAACCAGACTTCCAGGCCCAAGAGGTCACACAGTCATGCCCAGCAAAGTAGCTCTGGGCCTGGGCACACTTCACGCAGTTTGACCGTTTAAATAAAACTAGAAACAGACTTCCTGGCCCAAGAGGTCACAGAGTCATGCCTGGGTCTGGGCACACTTCACGCAGTTTGACCCTTTAAATAAAACTACAACCAGACACATACAGGTGCGCACATATACACAGATACACATTCTGTTTAATTTCTTCACATCTGCAGACTAGAGTAAGCTGAGGGTATAGTGTTAAACCAGGTACTACATAAACAGTATATAATATATATACAGAGGATATAATGTTAAACCAGGTACTACATACAGAGTATATAGTTTGACCAAAAGATCGTGCTGATCTTTGATCTCCTGGTTCTTCATCTCCAGCACCACTTTCAGACTCATGTCCTCCTCTATGGGCTGGTATAACACACACACACACACACACACACACACACACACACAAATTAGCAAGCCATATAGTGTAGAAATAGATAGATGTTATTCAGGGACCTCATTTATAAAACTTTGTGGATTCCAAAGTGAAAGTGTGTGTATTCTGCACATATAACAGGAAATGGCATATACCCCCCAAAAACTTAGATTTCTAAAGCCTCGAGTATGAATTATTGGGAGATAGAGGCGACAATGCAGCGCTAAAGACAAAAAAGGTATTTTAACCACAGGTATGAGTGCCAGCACCAGCAACCGCAGGTGTGAGTGGCATTATATTTACATTTACCCTCCACATCCTTTGTGTCTGTGTATTCGTCCTCGATGCGTCCAGCACACCAGCTCCAGAAACGCCTCATTTTTCCTCTGTCCTCTTCAGTGTCTTTCCACAGACTGATCTGTAAAGGTGTTCATGGGATTCCCCTCACGTGTGACATCGGGCCACAGGACATATGGGGTTCTAAAGTTCCAAGAGCGTAGATGAGTTGTTTTTCTTTGAATTTCCTAATTTCATTGCTGCCATAGCAACAACTGGCAATGCAAACAGACGTGTCATTAATGCAGTGACTCTACCTCAACCTGGATTGATCAACCATGTACGGCTCACCGGAGACTGTGATACGTATAACATCCCAAAGTGTACTTAATTCTGAGCAAAATCTAACTAGCCTCATTACTGCTGAACTATGAGGGGCCATTTAGGGAGAAATCAGGGAAACACTACTTGTACATACATATGAAACATTTTCACATAAATAGCCTACTACTTACATTTGTGTATAATAATTTAAACTCGCATATACACGCACTTGCCCACTCAATCTCTGGTGCGTAAACAAAGAGTTGCACTATGCTTATGTTGGTATGGGGGTGTCTGTGTGTATATAACAATTTTCAGTGCGCCCGGAAGTCATTTCATTGTCATTTCAAGGCAGATATTTAACATGTGTACAGTGCGTATAATAGACAGAGGAAGACTGTTGAACTATTAATATTAGGACGGTTATTGACATCTGTGTAATGAGTAGTGCTTCTCTTAATGACAACTGTAACTGTTTTCCCATATAGAATTGTGTGCCTTATATTGTTTGGAGGAACTTTTTCTTCTCATTTAGAAATATGTGGACTAAGTGCTCAGATTGTCTTATTACTTATTATGCTCAGTCTCACCATTTTTGGCAGATTTCACCACGTTATTACGAACGTGGATACGTTATCTTATAATTATAAGCAGTGTGAGATGTGAAGCTAAGCGAAGCACATGTGCAGAATTTCTAACAATAGCCTGTTTTGTATAGCCTGGCTAACTGACCAATCAGTGAAATTAAATGTGGTTGCTGAGCCTGTTGCAGCTGGGTCAATTTAATTTGATTTCATGGTGTTTAATTTTAAACTCAGCTGCGTACCATGAGACACAAGTTAATCTGAGCATTTTTTGTTCTAACGCCGACTTAACCTAGCCATGTTTTACAGATATCTTGAAATAATTGAGGTTCATCGCTAGAGGGTGCTGTTCATCTTTTTTTTTCTTTTCTTCTATTATTGATCAGGAAAAAACGATAAAATAGAGAATTTGTGGATAAAATTATTATGAGATTATTTATAATCAAACGACTACACTACACAACCACTTCTTCCTTTTATTTACATATTATACAGATATTTACATTTTATTTACCCGCGTGCGTCTCTCTTCTCCAATGTAGCGGAGAGATATGAAAGGATAAAAGGGGAAAAGAATAAAATGCACGTCGGTTTTAAATTCGCAGGCTACCTGCGCTGAAGGCGTGTAAAACGAGCACGTGACGGAAAGGCTTCCGTACCCGATGGGTCCAAATCACATGCCCAGCAAAGTAGCCTTAAACCTGGACACACAATGGAGACCATTTGACCCTTTAAAATCATACTACAACCAGACTTCCAGGCCCAAGAGGTCACACAGTCATGCCCAGCAAAGTAGCTCTGGGCCTGGGCACACTTCACGCAGTTTGACCCTTTAAATAATACTACAACCAGACACATACAGGTGGGCACATATACACAGATACACATTCTGTTTAATTTCTTCACATCTGCAGACTAGAGTAAGCTGAGGGTATAGTGTTCAACCAGGTACTACATAAACAGTATATAGTATATATACAGAGGATATAGTGTTAAACCAGGTACTACATACAGAGTATATAGTATACATACAGAGTATATAGTTTGACCAAAAGATCGTGCTGATCTTTGATCTCCTGGTTCTTCATCTCCAGCGCCACTTTCAGACTCATAAAGTCCTCCTCTATGGGCTGGTATAACACACACACGAATCATCACTAAAGCCAGTACAATGGAAAGGTGGGAATGTGTACTGAATGTGTACTGACGTTATAAGTGAGAGGTGGAGGTACTGGTGGATGTGTACTGACACTATAAGGGATCTCTACCTGCAGTGACAGTCTGAGCTTCTCAAGTTCTTCCTCCAGAGATTTCTTCTCCTGTTCACAGGCCATTTTCATATCTGCCAGAGCAAGTATCATTACTGCTGGACATCACACAGATTGTATATACTACGTAATTACTACTGAATATATAAAATATAATATATATAGTACTATACATATATTAGTATCACTTTTATTGGAGCCTAAAGGCTAACATTCATTATTAGTTATGTTAGTATTATTGCATTTCCATAGTACTTACTCTTGATGGACCTGTTATGCTCCTCCTCCTCCTGCTGTTTCTGCAGGAGCTCTGTCTCCTCCTGCTGCTTGTGTTTCAGCATCTCCTGAAGAACCTGCAGCTCCTTCTGCTTCTGCAACCTCAACTCCTTCAGTTGCTCCAACAAACTGTTCTCCAACTCCTCCTTCTCACTCAGCAAACACTCCAATCGGGCCACAGGCCCCACTAGTGACACAGAACCACACACACACACAAACACACACACACACACACACACACACACACACACACACACACACAAAGAGAGAGATAAACATGTATAAATGTATAAGAATTTGTGGATAAAATTATTATGAGATTATTCATAATCAAACGACTACACTACACAACCACATCTTCCTTTTATTTACATATTATACAGATATTTAGAGATATTTACATTTTATTTACCCGCGTGCGTCTCTCTTCTCCAAGGTAGCGGAGAGATATGAAAGGATAAAAGGGGAAAAGAATAAAATGCACGTCGGTTTTAAATTCGCAGGCTACCTGCGCTGAAGGCGTGGAAAACGAGCACGTGACGGAAAGGCTTCCGTACCCGATGGGTCCAAATCACATGCCCAGCAAAGTAGCCTTAAACCTGGACACACAATGGAGACCATTTGACCCTTTAAAATCATACTACAACCAGACTTCCAGGCCCAAGAGGTCACACAGTCATGCCCAGCAAAGTAGCTCTGGGCCTGGGCACACTTCACGCAGTTTGACCGTTTAAATAAAACTAGAAACAGACTTCCTGGCCCAAGAGGTCACAGTCATACCCAGCAAAGTACGTTTAAACCTGGAAACAAATCAGATCCTTTCTGTCATTCAAAGGAATGGGCCTGCAACTCACAACCACATCCCCAGTGAAGCGCACCGTCACCCAGCCACACTACCCCACCTTGCCCGTCCTGGAACAACCACACCTCCAGGGCACCACATGCCAATCTCTCATGCCCAGCAAACTGCAACCTCACGCAGCCAGGCCACACACTGTCTCCCCTTGTACAGTCCAAGGACGAACTCCTCCACAAACCTGGTGTTCACGCGCACACACGCAATTACAACGAATTGGTGGAGAACTTTGAAACAAACGTGCTGACTTTGAATACTCACATCTAGGCTGGGCCAGGTCCAAATGGCCTGCAGCTCGGTGCGCATTAACTGCTTGACTGTCCGTCACGAACGCCACCTGCCAAGCGTTCGTTCCGTCCCTGGCGGATTTTAAAAAATCGTAGCGTGAGAACGATGGGTCCGATCCGCGTGCCGCTTAAAGGCGATTACAGGGGAGATGCAACCCTTTCCAAAGAACCATGAAAAGACTTTCTACTCCCAAGGAAACGAGATATTAAGCCGCAATGACATCCGACGCGCGCATTTTCTCCGCCGCGCAGCACATTTAAAAAAATCACAGCGTGAAAACCGTGGGTTCGATCCGCGTGCCGCTCGAAGGCGATTACAGGGGAGATGCAGCCCTTTCCAAAGAGCCATGAACAGACTTTCTACACCCAATGAGACAAGAGATATTAAGCCGCAAATACGTCCGGCGCGCGTCTTTTCTCCGCCGCGCAGCACATTTAAAAAAAAACGTAGCGTGAAAAACGTGGGTTCGATCCGCGTGCCGCTCGAAGGCGATTACAGGGGAGATGCATCCCTTTCAAAAGAGCCATGAACAGACTTTCTACTCCCAAGGAGACCAGAAATATTAACTTATAAATCGTTACGCTCCAGTCGGATGAACGAGAAACGCTTGTACAATTGCAACGAATTGGAGGAGAAAGTTTAAACAAACGCGCTGACTTTGAACGCTCACATCTAGGCCGGGCCAACTCCAAATGGCGTGCAACTCGGTGCGCATCACCTCCATGACTGTCGCTAACGAACGCCACCTGCCACGCTTTCGGCCTATCCCTGGCGGCATTAAAAAATCGTAGCGTGATAACGATGGTTCCGATGCGCGTGCCGCTCGAAGGCGATTACAGGGGAGATACAGCCCTTTCCAAAGAGCCATGAACAGACTTTCTACTCCCAAGGAGACAAGAGATATTACGCGCATTTTCTCCGACGCGCACCACGTTTAAAAAATCGTAGCGTGAGAACGGTGGGTCCGATCCGCGTGCCGCTTAAAGGCGATTACAGGGGAGATGCAACCCTTTCCAAAGAACCATGAAAAGACTTTCTACTCCCAAGGAGACAAGAGATATTAAGCCGCAATGACGTCCGACGCGCGCATTTTCTCCGCCGCGCAGCACATTTAAAAAAATCATAGCGTGAAAACCGTGGGTTCCATCCGCGTGCCGCTCGAAGGCGATTACAGGGGAGATGGAGCCCTTTCCAAAGAGGCATGAACAGACTTCCTACTCCCAAGGAGCCCAAAGATATTAAGCCGCAAATACGTCCTACGCGCGTCTTTTCTACGCCGCGCACCACATTTAAAAAATCGTAGCGTAAGAACGGTGGGTCCGATCCGCGTGCCGCTTAAAGGCGATTACAGGGGAGATGCAAACCTTTCCAAAGAGCCATGAACAGACTTTCTACTCCCAATGAGACAAGAGATATCAAGCCGCAAATACGTCCGGCGCGCGTCTATTCTCCGCCGCGCAACACATTTAAAAAAAATCGTAGCGTGAGAACGGTGGGTTCGATCCGCGTGCCGCTTAAAGGCGATTACAGGGGAGATGCAGCCCTTTCCAAAGAGCCATGAAAAGACTTTCTACTCCCAAGGAGACAAGAGATATTAAGCCGAAATGACGTCCGACGCGCGCATTTCCTCCGCCGCGCACCACATTTAAAAAAATCATAGCGTGAAAACCGTGGGTTCGATCCGCGTGCCGCTCGAAGGCGATTACAGGGGAGATGCAGCCCTTTCCAAAGAGGCATGAACAGACTTCCTACTCCCAAGGAGCCCAAAGATATTAAGCCGCAAATACATCCTACGCGCGTCTTTTCTACGCCGCGCACCACATTTAAAAAAATCATAGCGTGAAAACCGTGGGTTCGATCCGCGTGCCGCTCGAAGGCGATTACAGGGGAGATGCAGCCCTTTCCAAAGAGCCATGAACAGACTTTCTACTCCCAATGAGACAAGAGATATCAAGCCGCAAATACGTCCGGCGCGCGTCTATTCTCCGCCGCGCAACACATTTAAAAAAAATCGTAGCGTGAAAACCGTGGGTTCGATCCGCGTGCCGCTTAAAGGCGATTACAAGGGAGATGCAGCCCTTTCCAAAGAGCCATGAAAAGACTTTCTACTCCCAAGGAGACAATAGATATTAAGCCGAAATGACGTCCGACGCGCGCATTTTCTCCGCCGCGCACCACATTTAAAAAAAATCATAGCGTGAAAACCGTGGGTTCGATCCGCGTGCCGCTCGAAGGCGATTACAGCGGAGATGCAGCCCTTTCCAAAGAGCCATGAAAAGACTTTCTACTCCCAAGGAGACAAGAGATATTAAGCCGAAATGACGTCCTACGCGCGCATTTTCTCCGCCGCGCACCACATTTAAAAAAAATCATAGCGTGAAAACCGTGGGTTCGATCCGCGTGCCGCTCGAAGGCGATTACAGCGGAGATGCAGCCCTTTCCAAAGAGCCATGAAAAGACTTTCTACTCCCAAGGAGACAAGAGATATTAAGCCGAAATGACGTCCGACGCGCGCATTTCCTCCGCCGCGCACCACATTTAAAAAAATCATAGCGTGAAAACCGTGGGTTCGATCCGCGTGCCGCTCGAAGGCGATTACAGGGGAGATGCATCCCTTTCAAAAGAGCCATGAACAGACTTTCTACTCCCAAGGAGACCAGAAATATTAACATATAAAGCGTTACGCTCCAGTCGGATGAACGAGAAACGCTTGTACAATTGCAACGAATTGGAGGAGAAAGTTTAAACAAACGCGCTGACTTTGAACGCTCACATCTAGGCCGGGCCAACTCCAAATGGCGTGCAACTCGGTGTGCATCACCTCCATGACTGTCCCTAACGAACGCCACCTGCCACGCTTTCGGCCTATCCCTGGCGGCATTAAAAAATCGTAGCGTGATAACGATGGTTCCGATGCGCGTGCCGCTCGAAGGCGATTACAGGGGAGATACAGCCCTTTCCAAAGAGCCATGAACAGACTTTCTACTCCCAAGGAGACAAGAGATATTACGCGCATTTTCTCCGACGCGCACCACGTTTAAAAAATCGTAGCGTGAGAACGGTGGGTCCGATCCGCGTGCCGCTCGAAGGCGATTACAGGGGAGATGCAGCCCTTTCCAAAGGAGCCATGAACAGACTTTCTACTCCCAAGGAGACAAGAGATATTAAGCCACAAATACGTCCGGACCGCGTCTTTTCTCCGCAGCTCACCACATTTAAAAAAATCGTAGCGTGAAAACCGTGGGTTCGATATAGTATACATACAGAGTATATAGTTTGACCAAAAGATCGTGCTGATCTTTGATCTCCTGGTTCTTCATCTCCAGCGCTACTTTCAGACTCATAATGTCCTCCTCTATGGGCTGGTACAAAACACACACGAATCATCACTACAGCCAGTACAATGGAAAGGTGGGAATGTGTACTGAATGTGTACTGACGTTATAAGTGAAAGGTGGAGCTACTGGTGGATGTGTACTGACACTATAAGGGATCTCTACCTGCAGTGACAGTCTGAGCTTCTCAAGTTCTTCCTCCAGAGATTTCTTCTCCTGTTCACAGGCCATTTTCATATCTGCCAGAGCAAGTATCATTACTGCTGGATATAACACAGATTGTATATACTACATAATTACTACTGAATATATAAAATATAATATATATAGTACTATACATATATTAGTGTCACTTTTATTGGAGCCTAAAGGCTAACATTCATTATTAGTTATGTTAGTATTATTGCATTTCCATAGTACTTACTCTTGATGGACCTGTTATGCTCCTCCTCCTCCTGCTGTTTCTGCAGGAGCTCTGTCTCCTCCTGCTGCTTGTGTTTCAGCATCTCCTGAAGAACCTGCAGCTCCTTCTGCAACCTCAACTCCTTCAGCTGCTCCAACAAACTGTTCTCCAACTCCTCCTTCTCACACCGCAAACACTCCAATCGGGCCACAGGCCCCACTAGTGACACAGAACCACACACACACACACACACACACACACACACACAGAAAGAGAGAGATAAACATGTATAAATGTATAAGAATTTGAGGATAAAATTATTATGAGATTATTTATAATCAAACGACTACACTATACAACCACTTCTTCCTTTTATTTAGATATTATACAGATATGTACAGATATTTACATTTTATTTACCCGCGTGCGTCTCTCTTCTCCAAGGTAGCGGAGAGATATGAAAGGATAAAAGGGGAAAAGAATAAAATGCACGTCGGTTTTAAATTCGCAGGCTACCTGCGCTGAAGGCGTGGAAAACGAGCACGTGACGGAAAGGCTTCCGTACCCGATGGGTCCAAATCACATGCCCAGCAAAGTAGCCTTAAACCTGGACACACAATGGAGACCATTTGACCCTTTAAAATCATACTACAACCAGACTTCCAGGCCCAAGAGGTCACACAGTCATGCCCAGCAAAGTAGCTCTGGGCCTGGGCACACTTCACGCAGTTTGACCGTTTAAATAAAACTAGAAACAGACTTCCTGGCCCAAGAGGTCACACAGTCATGCCCAGCAAGGTTGCTTTAAACGTGGGCACACTTCAGACCGTTTCACTCTTTAAATCATTCAAAGCACCACATTTCAAGGCCCAAGAGGTCACAGAATCATGCCCATCAAAGTAGCTCTGGGCCTGGGCACACTTCACGCAGTTTGACCCTTTAAATAATACTACAACCAGACACATACAGGTGCGCACATATACACAGATACACATTCTGTTTAATTTCTTCACATCTGCAGACTAGAGTAAGCTGAGGGTATAGTGTTAAACCAGGTACTACATAAACAGTATATAGTATATATACAGAGGATATAGTGTTAAACCAGGTACTACATACAGAGTATATAGTATACATACAGAGTATATAGTTTGACCAAAAGATCGTGCTGATCTTTGATCTCCTGGTTCTTCATCTCCAGCGCCACTTTCAGACTCATAATGTCCTCCTCTATGGGCTGGTATAACACACACACGAATCATCACTACAGCCAGTACAATGGAAAGGTGGGAATGTGTACTGAATGTGTACTGACGTTATAAGTGAAAGGTGGAGCTACTGGTGGATGTGTACTGACACTATAAGGGATCTCTACCTGCAGTGACAGTCTGAGCTTCTCAAGTTCTTCCTCCAGAGATTTCTTCTCCTGTTCACAGGCCATTTTCATATCTGCCAGAGCAAGTATCATTACTGCTGGATATAACACAGATTGTATATACTACATAATTACTACTGAATATATAAAATATAATATATATAGTACTATACATATATTAGTATCACTTTTATTGGAGCCTAAAGGCTAACATTCATTATTAGTTATGTTAGTATTATTGCATTTCCATAGTACTTACTCTTGATGGACCTGTTATGCTCCTCCTCCTCCTGCTGTTTCTGCAGGAGCTCTGTCTCCTCCTGCTGCTTGTGTTTCAGCATCTCCTGAAGAACCTGCAGCTCCTTCTGCTTCTGCAACCTCAACTCCTTCAGCTGCTCCAACAAACTGTTCTCCAACTCCTCCTTCTCACACCGCAAACACTCCAATCGGGCCACAGGCCCCACTAGTGACACAGAACCACACACACACACACACACACAAAGAGAGAGATAAACATGTATAAATGTATAAGAATTTGTGGATAAAATTATTATGAGATTATTTATAATCAAACGACTACACTACACAACCACATCTTCCTTTTATTTACATATTATACAGATATTTAGAGATATTTACATTTTATTTACCCGCGTGCGTCTCTCTTCTCCAAGGTAGCGGAGAGATATGAAAGGATAAAAGGGGAAAAGAATAAAATGCACGTCGGTTTTAAATTCGCAGGCTACCTGCGCTGAAGGCGTGGAAAACGAGCACGTGACGGAAAGGCTTCCGTACCCGATGGGTCCAAATCACATGCCCAGCAAAGTAGCCTTAAACCTGGACACACAATGGAGAGCATTTGACCCTTTAAAATCATACTACAACCAGACTTCCAGGCCCAAGAGGTCACACAGCCATGCCCAGCAAAGTAGCTCTGGGCCTGGGCACACTTCACGCAGTTTGACCGTTTAAATAAAACTAGAAACAGACTTCCTGGCCCAAGAGGTCACAGTCATACCCAGCAAAGTACGTTTAAACCTGGAAACAAATCAGATCCTTTCTGTCATTCAAAGGAATGGGCCTGCAACTCACAACCACATCCCCAGTGAAGCGCACCGTCACCCAGCCACACTACCCCACCTTGCCCGTCCTGGAACAACCACACCTCCAGGGCACCACATGCCAATCTCTCATGCCCAGCAAACTGCAACCTCACGCAGCCAGGCCACACACTGTCTCCCCTTGTACAGTCCAAGGACGAACTCCTCCACAAACCTGGTGTTCACGCGCACACACGCAATTACAACGAATTGGTGGAGAACTTTGAAATAAACGTGCTGACTTTGAATACTCACATCTAGGCTGGGCCAGGTCCAAATGGCCTGCAGCTCGGTGCGCATTAACTGCTTGACTGTCCGTCACGAACGCCACCTGCCAAGCGTTCGTTCCGTCCCTGGCGGATTTTAAAAAATCGTAGCGTGAGAACGATGGGTCCGATCCGCGTGCCGCTTAAAGGCGATTACAGGGGAGATGCAACCCTTTCCAAAGAACCATGAAAAGACTTTCTACTCCCAAGGAGACAAGAGATATTAAGCCGCAATGACGTCCGACGCGCGCATTTTCTCCGCCGCGCAGCACATTTAAAAAAATCATAGCGTGAAAACCGTGGGTTCGATCCGCGTGCCGCTCGAAGGCGATTACAGGGGAGATGCAGCCCTTTCCAAAGAGGCATGAACAGACTTCCTACTCCCAAGGAGCCCAAAGATATTAAGCCGCAAATAAGTCCTACGCGCGTCTTTTCTACGCCGCGCACCACATTTAAAAAATCGTATCGGAAGAACGGTGGGTCCAATCCGCGTGCCGCTTAAAGGCGATTACAAGGGAGATGCAAACCTTTCCAAAGAGCCATGAAAAGACTTTCTACTCCCAAGGAGACAATAGATATTAAGCCGCAATGACGTCCGACGCGCGCATTTTCTCCGCCGCGCAGCACATTTAAAAAAATCATAGCGTGAAAACCGTGGGTTCGATCCGCGTGCCGCTCGAAGGCGATTACAGGGGAGATGCAGCCCTTTCCAAAGAGGCATGAACAGACTTCCTACTCCCAAGGAGCCCAAAGATATTAAGCCGCAAATAAGTCCTACGCGCGTCTTTTCTACGCCGCGCACCACATTTAAAAAATCGTATCGGAAGAACGGTGGGTCCAATCCGCGTGCCGCTTAAAGGCGATTACAAGGGAGATGCAAACCTTTCCAAAGAGCCATGAAAAGACTTTCTACTCCCAAGGAGACAATAGATATTAAGCCGAAATGACGTCCGACGCGCGCATTTCCTCCGCCGCGCACCACATTTAAAAAAATCATAGCGTGAAAACCGTGGGTTCGATCCGCGTGCCGCTCGAAGGCGATTACAGGGGAGATGCATCCCTTTCCAAAGAGCCATGAACAGACTTTCTACTCCCAAGGAGACCAGAAATATTAACATATAAAGCGTTACGCTCCAGTCGGATGAACGAGAAACGCTTGTACAATTGCAACGAATTGGAGGAGAAAGTTTAAACAAACGCGCTGACTTTGAACGCTCACATCTAGGCCGGGCCAACTCCAAATGGCGTGCAACTCGGTGTGCATCACCTCCATGACTTTCCCTAACGAACGCCACCTGCCACGCTTTCGGCCTATCCCTGGCGGCATTAAAAAATCGTAGCGTGATAACGATGGTTCCGATGCGCGTGCCGCTCGAAGGCGATTACAGGGGAGATACAGCCCTTTCCAAAGAGCCATGAACAGACTTTCTACTCCCAAGGAGACAAGAGATATTACGCGCATTTTCTCCGACGCGCACCACGTTTAAAAAATCGTAGCGTGAGAACGGTGGGTCCGATCCGCGTGCCGCTTAAAGGCGATTACAGGGGAGATGCAACCCTTTCCAAAGAACCATGAAAAGACTTTCTACTCCCAAGGAGACAATAGATATTAAGCCGAAATGACGTCCGACGCGCGCATTTTCTCCGCCGCGCACCACATTTAAAAAAATCATAGCGTGAAAACCGTGGGTTCGATCCGCGTGCCGCTCGAAGGCGATTACAGCGGAGATGCAGCCCTTTCCAAAGAGCCATGAAAAGACTTTCTACTCCCAAGGAGACAAGAGATATTAAGCCGAAATGACGTCCCACGCGCGCATTTCCTCCGCCGCGCACCACATTTAAAAAAATCATAGCGTGAAAACCGTGGGTTCGATCCGCGTGCCGCTCGAAGGCGATTACAGGGGAGATGCAGCCCTTTCCAAAGAGCCATGAACAGACTTTCTACACCCAATGAGACAAGAGATATTAAGCCGCAAATACGTCCGGCGCGCGTCTTTTCTCCGCCGCGCAACACATTTAAAAAAAATCGTAGCGTGAAAAACGTGGGTTCGATCCGCGTGCCGCTCGAAGGCGATTACAGGGTAGATGCATCCCTTTCAAAAGAGCCATGAACAGACTTTCTACTCCCAAGGAGACCAGAAATATTAACATATAAATCGTTACGCTCCAGTCGGATGAACGAGAAACGCTTGTACAATTGCAACGAATTGGAGGAGAAAGTTTAAACAAACGCGCTGATTTTGAAGGCTCACATCTAGGCCGGGCCAGGTCCAAATGGCCTGCAACTCGGTCCGCATCACGTCCATGACTTTTCCTAACGAACGCCACCTGCCAAGCTTTCGGCCCGTCCCTGTCGGCATTAAAAAATCGTAGCGTGATAACGATGGTTCCGATCCGCGTGCCGCGCGAAGGCGATTACAGGGGAGATGCAGCCCTTTCCAAAGAGCCATGAACAGACTTTCTACTCCCAATGAGACAAGAGATATCAAGCCGCAAATACGTCCGGCGCGCGTCTATTCTCCGCCGCGCAACACATTTAAAAAAAATCGTAGCGTGAAAACCGTGGGTTCGATCCGCGTGCCGCTTAAAGGCGATTACAGGGGAGATGCAGCCCTTTCCAAAGAGCCATGAAAAGACTTTCTACTCCCAAGGAGACAAGAGATATTAAGTCGAAATGACGTCCGACGCGCGCATTTCCTCCGCCGCGCACCACATTTAAAAAAATCATAGCGTGAAAACCGTGGGTTCGATCCGCGTGCCGCTCGAAGGCGATTACAGGGGAGATGCAGCCCTTTCCAAAGAGGCATGAACAGACTTCCTACTCCCAAGGAGCCCAAAGATATTAAGCCGCAAATACGTCCTACGCGCGTCTTTTCTACGCCGCGCACCACATTTAAAAAATCGTATCGGAAGAACGGTGGGTCCAATCCGCGTGCCGCTTAAAGGCGATTACAAGGGAGATGCAAACCTTTCCAAAGAGCCATGAAAAGACTTTCTACTCCCAAGGAGACAAGAGATATTAAGCCGAAATGACGTCCGACGCGCGCATTTTCTCCGCCGCGCACCACATTTAAAAAAATCATAGCGTGAAAACCGTGGGTTCGATCCGCGTGCCGCTCGAAGGCGATTACAGCGGAGATGCAGCCCTTTCCAAAGAGCCATGAACAGACTTTCTACACCCAATGAGACAAGAGATATTAAGCCGCAAATACGTCCGGCGCGCGTCTTTTCTCCGACGCGCAACACATTTAAAAAAATCATAGCGTGAAAACCGTGGGTTCGATCCGCGTGCCGCTCGAAGGCGAGATGCAGCCCTTTCCAAAGAGCCATGAACAGACTTTCTACTCCCAAGGAGACCAGAGATATTAACAGATAAAGCGTTACGCTCCAGTCGGATGAGCGAGAAACGCTTGTACAATTGCAACGAATTGGAGGAGAAAGTTTAAACAAACGCGCTGACTTTGAACGCTCACATCTAGGCCGGGCCAGGTCCAAATGGCCTGCAACTTGGTGCGCATCACCTCCATGACGGTCCCTAACGAACGCCACCTGCCACGATTTCGGCCCGTCCCTGGCGGCATTAAAAAATCGTAGCGTGATAACGATGGTTCCGATGCGCGTGCCGCGCGAAGGCGATTACAGGGGAGATGCAGCCCTTTCCAAAGAGCCATGAACAGACTTTCTACTCACAAGGAGACAAGAGATATTAAGTCGCAATGATATCCGACGCGCGCATTTTCTCCGCCGCGCACCACATTTAAAAAATCTTAGCGTGAGAACGGTGGGTCCGATCCGCGTGCCGCTTAAAGGCGATTACAGGGGAGATGCAGCCCTTTCCAAAGAGCCATGAAAAGACTTTCTACTCCCAAGGAGACAAGAGATATTAAGCCGAAATGAAGTCCGACGCGCGCATTTTCTCCGCCGCGCACCACATTTAAAAAAATCATAGCGTGAAAACCGTGGGTTCGATCCGCGTGCCGCTCGAAGGCGATTACAGGGGAGATGCAGCCCTTTCCAAAGATCCATGAACAGACTTCCTACTCCCAAGGAGACAAGAGATATTAACATATAAAGCGTTACGCTCCAGTCGGATGAGCGAGAAACGCTTGAGCAGTTGCAACGAATTGGAGGAGAAAGTTTAAACAAACGCGCTGAATTTGAACGCTCACATCTAGGTCTGGCCAAGTCCAAATGGCGTGCAACTCGGTGCGCATCACCTCCATGACTGTCCCTAACGAACGCCACCTGCCACGCTTTCGGCCCGTCCCTGGCGGCTTTAAAAAATCGTAGCGTGATAACCGTGGGTTCGATCCGCGTGCCGCTCGAAGGCGATTACAGCGGAGATGCAGCCCTTTCCAAAGAGCCATGAAAAGACTTTCTACTCCCAAGGAGACAAGAGATATTAAGCCGAAATGACGTCCCACGCGCGCATTTCCTCCGCCGCGCACCACATTTAAAAAAATCATAGCGTGAAAACCGTGGGTTCGATCCGCGTGCCGCTCGAAGGCGATTACAGGGGAGATGCAGCCCTTTCCAAAGAGGCATGAACAGACTTCCTACTCCCAAGGAGCCCAAAGATATTAAGCCGCAAATAAGTCCTACGCGCGTCTTTTCTACGCCGCGCACCACATTTAAAAAAAATCGTAGCGTGAAAACCGTGGGTTCGATCCGCGTGCCGCTTAAAGGCGATTACAGGGGAGATGCAGCCCTTTCCAAAGAGCCATGAAAAGACTTTCTACTCCCAAGGAGACAAGAGATATTAAGTCGAAATGACGTCCGACGCGCGCATTTCCTCCGCCGCGCACCACATTTAAAAAAATCATAGCGTGAAAACCGTGGGTTCGATCCGCGTGCCGCTCGAAGGCGATTACAGGGGAGATGCAGCCCTTTCCAAAGAGCCATGAACAGACTTCCTACTCCCAAGGAGACAAGAGATATTAAGCAGCAATGATGTCCGACACGCGCATTTTCTCCGCCGCGCACCACATTTAAAAAATCTTAGCGTGAGAACGGTGGGTCCGATCCGCGTGCCGCTTAAAGGCGATTACAGGGGAGATGCAGCCCTTTCCAAAGAGCCATGAACAGACTTCCTACTCCCAAGGAGACAAGAGATATTAAGCCGAAATGACGTCCGACGCGCGCATTTTCTCCGCCGCGCACCACATTTAAAAAAATCATAGCGTGAAAACCGTGGGTTCGATCCGCGTGCCGCTCGAAGGCGATTACAGGGGAGATGCAGCCCTTTCCAAAGATCCATGAACAGACTTCCTACTCCCAAGGAGACAAGAGATATTAACATATAAAGCGTTACGCTCCAGTCGGATGAGCGAGAAACGCTTGAGCAGTTGCAACGAATTGGAGGAGAAAGTTTAAACAAACGCGCTGAATTTGAACGCTCACATCTAGGTTTAGTAGACTTCCTACTCCCAAGGAGACAAGAGATATTAAGCCACAAATACGTCCGGACCGCGTCTTTTCTCCGCAGCTCACCACATTTAAAAAAATCGTAGCGTGAAAACCGTGGGTTCGATATAGTATACATACAGAGTATATAGTTTGACCAAAAGATCGTGCTGATCTTTGATCTCCTGGTTCTTCATCTCCAGCGCCACTTTCAGACTCATAATGTCCTCCTCTATGGGCTGGTATAACACAGACACGAATCATCACTACAGCCAGTACAATGGAAAGGTGGGAATGTGTACTGAATGTGTACTGACCTTATAAGTGAGAGGTGGTGGTACTGGTGGATGTGTACTGACACTATAAGGGATCTCTACCTGCAGTGACAGTTTGAGCTTCTCAAGTTCTTCCTCCAGAGATTTCTTCTCCTGCTCACAGGCCATTTTCATATCTGCCAGAGCAAGTATCATTACTGCTGGATATAACACAGATTGTATATACTACATAATTACTGCTGAATATATAAAATATAATATATATAGTACTATACATATATTAGTGTCACTTTTATTGGAGCCTAAAGGCTAACATTCATTATTAGTTATGTTAGTATTATTGCATTTCCATAGTACTTACTCTTGATGGACCTGTTATGCTCCTCCTCCTCCTGCTGTTTCTGCAGGAGCTCTGTCTCCTCCTGCTGCTTGTGTTTCAGCATCTCCTGAAGAACCTGCAGCTCCTTCTGCTTCTGCAACCTCAACTCCTTCAGCTGCTCCAACAAACTGTTCTCCAACTCCTCCTTCTCACACCGCAAACACTCCAATCGGGCCACAGGCCCCACTAGTGACACAGAACCACACACACACACACACACAGAGAGAGATAAACATGTATAAATGTATAAGAATTTGTGGATAAAATTATTATGAGATTATTTATAATGAAACGACTACACTACACAACCACTTCTTCCTTTTATTTACATATTATACAGATATTTAGAGATATTTACATTTCATTTACCCGCGTGCGTCTCTCTTCTCCAAGGTAGCGGAGAGATATGAAGGGATAAAAGGGGAAAAGAATAAAATGCACGTCGGTTTTAAATTCGCAGGCTACCTGCGCTGAAGGCGTGGAAAACGAGCACGTGACGGAAAGGCTTCCGTACACGATGGGTCCAAATCACATGCCCAGAAAAGTAGCCTTAAACCTGGACACACAATGGAGACCATTTGACCCTTTAAAATCATACTACAACCAGACTTCCAGGCCCAAGAGGTCACACAGTCATGCCCAGCAAAGTAGCTCTGGGCCTGGGCACACTTCACGCAGTTTGACCGTTTAAATAAAACTAGAAACAGACTTCCTGGCCCAAGAGGTCACACAGTCATGCCCAGCAAGGTTGCTTTAAACGTGGGCACACTTCAGACCGTTTCACTCTTTAAATCATTCAAAGCACCACATTTCAAGGCCCAAGATGTCACAGAATCATGCCCATCAAAGTAGCTCTGGGCCTGGGCACACTTCACGCAGTTTGACCCTTTAAATAATACTACAACCAGACACATACAGGTGCGCACATATACACAGATACACATTCTGTTTAATTTCTTCACATCTGCAGACTAGAGTAAGCTGAGGGTATAGTGTTAAACCAGGTACTACATAAACAGTATATAGTATATATACAGAGGATATAGTGTTAAACCAGGTACTACATACAGAGTATATAGTATACATACAGAGTATATAGTTTGACCAAAAGATCGTGCTGATCTTTGATCTCCTGGTTCTTCATCTCCAGCGCCACTTTCAGACTCATAATGTCCTCCTCTATGGGCTGGTATAACACACACACGAATCATCACTACAGCCAGTACAATGGAAAGGTGGGAATGTGTACTGAATGTGTACTGACGTTATAAGTGAAAGGTGGAGCTACTGGTGGATGTGTACTGACACTATAAGGGATCTCTACCTGCAGTGACAGTCTGAGCTTCTCAAGTTCTTCCTCCAGAGATTTCTTCTCCTGTTCACAGGCCATTTTCATATCTGCCAGAGCAAGTATCATTACTGCTGGATATAACATAGATTGTATATACTACATAATTACTACTGAATATATAAAATATAATATATATAGTACTATACATATATTAGTATCACTTTTATTGGAGCCTAAAGGCTAACATTCATTATTAGTTATGTTAGTATTATTGCATTTCCATAGTACTTACTCTTGATGGACCTGTTATGCTCCTCCTCCTCCTGCTGTTTCTGCAGGAGCTCTGTCTCCTCCTGCTGCTTGTGTTTCAGCATCTCCTGAGGAACCTGCAGCTCCTTCTGCTTCTGCAACCTCAACTCCTTCAGCTGCTCCAACAAACTGTTCTCCAACTCCTCCTTCTCACACCGCAAACACTCCAATCAGGCCACAGGCCCCACTAGTGACACAGAACCACACACACACACACACACAGACACACACACACACACACACACACACACACACACACACACACACAAAGAGAGAGATAAACATGTATAAATGTATAAGAATTTGTGGATAAAATTATTATGAGATTATTCATAATCAAACGACTACACTACACAACCACTTCTTCCTTTTATTTACATATTATACAGATATTTAGAGATATTTACATTTTATTTACCCGCGTGCGTCTCTCTTCTCAAAGGTAGTGGATAGATATGAAAGGATAAAAGGGGAAAAGAATAAAATGCACGTCGGTTTTAAATTCGCAGGCTACCTGCGCTGAAGGCGTGGAAAACGAGCACGTGACGGAAAGGCTTCCGTACCCGATGGGTCCAAATCACATGCCCAGCAAAGTAGCCTTAAACCTGCACACAAAATGGAGACCATTTGACCCTTTAAAATCATACTACAACCAGACTTCCAGGCCCAAGAGGTCACACAGTCATGCCCAGCAAAGTAGCTCTGGGCCTGGGCACACTTCACGCAGTTTGACCCTTTAAATAATACTACAACCAGACTTCCAGGCACAAGAGGTCACACAGTCATGCACAGCAAAGTAGCTCTGGGCCTGGGCACACTTCATTCACTTTGTACCTTTAAATCATACTACTACTACTACCAGACTTCCAGGCCCAAGAGGTCACACAGTCATGCACAGCAAAGTAGCTCTGGGCCTGGGCACACTTCATTCACTTTGTACCTTTAAATCATACTGCTACTACTACCAGACTTCCAGGCCCAAGAGGTCAAACACAGTCATGCACAGCAAAGTAGCTCTGGGCCTGGGCACACTTCAATCACTTTGTGCCTTTAAATCATACTACTACTACCAGACTTCCAGGGCCAAGAGGTCACACAGTCATGCACAGCAAAGTAGCTCTGGGCCTGGGCACACTTCACGCAGTTTGACCCTTTAAATAATACTACAACCAGACACATACAGGTGCGCACATATACACATTCTTTTTAATTTCTTCACATCTGCAGACTAGAGTAAGCTGAGGGTATAGTGTTAAACCATGTACTACATAAACAGTATATAGTATATATACAGAGGATATAATGTTAAACCAGGTACTACATACAGAGTATATAGTTTGACCAAAAGTTCGTGCTGATCTTTGATCTCCTGGTTCTTCATCTCCAGCGCCACTTTCAGACTCAATGTCCTCCTCTATGGGCTGGTATAACACACACAGGAATCATCACTACAGCCAGTACAATGGAAAGGTGGGAATGTGTACCGAATGTGTACTGACGTTATAAGTGAAAGGTGGAGGTACTGGTGGATGTGTACTGACACTATAAGGGATCTCTACCTGCAGTGACAGTCTGAGCTTCTCAAGTTCTTCCTCCAGAGATTTCTTCTCCTGTTCACAGGCCATTTTCATATCTGCCAGAGCAAGTATCATTACTGCTGGATATAACACAGATTGTATATACTACATAATTACTGCTGAATATATAAAATATAATATATATAGTACTATACATATATTAGTATCACTTTTATTGGAGCCTAAAGGCTAACATTCATTATTAGTTATGTTAGTATTATTGCATTTCCATAGTACTTACTCTTGATGGACCTGTTATGCTCCTCCTCCTCCTGCTGTTTCTGCAGGAGCTCTGTCTCCTCCTGCTGATTGTGTTTCAGCATCTCCTGAAGAACCTGCAGCTCCTTCTGCTTCTGCAACCTCAACTCCTTCAGCTGCTCCAAGAAACTGTTATCCAACTCCTCCTTCTCACACCGCAAACACTCCAATCGGGCCACAGGCCCCACTAGTGACACAGAACCACACACACACACACACACACACACACACACACACACACACACAGACAAAGAGAGAGATAAACATGTATATATGTATAAGAATTTGTGGATAAAATTATTATGAGATTATTTATAATGAAACGACTACACTACACAACCACTTCTTCCTTTTATTTACATATTATACAGATATTTAGAGATATTAACATTTTATTTACCCGCGTGCGTCTCTCTTCTCCAAGGTAGCGGAGAGATATGAAGGGATAAAAGGGGAAAAGAATAAAATGCACGTCGGTTTTAAATTCGCAGGCTACCTGCGCTGAAGGCGTGGAAAACGAGCACGTGACGGAAAGGCTTCCGTACCCGATGGGTCCAAATCACATGCCCAGCAAAGTAGCCTTAAACCTGGACACACAATGGAGACCATTTGACCCTTTAAAATCATACTACAACCAGACTTCCAGGCCCAAGAGGTCAAACACAGTCATGCACAGCAAAGTAGCTCTGGGCATGGGCACACTTCAATCACTTTGTGCCTTTAAATCATACTACTACTACCAGACTTCCAGGGCCAAGAGGTCACACAGTCATGCACAGCAAAGTAGCTCTGGGCCTGGGCACACTTCACGCAGTTTGACCGTTTAAATAAAACTAGAAACAGACTTTCTGGCCCAAGAGGTCACACAGACATGCCCAGCAAGGTTGCTTTAAACGTGGGCACACTTCAGACCGTTTCACTCTTTAAATCATTCAAAGCACCACATTTCAAGGCCCAAGAGGTCACAGAATCATGCCCATCAAAGTAGCTCTGGGCCTGGGCACACTTCACGCAGTTTGACCCTTTAAATAATACTACAACCAGACACATACAGGTGCGCACATATACACAGATACACATTCTGTTTAAATTTCTTCACATCTGCAGACTAGAGTAAGCTGAGGGTATAGTGTTAAACCAGGTACTACATAAACAGTATATAGTATATATACAGAGGATATAGTGTTAAACCAGGTACTACATACAGAGTATATAGTATACATACAGAGTATATAGTTTGACCAAAAGATCGTGCTGATCTTTGATCTCCTGGTTCTTCATCTCCAGCGCCACTTTCAGACTCATAATGTCCTCCTCTATGGGCTGGTATAACACACACACGAATCATCACTACAGCCAGTACAATGGAAAGGTGGGAATGTGTACTGAATGTGTACTGACGTTATAAGTGAAAGGTGGAGGTACTGGTGGATGTGTACTGACACTATAAGGGATCTCTACCTGCAGTGACACTCTGAGCTTCTCAAGTTCTTCCTCCAGAGATTTCTTCTCCTGTTCACAGGCCATTTTCATATCTGCCAGAGCAAGTATCATTACTGCTGGATATAACACAGATTGTATATACTACATAATTACTACTGAATATATAAAATATAATATATATAGTACTATACATATATTAGTATCACTTTTATTGGAGCCTAAAGGCTAACATTCATTATTAGTTATGTTAGTATTATTGCATTTCCATAGTACTTACCCTTGAGGGACCTGTTATGCTCCTCCTCCTCCTGCTGTTTCTGCAGGAGCTCTGACTCCTCCTGCTGCTTGTGTTTCAGCATCTCCTGAAGAACCTGCAGCTCCTTCTGCTTCTGCAACCTCAACTCCTTCAGCTGCTCCAACAAACTGTTCTCCAACTCCTCCTTCTCACACCGCAAACACTCCAATCGGGCCACAGGCCCCACTAGTGACACAGAACCACACACACACACACACACACAGACACACACACACACACACACACAAAGAGAGAGATAAACATGTATAAATGTATAAGAATTTGTGGATAAAATTATTATGAGATTATTTATAATGAAACGACTACACTACACAACCACTTCTTCCTTTTATTTACATATTATACAGATATTTAGAGATATTTACATTTTATTTACCCGCGTGCGTCTCTCTTCTCCAAGGTAGCGGAGAGATATGAAGGGATAAAAGGGGAAAAGAATAAAATGCACGTCGGTTTTAAATTCGCAGGCTACCTGCGCTGAAGGCGTGGAAAACGAGCACGTGACGGAAAGGCTTCCGTACCCGATGGGTCCAAATCACATGCCCAGCAAAGTAGCCTTAAACCTGGACACACAATGGAGACCATTTGACCCTTTAAAATCATACTACAACCAGACTTCCAGGCCCAAGAGGTCACACAGTCATGCCCAGCAAAGTAGCTCTGGGCCTGGGCACACTTCACGCAGTTTGACCCTTTAAATAATACTACAACCAGACTTCCAGGCCCAAGAGGTCACACAGTCATGCACAGCAAAGTAGCTCTGGGCCTGGGCACACTTCATTCACTTTGTACCTTTAAATCATACTACTACTACTACCAGACTTCCAGGCCCAAGAGGTCACACAGTCATGCACAGCAAAGTAGCTCTGGGCCTGGGCACACTTCATTCACTTTGTACCTTTAAATCATACTGCTACTACTACCAGACTTCCAGGCCCAAGAGGTCAAACACAGTCATGCACAGCAAAGTAGCTCTGGGCCTGGGCACACTTCAATCACTTTGTGCCTTTAAATCATACTACTACTACCAGACTTCCAGGGCCAAGAGGTCACACAGTCATGCACAGCAAAGTAGCTCTGGGCCTGGGCACACTTCACGCAGTTTGACCATTTAAATAAAACTAGAAACAGACTTCCTGGCCCAAGAGGTCACACAGTCATGCCCATCAAAGTAGCTCTGGGCCTGGGCACACTTCACGCAGTTTGACCCTTTAAATAATACTACAACCAGACACATACAGGTGCGCACATATACACATTCTTTTTAATTTCTTCACATCTGCAGACTAGAGTAAGCTGAGGGTATAGTGTTAAACCATGTACTACATAAACAGTATATAGTATATATACAGAGGATATAATGTTAAACCAGGTACTACATACAGAGTATATAGTTTGACCAAAAGTTCGTGCTGATCTTTGATCTCCTGGTTCTTCATCTCCAGCGCCACTTTCAGACTCAATGTCCTCCTCTATGGGCTGGTATAACACACACACGAATCATCACTACAGCCAGTACAATGGAAAGGTGGGAATGTGTACCGAATGTGTACTGACGTTATAAGTGAAAGGTGGAGGTACTGGTGGATGTGTACTGACACTATAAGGGATCTCTACCTGCAGTGACAGTCTGAGCTTCTCAAGTTCTTCCTCCAGAGATTTCTTCTCCTGTTCACAGGCCATTTTCATATCTGCCAGAGCAAGTATCATTACTGCTGGACATAACACAGATTGTATATACTACATAATTACTACTGAATATATAAAATATAATATATATAGTACTATACATATATTAGTATCACTTGTATTGGAGCCTAAAGGCTAACATTCATTATTAGTTATGTTAGTATTATTGCATTTCCATAGTACTTACTCTTGATGGACCTGTTATGCTCCTCCTCCTCCTGCTGTTTCTGCAGGAGCTCTGTCTCCTCTTGCTGCTTGTGTTTCAGCATCTCCTGAAGAACCTGCAGCTCCTACTGCTTCTGCAACCTCAACTCCTTCAGCTGCTCCAACATATTGTTCTCCAACTCCTCCTTCTCACACCGCAAACACTCCAATCGGGCCACATGCCCCACTAGTGACACAGAACCACACACACACACACAGAGAGAGAGATAAACATGTATAAATGTATAAGAATTTGTGGATAAAATTACTATGAGATTATTTATAATCAAATGACTACACTACACAACCACATCTTCCTTTTATTTACATATTATACAGATATTTAGAGATATTTACATTTTATTTACAAGCGTGCGTCTCTCTTCTCCAAGGTAGCGGAGAGATATGAAAGGATAAAAGGGGAAAAGAATAAAATGCACGTCGGTTTTAAATTCGCAGGCAACCTGCGCTGAAGGCGTGGAAAACGAGCACGTGACGGAAAGGCTTCCGTACCCGATGGGTCCAAATCACATGCCCAGCAAAGTAGCCTTAAACCTGGACACACAATGGAGACCATTTGACCCTTTAAAATCATACTACAACCAGACTTCCAGGCCCAAGAGGTCACACAGTCATGCCCAGCAAAGTAGCTCTGGGCCTGGGCACACTTCACGCAGTTTGACCGTTTAAATAAAACTAAACCAGACACATACAGGTGCGCACATATACACAGATACACATTCTGTTTAATTTCTTCACATCTGCAGACTAGAGTAAGCTGAGGGTATAGTGTTAAACCAGGTACTACATAAACAGTATATAGTATATATACAGAGGATATAATGTTAAACCAGGTACTACATACAGAGTATATAGTTTGATCAAAACATCGTGCTGATCTTTGATCTCCTGGTTCTTCATCTCCAGCGCCACTTTCAGACTCATCATGTCCTCCACTATGGGCTGGTATAACACACACACGAATCATCACTACAGCCAGTACAATGGAAAGGTGGGAATGTGTACTGAATGTGTACTGACGTTATAAGTGAAAGGTGGAGGTACTGGTGGATGTGTACTGACACTATAAGGGATCTCTACCTGCAGTGACAGTCTGAGCTTCTCAAGTTCTTCCTTCAGAGATTTCTTCTCGTGTTCACAGGCCATTTTGATATCTGCCAGAGCAAGTATCATTACTCCTGGATATAACACAGATTGTATATACTACATAATATCTACTGAATATATAAAATATAATATATATAGTACTATACATATATTAGTATCACTTTTATTGGAGCCTAAAGGCTAACATTCATTATTAGTTATGTTAGTATTATTGCATTTCCATAGTACTTACTCTTGATGGACCTGTTATGCTCCTCCTCCTCCTGCTGTTTCTGCAGGAGCTCTGTCTCCTCCTGCTGCTTGTGTTTCAGCATCTCCTGAAGAACCTGCAGCTCCTTCTGCTTCTGCAACCTCAACTCCTTCGGCTGCTCCAACAAACTGTTCTCCAACTCCTCCTTCTCACACCGCAAACACTCCAATCGGACCACAGGCCCCATTAGTGACACAGAACCACACACACACACAGACACACACACACACACACAGAGAGAGATAAACATGTATAAATGTATAAGAATTTGTGGATAAAATTATTATGAGATTATTTATAATCAAACGACTACACTACACAACCACTTCTTCCTTTTATTTACATATTATACAGATATTTACATTTTATTTACCCGCGTGCGTCTCTCTTCTCCAAGGTAGCGGAGAGATATGAAAGGATAAAAGGGGAAAAGAATAAAATGCACGTCGGTTTTAAATTCGCAGGCTACCTGCGCTGAAGGCGTGGAAAACGAGCACGTGACGGAAAGGCTTCCGTACCCGATGGGTCCAAATCACATGCCCAGCAAAGTAGCCTTAAACCTGCACACACAATGGAGACCATTTGACCCTTTAAAATCATACTACAACCAGACTTCCAGGCCCAAGAGGTCACACAGTCATGCCCAGCAAAGTAGCTCTGGGCCTGGGCACACTTCACGCAGTTTGACCCTTTAAATAATACTACAACCAGACTTCCAGGCACAAGAGGTCACACAATCATGCACAGCAAAGTAGCTTTGGGCCTGGGCACACTTCATTCACTTTGTACCTTTAAATCATACTACTACTACTACCAGACTTCCAGGCCCAAGAGGTCACACAGTCATGCACAGCAAAGTAGCTCTGGGCCTGGGCACACTTCAATCACTTTGTGCCTTTAAATCATACTACTACTACCACCAGACTTCCAGGGCCAAGAGGTCACACAGTCATGCACAGCAAAGTAGCTCTGGGCCTGGGCACACTTCATGCAGTTTGACCCTTTAAATAATACTACAACCAGACACATACAGGTGCACACATATACACAGATACACATTCTGTTTAATTTCTTCACATCTGCAGACTAGAGAAAGCTGAGGGTATAGTGTTAAACCAGGTACTACATAAACAGTATATAGTATATATACAGAGGATATAGTGTTAAACCAGGTACTACATACAGAGTATATAGTATACATACAGAGTATATAGTTTGACCAAAAGATCGTGCTGATCTTTGATCTCCTGGTTCTTCATCTCCAGCGCCACTTTCAGACTCATAATGTCCTCCTCTATGGGCTGGTATAACACACACACGAATCATCACTACAGCCAGTACAATGGAAAGGTGGGAATGTGTACTGAATGTGTACTGACGTTATAAGTGAAAGGTGGAGGTACTGGTGGATGTGTACTGACACTATAAGGGATCTCTACCTGCAGTGACAGTCTGTGCTTCTCAAGTTCTTCCTCCAGAGATTTCTTCTCCTGTTCACAGGCCATTTTCATATCTGCCAGAGCAAGTATCATTACTGCTGGATATAACACAGATAGTATATACTACATAATTCACTTCTTCCTTTTATTTACATATTATACAGATATTTACAGATATTTACATTTTATTTACCCGCGTGCGTCTCTCTTCTCCAAGGTAGCGGAGAGATATGAAAGGATAAAAGGGGAAAAGAATAAAATGCACGTCGGTTTTAAATTCGCAGGCTACCTGCGCTGAAGGCGTGGAAAACGAGCACGTGACGGAAAAGCTTCCGTACCCGATGGGTCCAATTCACATGCCAAGCAAAGTAGCCTTAAACCTGGACACACAATGGAGACCATTTGACCCTTTAAAATCATACTACAACCAGACTTCCAGGCCCAAGAGGTCACACAGTCATGCCCAGCAAAGTAGCTCTGGGCATGGGCACACTTCACGCAGTTTGACCGTTTAAATAAAAGTAGAAACAGACTTCCTGGCCCAAGAGGTCACACAGTCATGCCCAGCAAGGATGCTTTAAACGTGGGCACAATTCAGACCGTTTCACTCTTTAAATCATTCAAAGCACCACATTTCAAGGCCCAAGAGGTCACAGAATAATGCCCATCAAAGTAGCTCTGGGCCTGGGCACACTTCATGCAGTTTGACCCTTTAAATAATACTACAACCAGACACATACAGGTGCGCACATATACACAGATACACATTCTGTTTAATTTCTTCACATCTGCAGACTAGAGTAAGCTGAGGGTATAGTGTTAAACCAGGTACTACATAAACAGTATATAGTATATATACAGAGGATATAATGTTAAACCAGGTACTACATACAGAGTATATAGTTTGACCAAAAGATCGTGCTGATCTTTGATCTCCTGGTTCTTCATCTCCAGCGCCACTTTCAGACTCATAATGTCCTCCTCTATGGGCTGGTATAACCCACACACACGAATCATCACTACAGCCAGTACAATGGAAAGGTGGGAATGTGTACTGAATGTGTACTGATGTTATAAGTGAAAGGTGGAGGTACTGGTGGATGTGTACTGACACTATAAGGGATCTCTACCTGCAGTGACAGTCTGAGCTTCTCAAGTTGTTCCTCCAGAGATTTCTTCTCCTGTTCACAGGCCATTTTCATATCTGCCAGAGCAAGTATCATTACTGCTGGATATAACACAGATTGTATATACTACATAATTACTACTGAATATATAAAATATAATATATATAGTACTATACATATATTAGTATCACTTTTATTGGAGCCTAAAGGCTAACATTCATTATTAGTTATGTTAGTATTATTGCATTTCCATAGTACTTACCCTTGAGGGACCTGTTATGCTCCTCCTCCTCCTGCTGTTTCTGCAGGAGCTCTGTCTCCTCCTGCTGCTTGTGTTTCAGCATCTCCTGAAGAACCTGCAGCTCCTTCTGCTTCTGCAACCTCAACTCCTTCAGCTGCTCCAACAAACTGTTCTCCAACTCCTCCTTCTCACACCGCAAACACTCCAATCGGGCCACAGGCCCCACTAGTGACACAGAACCACACACACACACACACACACAGACACACACACACACACACACACACACACACACACAAAGAGAGAGATAAACATGTATAAAAGTATAAGAATTTGTGGATAAAATTATTATGAGATTATTCATAATCAAACGACTACACTACACAACCACTTCTTCCTTTTATTTACATATTATACAGATATTTAGAGATATTTACATTTTATTTACCCGCGTGCGTCTCTCTTCTCCAAGGTAGCGGAGAGATATGAAAGGATAAAAGGGGAAAAGAATAAAATGCACGTCGGTTTTAAATTCGCAGGCTACCTGCGCTGAAGGCGTGGAAAACGAGCACGTGACGGAAAAGCTTCCGTACCCGATGGGTCCAATTCAGATGCCAAGCAAAGTAGCCTTAAACCTGGACACACAATGGAGACCATTTGACCCTTTAAAATCATACTACAACCAGACTTCCAGGCCCAAGAGGTCACACAGTCATGCCCAGCAAAGTAGCTCTGGGCCTGGGCACACTTCACGCAGTTTGACCGTTTAAATAAAAGTAGAAACAGACTTCCTGGCCCAAGAGGTCACACAGTCATGCCCAGCAAGGATGCTTTAAACGTGGGCACACTTCAGACCGTTTCACTCTTTAAATCATTCAAAGCACCACATTTCAAGGCCCAAGAGGTCACAGAATCATGCCCATCAAAGTAGCTCTGCGCCTGGGCACACTTCACGCAGTTTGACCCTTTAAATAATACTACAACCAGACACATACAGGTGCGCACATATACACAGATACACATTCTGTTTAATTTCTTCACATCTGCAGACTAGAGTAAGCTGAGGGTATAGTGTTAAACCAGGTACTACATAAACAGTATATAGTATATATACAGAGGATATAGTGTTAAACCAGGTACTACATACAGAGTATATAGTATACATACAGAGTATATAGTTTGACCAAAAGATCGTGCTGATCTTTGATCTCCTGGTTCTTCATCTCCAGCGCCACTTTCAGACTCATAATGTCCTCCTCTATGGGCTGGTATAACACACACACGAATCATCACTACAGCCAGTACAATGGAAAGGTGGGAATGTGTACTGAATGTGTACTGACGTTATAAGTGAAAGGTGGAGGTACTGGTGGATGTCTATTGACACTATAAGGGATCTCTACCTGCAGTGACAGTCTGAGCTTCTCAAGTTCTTCCTCCAGAGATTTCTTCTCCTGTTCACAGGCCATTTTCATATCTGCCAGAGCAAGTATCATTACTGCTGGATATAACACAGATTGTATATACTACATAATTACTACTGAATATATAAAATATAATATATATAGTACTATACATCTATTAGTATCACTTTTATTGGAGCCTAAAGGCTAACATTCATTATTAATTATGTTAGTATTATTGCATTTCCATAGTACTTACTCTTGATGGACCTGTTATGCTCCTCCTCCTCCTGCTGTTTCTGCAGGAGCTCTATCTCCTCCTGCTGCTTGTGTTTCAGCATCTCGTGAAGAACCTGCAGCTCCTTCTGCTTCTGCAACCTCAACTCCTTCAGCTGCTCCAACAAACTGTTCTCCAACTCCTCCTTCTCACACCGCAAACACTCCAATCGGGCCACAGGCCCCACTAGTGACACAGAACCACACACACACACACACACACAAAGAGAGAGATAAACATGTATAAATGTATAAGAATTTGTGGATAAAATTATTATGAGATTATTCATAATCAAACGACTACACTACACAACCACTTCTTCCTTTTATTTACATATTATACAGATATTTACAGATATTTACATTTTATTTACCCGCGTGCGTCTCTCTTCTCCAAGGTAGCGGAGAGATATGAAAGGATAAAAGGGGAAAAGAATAAAATGCACGTCGGTTTTAAATTCGCAGGCTACATGCGCTGAAGGCGTGGAAAACGAGCACGTGACGGAAAGGCTTCCGTACCCGATGGGTCCAAATCACATGCCCAGCAAAGTAGCCTTAAACCTGGACACACAATGGAGACCATTTGACCCTTTAAAATCATACTACAACCAGACTTCCAGGCCCAAGAGGTCACACAGTCATGCACAGCAAAGTAGCTCTGGGCCTGGGCACACTTCACGCAGTTTGACCGTTTAAATAAAAGTAGAAACAGACTTCCTGGCCCAAGAGGTCACACAGTCATGCCCAGCAAGGATGCTTTAAACGTGGGCACACTTCAGACCGTTTCACTCTTTAAATCATTCAAAGCACCACATTTCAAGGCCCAAGAGGTCACAGAATCATGCCCATCAAAGTAGCTCTGCGCCTGGGCACACTTCACGCAGTATGAACCTTTAAATAATACTACAACCAGACACATACAGGTGCGCACATATACACAGATACACATTCTGTTTAATTTCTTCACATCTGCAGACTAGAGTAAGCTGAGGGTATAGTGTTAAACCAGGTACTACATAAACAGTATATAGTATATATACAGAGGATATAGTGTTAAACCAGGTACTACATACAGAGTATATAGTATACATACAGAGTATATAGTTTGACCAAAAGATCGTGCTGATCTTTGATCTCCTGGTTCTTCATCTCCAGTGCCACTTTCAGACTCATAATGTCCTCCTCTATGGGCTGGTATAACACACACACGAATCATCACTACAGCCAGTACAATGGAAAGGTGGGAATGTGTACTGAATGTGTACTGACGTTATAAGTGAAAGGTGGAGGTACTGGTGGATGTGTACTGACACTAGAAGGGATCTCTACCTGCAGTGACAGTCTGAGCTTCTCAAGTTCTTCCTCCAGAGATTTCTTCTCCTGTTCACTGGCCATTTTCATATCTGCCAGAGCAAGTATCATTACTGCTGGATATAACACAGATTGTATATACTACATAATTACTACTGAATATATAAAATATAATATATATAGTACTATACATATATTAGTATCACTTTTATTGGAGCCTAAAGGCTAACATTCATTATTAGTTATGTTAGTATTATTGCATTTCCATAGTACTTACTCTTGATGGACCTGTTATGCTCCTCCTCCTCCTGCTGTTTCTGCAGGAGCTCTGTCTCCTCCTGCTGCTTGTGTTTCAGCATCTCCTGAAGAACCTGCAGCTCCTTCTGCTTCTGCAACCTCAACTCCTTCAGCTGCTCCAACAAACTGTTCTCCAACTCCTCCTTCTTACACCGCAAACACTCCAATCGGGCCACAGGCCCCACTAGTGACACAGAACCACACACACACACACACACACACACACACACACACACACACACACACACACACACACACACAGAGAGAGATAAACATGTATAAATGTATAAGAATATGAGGATAAAATTATTATGAGATTATTTATAATCAAACGACTACACTATACAACCACTTCTTCCTTTTATTTAGATATTATACAGATATGTACAGATATTTACATTTTATTTACCCGCGTGCGTCTCTCTTCTCCAAGGTAGTGGAGAGATATGAAAGGATAAAAGGGGAAAAGAATAAAATGCACGTCGGTTTTAAATTCGCAGGCTACCTGCGCTGAAGGCGTGGAAAACGAGCACGTAACGGACAGGCTTCCGTACCCGATGGGTCCAAATCACATGCCCAGCAAAGTAGCCTTAAACCTGGACACACAATGGAGACCATTTGACCCTTTAAAATCATACTACAACCAGACTTCCAGGCCCAAGAGGTCACACAGTCATGCCCAGCAAAGTAGCTCTGGGCCTGGGCACACTTCACGCAGTTTGACCCTTTAACCAAAACTAGAAACAGACCTGCAAGCCCAGGAGCTCACAGAATCATACCCAGTAAAGTAGCTAGCTAGCTTTCAGCTCAGTAACCGTAGCTAGCTATCTAGCTATCAGCTCAGTAAACCATACAATCAAATGTCCACCAAGCATTTAAACCGCAAGCATTTAAACCACTAGATACCGCTAGTTACCGGCTGCACGGTTAACAGTGCAAAGCCATTACCAAGCTACCTAGCTAGCTAGCTAGCTACCGGAAGCACTTTTAACAGTGCAAAGTCAGTAGCTAGCTAGTAGTAGCTACTGTAGCTAGCTAGCTAGCTACTGACTTTGCACTGTTAACCTTGCAGCCGGTAGCTCGCTAGCTAGCTAGCAGCTCAGTAACCGTACAAATTCGCCTGCTGCTGAAAACTGTCAAGTTGTATTTATAGCTTTCGTTTTAGTTCTCTCAGCTTACTTATTTGGTTTTTTTGTGTGTGTGTTTTTTTCAGGGAAGTTTAATAATTTCTTAGAAATCTTGGAACATTTTGCCAGTTGGCATCTAGGAAAGCCTTTCTGCCCACAGACAATAAACACAAGCCAGAATTCCTCAAACAGGAATGAATCTACTAATTTAGTAACATTTCAGGCACATGAGTGGAGGAACTAGCAAATTCTAAATGATGAAATCGAAGCTGATAAAAATCCATGAAAATATAAACTGGTCATGAAAAAATGCTTGTGAATTGAAAATGTAAGTGATAGGATTAAAACAGTCTTGATTTGATATATTTTTAAAAATCAAATATCAAGTTTGATCATTCATGACCAAGGGAGTTTCTATGAGGGTGTAAACAACAAATGCATGTGAACTAAATACTACAGTGGTATATAATTAAATAATTGGAATAACTTTGTGTCACGTCATTTAACGTTTAACTCAAGCCGTTTGTGTTACCGGACTCTTTTATCACTTAACATTAGTAACTGTTTTAGTTGCCTTGTTTATCCAATAACATTCATTAATTAATCAATCCATGGTTTAACCCAAGCAATTTTCGTTACTTCCGCCTCTCGACGCAAAAATGTCAATCAGAACGTTGCGCCCGCAAACTTCAAATAAACGATAAATAAGGCAAGTAATAAAAATGGATAAAGTTGAAAGATAAGTTGATTAAACTTGAGTCAAATAAAACTACTTATCAGTCAAAACGTCAATTCATATGCATTTTATTGACTCAAAATTTAATTTACGTGCATTTTAATCAGCCATATTTTTGGTGTATAGACCTGAGTTTTGTCGTTGAAGAGAATAAAAGAATCCGTCGTGTAAACTTACGCCATCTGCAGGCTGAGATGGTGTTGGGTTGACCCGGATGTGACGTTTGCCAAGCTGATGACATATCACGATATTAATTGTGAGATTTCCTTACCATCTTTGCTCTTCGCAGAAGGGCACAGTGCGGTTTACAGGGCACAGTTTGACCCTTTAAATAATACTACAACCAGACTTCCAGGCACAAGAGGTCACACAGTCATGCCCAGCAAGGTTGCTTTAAACGTGGGCACACTTCAGACCGTTTCACTCTTTAAATCGTTCAAAGCACCAGATTTCAAGGCCCAAGAGGTCACAGAATCATGCCCAGCAAAGTAGCTCTGGGCCTGGGCACACTTCATGCAGTTTGACCCTTTAAATAATACTACAACCAGACTTCCATGCACAAGAGGTCACACAGTCATGCCCAGCAAAGTAGCTCTGGGCCTGGGCACACTTCATGCAGTTTGACCCTTTAAATAATACTACAACCAGACTTCCAGGCACAAGAGGTCACACAGTCATGCACAGCAAAGTAGTGCTGGGCCAGGGCACACTTCATGTACTTTGTGCCTTTAAATAATACTACAACCAGACTTCCAAGCCGAAGAGGTCACAGAGTCATGCCCAGCAAAGTCGCTATGGGCCTGGGCAGACCATGCAATTTGACCCTTTAACCAAAACTAGAAACAGAACTCAAAGCCCAGGAGGTCACAGAATCATGCCCATCAAAGTAGCTCTGGGCCTGTGTACACTTCAGGCCATTTCACCTTTTATATAATGGAAACACCAGACCTCCAGGCCCAAGAGGTCACACAGCCATGCCCAGAAAAGTAACTCTGGGCCTATACACACTTCACGCAGTTTAAATAAAACTAGAAACAGACTTCCTGGCCCAAGAGGTCACACAGTCATGCCCAGCAAAGTAGCCTTAAACCTGGACACACAATGGAGACCATTTGACCCTTTAAAATTATACTACAACCAGACTTCCAGGCCCAAGAGGTCACACAGTCATGCCCAGCAAAGTAGCTCTGGGCCTGGGCACACTTCAATCACTTTGTGCCTTTAAATCATACTACTACTACCACCAGACTTCCAGGGCCAAGAGGTCACACAGTCATGCACAGCAAAGTAGCTCTGGGCCTGGGCACACATCATGCAGTTTGACCCTTTAAATAATACTACAACCAGACACATACAGGTGCACACATATACACAGATACACATTCTGTTTAATTTCTTCACATCTGCAGACTAGAGTAAGCTGAGGGTATAGTGTTAAACCAGGTACTACATAAACAGTATATAGTATATATACAGAGGATATAGTGTTAAACCAGGTACTACATACAGAGTATATAGTATACATACAGAGAATATAGTTTGACCAAAAGATCGTGCTGATCTTTGATCTCCTGGTTCTTCATCTCCAGCGCCACTTTCAGACTCATAATGTCGTCCTCTATGGGCTGGTATAACACACACACACGAATCATCACTACAGCCAGTACAATGGAAAGGTGGGAATGTGTACTGAATGTGTACTGACGTTATAAGTGAAAGGTGGAGGTACTGGTGGATGTGTACTGACACTATAAGGGATCTCTACCTGCAGTGACAGTCTGAGCTTCTCAAGTTCTTCCTCCAGAGATTTCTTCTCCTGTTCACAGGCCATTTTCATATCTGCCAGAGCAAGTATCATTACTGCTGGATATAACATAGATTGTATATACTACATAATTACTACTGAATATATAAAATATAATATATATAGTACTATACATATATTAGTATCACTTTTATTGGAGCCTAAAGGCTAGCATTCATTATTAGTTATGTTAGTATTATTGCATTTCCATAGTACTTACTCTTGATGGACCTGTTATGCTCCTCCTCCTCCTGCTGTTTCTGCAGGAGCTCTGTCTCCTCCTGCTGCTTGTGTTTCAGCATCTCCTGAAGAACCTGCAGCTCCTTCTGCTTCTGCAACCTCAACTCCTTCAGCTGCTCCAACAAACTGTTCTCCAACTCCTCCTTCTCACACCGCAAACACTCCAATCGGGTCACAGGCCCCACTAGTGACACAGAACCACACACACACACAGACACAGACACACACACACACACACACACACACACACACACACACACACACACACACACACACACACACACACAGAGAGAGAGATAAACATGTATAAATGTATAAGAATTTGTGGATAAAATTATTATGAGATTATTTATAATCAAACGACTACACTACACAACCACATCTTCCTTTTATTTACATATTATACAGATATTTAGAGATATTTACATTTTATTTACCCGCGTGCGTCTCTCTTCTCCAAGGTAGCGGAGAGATATGAAAGGATAAAAGGGGAAAAGAATAAAATGCACGTCGGTTTTAAATTCGCAGGCTACCTGCGCTGAAGGCGTGGAAAACGAGCACGTGACGGAAAGGCTTCCGTACCCGATGGGTCCAAATCACATGCCCAGCAAAGTAGACTTAAACCTGGATACACAATGGAGACCATTTGACCCTTTAAAATCATACTACAAGCAGACTTCCAGGCCCAAGAGGTCACACAGCCATGCCCAGCAAAGTAGCTCTGGGCCTGGGCACACTTTACGCAGTTTGACCGTTTAAATAAAACTAGAAACAGACTTCCTGGCCCAAGAGGTCACACAGTCATGCCCAGCAAGGTTGCTTTAAACGTGGGCACACTTCAGACCGTTTCACTCTTTAAATCATTCAAAGCACCACATTTCAAGGCCCAAGAGGTCACAGAATCATGCCCATCAAAGTAGCTCTGGGCCTGGGCACACTTCACGCAGTTTGACCCTTTAAATAATACTACAACCAGACACATACAGGTGCGCACATATACACAGATACACATTCTGTTTAATTTCTTCACATCTGCAGACTAGAGTAAGCTGAGGGTATAGTGTTAAACCAGGTACTACATAAACAGTATATAGTATATATACAGAGGATATAATGTTAAACCAGGTACTACATACAGAGTATATAGTTTGACCAAAAGATCGTGCTGATCTTTGATCTCCTGGTTCTTCATCTCCAGCGCCACTTTCAGACTCATAATGTCCTCCTCTATGGGCTGGTATAACACACACACGAATCATCACTACAGCCAGTACAATGGAAAGGTGGGAATGTGTACTGAATGTGTACTGACGTTATAAGTGAAAGGTGGAGGTACTGGTGGATGTGTACTGACACTATAAGGGATCTCTACCTGCAGTGACAGTCTGAGCTTCTCAAGTTCTTCCTCCAGAGATTTCTTCTCCTGTTCACAGGCCATTTTCATATCTGCCAGAGCAAGTATCATTACTGCTGGATATAACACAGATTGTATATACTACATAATTACTACTGAATATATAAAATATAATATATATAGTACTATACATATATTAGTATCACTTTTATTGGAGCCTAAAGGCTAACATTCATTATTAGTTATGTTAGTATTATTGCATTTCCATAGTACTTACTCTTAATGGACCTGTTATGCTCCTCCTCCTCCTGCTGTTTCTGCAGGAGCTCTGTCTCCTCCTGCTGCTTGTGTTTCAGCATCTCCTGAAGAACCTGCAGCTCCTTCTGCTTCTGCAACCTCAACTCCTTCAGTTGCTCCAACAAACTGTTCTCCAACTCCTCTTTCTCACTCCGCAAACACTCCAATCGGGCCACAGGCCCCACTAGTGACACAGAACCACACACAAACACACACACACACACACACACACACACACACACACACACACACACACACACACACACACAAAGAGAGAGATAAACATGTATAAATGTATAAGAATTTGTGGATAAAATTATTATGAGATTATTCATAATCAAACGACTACACTACACAACCACTTCTTCCTTTTATTTACATATTATACAGATATTTACAGATATTTACATTTTATTTACCCGCGTGCGTCTCTCTTCTCCAAGGTAGCGGAGAGATATGAAAGGATAAAAGGGGAAAAGAATAAAATGCACGTCGGTTTTAAATTCGCAGGCTACCTGCGCTGAAGGCGTGGAAAACGAGCACGTGACGGAAAGGCTTCCGTACCCGATGGGTCCAAATCACATGCCCAGCAAAGTAGCCTTAAACCTGGACACACAATGGAGACCATTTGACCCTTTAAAATCATACTACAACCAGACTTCCAGGCCCAAGAGGTCACACAGTCATGCCCAGCAAAGTAGCTCTGGGCCTGGGCACACTTCACGCAGTTTGACCCTTTAAATAATACTACAACCAGACTTCCAGGCACAAGAGGTCACACAGTCATGCACAGCAAAGTAGCTCTGGGCCTGGGCACATTTCATTCACTTTGTACCTTTAAATCATACTACTACTACTACCAGACTTCCAGGCCCAAGAGGTCACACAGTCATGCACAGCAAAGTAGCTCTGGGCCTGGGCACACTTCATTCACTTTGTGCCTTTAAATCATACTACTACTACCAGACTTCCAGGGCCAAGAGGTCACACAGTCATGCACAGCAAAGTAGCTCCGGGACTGGGTACACTTCACGCAGTTTGACCATTTAAATAAAACTAGAAACAGACTTCCTGGCCCAAGAGGTCACACAGTCATGCCCATCAAAGTAGCTCTGGGCCTGGGCACACTTCACGCAGTTTGACCCTTTAAATAATATTACAACCAGACACATACAGGTGCGCACAAATACACATTCTTTTTAATTTCTTCACATCTGCAGACTAGAGTAAGCTGAGGGTATAGTGTTAAACCATGTACTACATAAACAGTATATAGTATATATACAGAGGATATAATGTTAAACCAGGTACTACATACAGAGTATATAGTTTGACCAAAAGTTCGTGCTGATCTTTGATCTCCTGGTTCTTAATCTCCAGCGCCACTTTCAGACTCAATGTCGTCCTCTATGGGCTGGTATAACACACACACGAATCATCACTACAGCCAGTACAATGGAAAGGTGGGAATGTGTACCGAATGTGTACTGACGTTATAAGTGAAAGGTGGAGGTACTGGTGGATGTGTACTGACACTATAAGGGATCTCTACCTGCAGTGACAGTCTGAGCTTCTCAAGTTCTTCCTCCAGAGATTTCTTCTCCTGTTCACAGGCCATTTTCATATCTGCCAGAGCAAGTATCATTACTGCTGGACATAACACAGATTGTATATACTACATAATTACTACTGAATATATAAAATATAATATATATAGTACTATACATATATTAGTATCACTTTTATTGTAGCCTAAAGGCTAACATTCATTATTAGTTATGTTAGTATTATTGCATTTCCATAGTACTTACTCTTGATGGACCTGTTATGCTCCTCCTCCTCCTGCTGTTTCTGCAGGAGCTCTGTCTCCTCTTGCTGCTTGTGTTTCAGCATCTCCTGAAGAACCTGCAGCTCCTTCTGCTTCTGCAACCTCAACTCCTTCGGCTGCTCCAACATATTGTTCTCCAACTCCTCCTTCTCACACCGCAAACACTCCAATCGGGCCACATGCCCCACTAGTGACACAGAACCACACACACACACACACACACAGACACACACACACACACACAGAGAGAGAGATAAACATGTATAAATGTATAAGAATTTGTGGATAAAATTACTATGAGATTATTTATAATCAAACGACTACACTACACAACCACATCTTCCTTTTATTTACATATTATACAGATATTTAGAGATATTTACATTTTATTTACAAGCGTGCGTCTCTCTTCTCCAAGGTAGCGGAGAGATATGAAAGGATAAAAGGGGAAAAGAATAAAATGCACGCCGGTTTTAAATTCGCAGGCAACCTGCGCTGAAGGCGTGGAAAACGAGCACGTGACGGAAAGGCTTCCGTACCCGATGGGTCCAAATCACATGCCCAGCAAAGTAGCCTTAAACCTGGACACACAATGGAGACCATTTGACCCTTTAAAATCATACTACAACCAGACTTCCAGGCCCAAGAGGTCATACAGTCATGCCCAGCAAAGTAGCTCTGGGCCTGGGCACACTTCACGCAGTTTGACCCTTTAAATAATACTACAACCAGACACATACAGGTGCGCACATATACACAGATACACATTCTGTTTAATTTATTCACATCTGCAGACTAGAGTAAGCTGAGGGTATAGTGTTAAACCAGGTACTACATAAACAGTATATAGTATATATACAGAGGATATAATGTTAAACCAGGTACTACATACAGAGTATATAGTTTGACCAAAAGATCGTGCTGATCTTTGATCTCCTGGTTCTTCATCTCCAGCGCCACTTTCAGACTCATAATGTCCTCCTCTATGGGCTGGTATAACACACACACGAATCATCACTACAGCCAGTACAATGGAAAGGTGGGAATGTGTACTGAATGTGTACTGACGTTATAAGTGAAAGGTGGAGCTACTGGTGGATGTGTACTGACACTATAAGGGATCTCTACCTGCAGTGACAGTCTGAGCTTCTCAAGTTCTTCCTCCAGAGATTTCTTCTCCTGTTCACAGGCCATTTTCATATCTACCAGAGCAAGTATCATTACTGCTGGATATAACACAGATTGTATATACTACATAATTACTACTGAATATATAAAATATAATATATATAGTACTATACATATATTAGTATCACTTTTATTGGAGCCTAAAGGCTAACATTCATTATTAGTTATGTTAGTATTATTGCATTTCCATAGTACTTACTCTTGATGGACCTGTTATGCTCCTCCTCCTCCTGCTGTTTCTGCAGGAGCTCTGTCTCCTCTTGCTGCTTGTGTTTCAGCATCTCCTGAAGAACCTGCAGCTCTTTCTGCTTCTGCAACCTCAACTCCTTCAGCTGCTCCAACAAATTGTTCTCCAACTCCTCCTTCTCACACCGCAAACACTCCAATCGGGCCACAGGCCCCACTAGTGACACAGAACCACACACACACACACACAGACACACACACACACACACACAGAGAGAGAGATAAACATGTATAAATGTATAAGAATTTGTGGATAAAATTACTATGAGATTATTTATAATCAAACGACTACACTATACAACCACATCTTCCTTTTATTTACATATTATACAGACATTTAGAGATATTTACATTTTATTTACCCGCGTGCGTCTCTCTTCTCCAAGGTAGCGGAGAGATATGAAAGGATAAAAGGGGAAAAGAATAAAATGCACGTCGGTTTTAAATTCGCAGGCTACCTGCGCTGAAGGCGTGGAAAACGAGCACGTGACGGAAAGGCTTCCGTACCCGATGGGTCCAAATCACATGCCAAGCAAAGTAGCCTTAAACCTGGACACACAATGGAGACCATTTGACCCTTTAAAATCATACTACAACCAGACTTCCAGGCCCAAGAGGTCACACAGTCATGCCCAGCAAAGTAGCTCTGGGCATGGGCACACTTCACACAGTTTGACCGTTTAAATAAAAGTAGAAACAGACTTCCTGGCCCAAGAGGTCACACAGTCATGCCCAGCAAGGATGCTTTAAACGTGGGCACACTTCAGACCGTTTCACTCTTTAAATCATTCAAAGCACCACATTTCAAGGCCCAAGAGGTCACAGAATCATGCCCATCAAAGTAGCTCTGGGCCTGGGCACACTTCATGCAGTTTGACCCTTTAAATAATACTACAACCAGACACATACAGGTGCGCACATATACACAGATACACATTCTGTTTAAATTTCTTCACATCTGCAGACTAGAGTAAGCTGAGGGTATAGTGTTAAACCAGGTACTACATAAACAGTATATAGTATATATACAGAGGATATAATGTTAAACCAGGTACTACATACAGAGTATATAGTTTGACCAAAAGATCGTGCTGATCTTTGATCTCCTGGTTCTTCATCTCCAGCGCCACTTTCAGACTCATAATGTCCTCCTCTATGGGCTGGTATAACACACACACGAATCATCACTACAGCCAGTACAATGGAAAGGTGGGAATGTGTACTGAATGTGTACTGACGTTATAAGTGAAAGGTGGAGCTACTGGTGGATGTGTACTGACACTATAAGGGATCTCTACCTGCAGTGACAGTCTGAGCTTCTCAAGTCCTTCCTCCAGAGATTTCTTCTCCTGTTCACAGGCCATTTTCATATCTGCCAGAGCAAGTATCATTACTGCTGGATATAACACAGATTGTATATACTACATAATTACTACTGAATATATAAAATATAATATATATAGTACTATACATATATTAGTATCACTTTTATTGGAGCCTAAAGGCTAACATTCATTATTAGTTATGTTAGTATTATTGCATTTCCATAGTACTTACCCTTGAGGGACCTGTTATGCTCCTCCTCCTCCTGCTGTTTCTGCAGGAGCTCTGTCTCCTCCTGCTGCTTGTGTTTCAGCATCTCCTGAAGAACCTGCAGCTCCTTCTGCTTCTGCAACCTCAACTCCTTCAGCTGCTCCAACAAACTGTTATCCAACTCCTCCTTCTCACACCGCAAACACTCCAATCGGGCCACAGGCCCCACTAGTGACACAGAACCACACACACACACACACAGACACACACACACACACACACACACACACACACACACACACACAAAGAGAGAGATAAACATGTATAAATGTATAAGAATTTGTGGATAAAATTATTATGAGATTATTTATAATGAAACGACTACACTACACAACCACTTCTTCCTTTTATTTACATATTATACAGATATTTACAGATATTTACATTTTATTTACCCGCGTGCGTCTCTCTTCTCCAAGGTAGCGGAAAGATATGAAAGGATAAAAGGGGAAAAGAATAAAATGCACGTCGGTTTTAAATTCGCAGGCTACCTGCGCTGAAGGCGTGGAAAACGAGCACGTGACGGAAAGGCTTCCGTACCCGATGGGTCCAAATCACATGCCCAGCAAAGTAGCCTTAAACCTGGACACACAATGGAGACCATTTGACCCATTAAATAATACTACAACCAGACACATACAGGTGCGCACATATACACAGATACACATTCTGTTTAAATTTCTTCACATCTGCAGACTAGAGTAAGCTGAGGGTATAGTGTTAAACCAGGAACTACATAAACAGTATATAGTATATATACAGAGGATATAGTGTTAAACCAGGTACTACATACAGAGTATATAGTATACATACAGAGTATATAGTTTGACCAAAAGATCGTGCTGATCTTTGATCTCCTGGTTCTTCATCTCCAGCGCCACTTTCAGACTCATAATGTCCTCCTCTATGGGCTGGTATAACACACACACGAATCATCACTACAGCCAGTACAATGGAAAGGTGGGAATGTGTACTGAATGTGTACTGACGTTATAAGTGAAAGGTGGAGCTACTGGTGGATGTGTACTGACACTATAAGGGATCTCTACCTGCAGTGACAGTCTGAGCTTCTCAAGTTCTTCCTCCAGAGATTTCTTCTCCTGTTCACAGGCCATTTTCATATCTGCCAGAGCAAGTATCATTACTGCTGGATATAACACAGATTGTATATACTACATAATTACTACTGAATATATAAAATATAATATATATAGTACTATACATATATTAGTATCACTTTTATTGGAGCCTAAAGGCTAACATTCATTATTAGTTATGTTAGTATTATTGCATTTCCATAGTACTTACCCTTGAGGGACCTGTTATGCTCCTCCTCCTCCTGCTGTTTCTGCAGGAGCTCTGTCTCCTCCTGCTGCTTGTGTTTCAGCATCTCCTGAAGAACCTGCAGCTCCTTCTGCTTCTGCAACCTCAACTCCTTCAGCTGCTCCAACAAACTGTTCTCCAACTCCTCCTTCTCACACCGCAAACACTCCAATCGGGCCACAGGCCCCACTAGTGACACAGAACCACACACACACACACACACACACACACACACACACACAGACAAAGAGAGAGATAAACATGTATAAATGTATAAGAATTTGTGGATAAAATTATTATGAGATTATTTATAATGAAACGACTACACTACACAACCACTTCTTCCTTTTATTTACATATTATACAGATATTTAGAGATATTTACATTTTATTTACCCGCGTGCGTCTCTCTTCTCCAAGGTAGCGGAGAGATATGAAAGGATAAAAGGGGAAAAGAATAAAATGCACGTCGGTTTTAAATTCGCAGGCTACCTGCGCTGAAGGCGTGGAAAACGAGCACGTGACGGAAAGGCTTCCGTACCCGATGGGTCCAAATCACATGCCAAGCAAAGGAGCCTTAAACCTGGACACACAATGGAGACCATTTGACCCTTTAAAATCATACTACAACCAGACTTCCAGGCCCAAGAGGTCACACAGTCATGCCCAGCAAAGTAGCTCTGGGCATGGGCACACTTCACACAGTTTGACCGTTTAAATAAAAGTAGAAACAGACTTCCTGGCCCAAGAGGTCACACAGTCATGCCCAGCAAGGATGCTTTAAACGTGGGCACACTTCAGACCGTTTCACTCTTTAAATCATTCAAAGCACCACATTTCAAGGCCCAAGAGGTCACAGAATCATGCCCATCAAAGTAGCTCTGGGCCTGGGCACACTTCACGCAGTTTGACCCTTTAAATAATACTACAACCAGACACATACAGGTGCGCACATATACACAGATACACATTCTGTTTAAATTTCTTCACATCTGCAGACTAGAGTAAGCTGAGGGTATAGTGTTAAACCAGGTACTACATAAACAGTATATAGTATATATACAGAGGATATAGTGTTAAACCAGGTACTACATACAGAGTATATAGTATACATACAGAGTATATAGTTTGACCAAAAGATCGTGCTGATCTTTGATCTCCTGGTTCTTCATCTCCAGCGCCACTTTCAGACTCATAATGTCCACCTCTATGGGCTGGTATAACACACACACGAATCATCACTACAGCCAGTACAATGGAAAGGTGGGAATGTGTACTGAATGTGTACTGACGTTATAAGTGAAAGGTGGAGCTACTGGTGGATGTGTACTGACACTATAAGGGATCTCTACCTGCAGTGACAGTCTGAGCTTCTCAAGTTCTTCCTCCAGAGATTTCTTCTCCTGTTCACAGGCCATTTTCATATCTGCCAGAGCAAGTATCATTACTGCTGGATATAACACAGATTGTATATACTACATAATTACTACTGAATATATAAAATATAATATATATAGTACTATACATATATTAGTATCACTTTTATTGGAGCCTAAAGGCTAACATTCATTATTAGTTATGTTAGTATTATTGCATTTCCATAGTACTTACCCTTGAGGGACCTGTTATGCTCCTCCTCCTCCTGCTGTTTCTGCAGGAGCTCTGTCTCCTCCTGCTGCTTGTGTTTCAGCATCTCCTGAAGAACCTGCAGCTCCTTCTGCTTCTGCAACCTCAACTCCTTCAGCTGCTCCAACAAACTGTTCTCCAACTCCTCCTTCTCACACCGCAAACACTCCAATCGGGCCACAGGCCCCACTAGTGACACAGAACCACACACACACACACACAGACACACACACACACACACACACACACACACACACACACACACACAAAGAGAGAGATAAACATGTATAAATGTATAAGAATTTGTGGATAAAATTATTATGATATTATTTATAATGAAACGACTACACTACACAACCACTTCTTCCTTTTATTTACATATTATACAGATATTTACAGATATTTACATTTTATTTACCCGCGTGCGTCTCTCTTCTCCAAGGTAGCGGAGAGATATGAAAGGATAAAAGGGGAAAAGAATAAAATGCACGTCGGTTTTAAATTCGCAGGCTACCTGCGCTGAAGGCGTGGAAAACGAGCACGTGACGGAAAGGCTTCCGTACCCGATGGGTCCAAATCACATGCCCAGCAAAGTAGCCTTAAACCTGGACACACAATGGAGACCATTTGACCCTTTAAATAATACTACAACCAGACACATACAGGTGCGCACATATACACAGATACACATTCTGTTTAAATTTCTTCACATCTGCAGACTAGAGTAAGCTGAGGGTATAGTGTTAAACCAGGAACTACATAAACAGTATATAATATATATACAGAGGATATAGTGTTAAACCAGGTACTACATACAGAGTATATAGTATACATACAGAGTATATAGTTTGACCAAAAGATCATGCTGATCTTTGATCTCCTGGTTCTTCATCTCCAGCGCCACTTTCAGACTCATAATGTCCTCCTCTATGGGCTGGTATAACACACACACGAATCATATCTACAGCCAGTACAATGGAAAGGTGGGAATGTGTACTGAATGTGTACTGACGTTATAAGTGAAAGGTGGAGGTACTGGTGGATGTGTACTGACACTATAAGGGATCTCTACCTGCAGTGACAGTCTGAGCTTCTCAAGTTCTTCCTCCAGAGATTTCTTCTCCTGTTCACAGGCCATTTTCATATCTGCCAGAGCAAGTATCATTACTGCTGGATATAACACAGATTGTATATACTACATAATTACTACTGAATATATAAAATATAATATATATAGTACTATACATATATTAGTATCACTTTTATTGGAGCCTAAAGGCTAACATTCATTATTAGTTATGTTAGTATTATTGCATTTCCATAGTACTTACTCTTGATGGACCTGTTATGCTCCTCCTCCTCCTGCTGTTTCTGCAGGAGCTCTGTCTCCTCCTGCTGCTTGTGTTTCAGCATCTCCTGAAGAACCTGCAGCTCCTTCTGCTTCTGCAACCTCAACTCCTTCAGCTGCTCCAACAAACTGTTATCCAACTCCTCCTTCTCACACCGCAAACACTCCAATCGGGCCACAGGCCCCACTAGTGACACAGAACCACACACACACACACACAGAGAGAGATAAACATGTATAAATGTATAAGAATTTGTGGATAAAATTATTATGAGATTATTTATAATCAAACGACTACACTACACAACCACATCTTCCTTTTATTTACATATTATACAGATATTTAGAGATATTTACATTTTATTTACCCGCGTGCGTCTCTCTTCTCCAAGGTAGCGGAGAGATATGAAAGGATAAAAGGGGAAAAGAATAAAATGCACGTCCGTTTTAAATTCGCAGGCTACCTGCGCTGAAGGCGTGGAAAACGAGCACGTGACGGAAAGGCTTCCGTACCCGATGGGTCCAAATCACATGCCCAGCAAAGTAGCCTTAAACCTGGACACACAATGGAGACCATTTGACCCTTTAAAATCATACTACAACCAGACTTCCAGGCCCAAGAGGTCACACAGTCATGCCCAGCAAAGTAGCTCTGGGCCTGGGCACACTTCACGCAGTTTGGCCGTTTAAATAAAACTAGAAACAGACTTCCTGGCCCAAGAGGTCACACAGTCATGCCCAGCAAGGTTGCTTTAAACGTGGGCACACTTCAGACCGTTTCACTCTTTAAATCATTCAAAGCACCACATTTCAAGGCCCAAGAGGTCACAGAATCATGCCCATCAAAGTAGCTCTGGGCCTGGGCACACTTCACGCAGTTTGACCCTTTAAATAATACTACAACCAGACACATACAGGTGCGCACATATACACAGATACACATTCTGTTTAATTTCTTCACATCTGCAGACTAGAGTAAGCTGAGGGTATAGTGTTAAACCAGGTACTACATAAACAGTATATAGTATATATACAGAGGATATAATGTTAAACCAGGTACTACATACAGAGTATATAGTTTGACCAAAAGATCGTGCTGATCTTTGATCTCCTGGTTCTTCATCTCCAGCGCCACTTTCAGACTCATAATGTCCTCCTCTATGGGCTGGTATAACACAGACACGAATCATCACTACAGCCAGTACAATGGAAAGGTGGGAATGTGTACTGAATGTGTACTGACGTTATAAGTGAGAGGTGGTGGTACTGGTGGATGTGTACTGACAATATAAGGGATCTCTACCTGCAGTGACAGTTTGAGCTTCTCAAGTTCTTCCTCCAGAGATTTCTTCTCCTGTTCACAGGACATTTTAATATCTGCCAGAGCAAGTATCATTACTGCTGGATATAACACAGATTGTATATACTACATAATTACTACTGAATATATAAAATATAATATATATAGTACTATACATATATTAGTGTCACTTTTATTGGAGCCTAAAGGCTAACATTCATTATTAGTTATGTTAGTATTATTGCATTTCCATAGTACTTACTCTTGATGGACCTGTTATGCTCCTCCTCCTCCTGCTGTTTCTGCAGGAGCTCTGTCTCCTCCTGCTGCTTGTGTTTCAGCATCTCCTGAAGAACCTGCAGCTCCTTCTGCTTCTGCAACCTCAACTCCTTCAGCTGCTCCAACAAACTGTTCTCCAACTCCTCCTTCTCACACCGCAAACACTCCAATCGGGCCACAGGCCCCACTAGTGACACAGAACCACACACACACACAGACACAGACACACACACACACACACACACACACACACACACACACACACACACACACAGAGAGATAAACATGTATAAATGTATAATAATTTGTGGATAAAATTATTATGAGATTATTTATAATCAAACGACTACACTACACAACCACTTCTTCCTTTTATTTACATATTATACAGATATTTACAGATATTTACATTTTATTTACCCGCGTGCGTCTCTCTTCTCCAAGGTAGCGGAGAGATATGAAAGGATAAAAGGGGAAAAGAATAAAATGCACGTCGGTTTTAAATTCGCAGGCTACCTGCGCTGAAGGCGTGGAAAACGAGCACGTGACGGAAAGGCTTCCGTACCCGATGGGTCCAAATCACATGCCCAGCAAAGTAGCCTTAAACCTGGACACACAATGGACACCATTTGACCCTTTAAAATCATACTACAAGCAGACTTCCAGGCCCAAGAGGTCACACAGTCATGCCCAGCAAAGTACCTCTGGGCCTGGGCACACTTCACGCAGTTTGACCGTTTAAATAAAACTAGAAACAGACTTCCTGGCCCAAGAGGTCACACAGTCATGCCCAGCAAGGTTGCTTTAAACGTGGGCACACTTCAGACCGTTTCACTCTTTAAATCATTCAAAGCACCACATTTCAAGGCCCAAGAGGTGACAGAATCATGCCCATCAAAGTAGCTCTGGGCCTGGGCACACTTCACGCAGTTTGACCCTTTAAATAATACTACAACCAGACACATACAGGTGCGCACATATACACAGATACACATTCTGTTTAAATTTCTTCACATCTGAAGACTAGAGTAAGCTGAGGGTATAGTGTTAAACCAGGTACTACATAAACAGTATATAGTATATATACAGAGGATATAGTGTTAAACCAGGTACTACATACAGAGTATATAGTATACATACAGAGTATATAGTTTGACCAAAAGATCGTGCTGATCTTTGATCTCCTGGTTCTTCATCTCCAGCGCCACTTTCAGACTCATAATGTCCTCCTCTATGGGCTGGTAAAACACAGACACGAATCATCACTACAGCCAGTACAATGGAAAGGTGGGAATGTGTACTGAATGTGTACTGACGTTATAAGTGAGAGGTGGTGGTACTGGTGGATGTGTACTGACAATATAAGGGATCTCTACCTGCAGTGACAGTTTGAGCTTCTCAAGTTCTTCCTCCAGAGATTTCTTCTCCTGTTCACAGGACATTTTAATATCTGCCAGAGCAAGTATCATTACTGCTGGATATAACACAGATTGTATATACTACATAATTACTACTGAATATATAAAATATAATATATATAGTACTATACATATATTAGTGTCACTTTTATTGGAGCCTAAAGGCTAACATTCATTATTAGTTATGTTAGTATTATTGCATTTCCATAGTACTTACTCTTGATGGACCTGTTATGCTCCTCCTCCTCCTGCTGTTTCTGCAGGAGCTCTGTCTCCTCCTGCTGCTTGTGTTTCAGCATCTCCTGAAGAACCTGCAGCTCCTTCTGCTTCTGCAACCTCAACTCCTTCAGCTGCTCCAACAAACTGTTCTCCAACTCCTCCTTCTCACACCGCAAACACTCCAATCGGGCCACAGGCCCCACTAGTGACACAGAACCACACACACACACAGACACAAACACACACACACACACACACACACACACACACACACACACACACACACACACACACACACACACACACACACACACAGAGAGATAAACATGTATAAATGTATAATAATTTGTGGATAAAATTATTATGAGATTATTTATAATCAAACGACTACACTACACAACCACTTCTTCCTTTTATTTACATATTATACAGATATTTACAGATATTTACATTTTATTTACCCGCGTGCGTCTCTCTTCTCCAAGGTAGCGGAGAGATATGAAAGGATAAAAGGGGAAAAGAATAAAATGCACGTCGGTTTTAAATTCGCAGGCTACCTGCGCTGAAGGCGTGGAAAACGAGCACGTGACGGAAAGGCTTCCGTACCCGATGGGTCCAAATCACATGCCCAGCAAAGTAGCCTTAAACCTGGACACACAATGGAGACCATTTGACCCTTTAAAATCATACTACAAGCAGACTTCCAGGCCCAAGAGGTCACACAGTCATGCCCAGCAAAGTACCTCTGGGCCTGGGCACACTTCACGCAGTTTGACCGTTTAAATAAAACTAGAAACAGACTTCCTGGCCCAAGAGGTCACACAGTCATGCCCAGCAAGGTTGCTTTAAACGTGGGCACACTTCAGACCGTTTCACTCTTTAAATCATTCAAAGCACCACATTTCAAGGCCCAAGAGGTCACAGAATCATGCCCATCAAAGTAGCTCTGGGCCTGGGCACACTTCATGCAGTTTGACCCTTTAAATAATACTACAACCAGACACATACAGGTGCGCACATATACACAGATACACATTCTGTTTAAATTTCTTCACATCTGAAGACTAGAGTAAGCTGAGGGTATAGTGTTAAACCAGGTACTACATAAACAGTATATAGTATATATACAGAGGATATAGTGTTAAACCAGGTACTACATACAGAGTATATAGTATACATAGAGAGTATATAGTTTGACCAAAAGATCGTGCTGATCTTTGATCTCCTGGTTCTTCATCTCCAGCGCCACTTTCAGACTCATAAAGTCCTCCTCTATGGGCTGGTATAACACACACACGAATCATCACTACAGCCAGTACAATGGAAAGGTGGGAATTTGTACTGAATGTGTACTGACGTTATAAGTGAGAGGTGGAGGTACTGGTGGATGTGTACTGACACTATAAGGGATCTCTACCTGCAGTGACAGTCTGAGCTTCTCAAGTTCTTCCTCCAGAGATTTCTTCTCCTGTTCACAGGCCATTTTCATATCTGCCAGAGCAAGTATCATTACTGCTGGACATAACACAGATTGTATATACTACGTAATTACTACTGAATATATAAAATATAATATATATAGTACTATACATATATTAGTATCACTTTTATTGGAGCCTAAAGGCTAACATTCATTATTAGTTATGTTAGTATTATTGCATTTCCATAGTACTTACTCTTGATGGACCTGTTATGCTCCTCCTCCTCCTGCTGTTTCTGCAGGAGCTCTGTCTCCTTTTGCTGCTTGTGTTTCAGCATCTCCTGAAGAACCTGCAGCTCCTTCTGCTTCTGCAACCTCACATCCTTCAGCTGCTCCAACAAACTGTTCTCCAACTCCTCCTTCTCACACCGCAAACACTCCAATCGGGCCACAGGCACAACTAGTGACACAGAACCACACACACACACAGAAACACACACACACACACACACACAGAGAGAGAGATAAACATGTATAAATGTATAAGAATTTGTGGATAAAATTATTATGAGATTATTTATAATGAAACGACTACACTACACAACCACTTCTTCCTTTTATTTACATATTATACAGATATTTACAGATATTTACATTTTATTTACCCGCGGGCGTCTCTCTTCTCCAAGGTAGCGGAGAGATATGAAAGGATAAAAGGGGAAAAGAATAAAATGCACGTCGGTTTTAAATTCGCAGGCTACCTGCGCTGAAGGCGTGGAAAACGAGCACGTGACGGAAAGGCTTCCGTACCCGATGGGTCCAAATCACATGCCCAGCAAAGTAGCCTTAAACCTGGACACACAATGGAGACCATTTGACCCTTTAAATAATACTACAACCAGACACATACAGGTGCGCACATATACACAGATACACATTCTGTTTAAATTTCTTCACATCTGCAGACTAGAGTAAGCTGAGGGTATAGTGTTAAACCAGGAACTACATAAACAGTATATAGTATATATACAGAGGATATAGTGTTAAACCAGGTACTACATACAGAGTATATAGTATACATACAGAGTATATAGTTTGACCAAAAGATCGTGCTGATCTTTGATCTCCTGGTTCTTCATCTCCAGCGCCACTTTCAGACTCATAAAGTCCTCCTCTATGGGCTGGTATAACACACACACGAATCATATCTACAGCCAGTACAATGGAAAGGTGGGAATGTGTACTGAATGTGTACTGACGTTATAAGTGAAAGGTGGAGGTACTGGTGGATGTGTACTGACACTATAAGGGATCTCTACCTGCAGTGACAGTCTGAGCTTCTCAAGTTCTTCCTCCAGAGATTTCTTCTCCTGTTCACAGGCCATTTTCATATCTGCCAGAGCAAGTATCATTACTGCTGGATATAACACAGATTGTATATACTACATAATTACTACTGAATATATAAAATATAATATATATAGTACTATACATATATTAGTATCACTTTTATTGGAGCCTAAAGGCTAACATTCATTATTAGTTATGTTAGTATTATTGCATTTCCATAGTACTTACTCTTGATGGACCTGTTATGCTCCTCCTCCTCCTGCTGTTTCTGCAGGAGCTCTGTCTCCTCCTGCTGCTTGTGTTTCAGCATCTCCTGAAGAACCTGCAGCTCCTTCTGCTTCTGCAACCTCAACTCCTTCAGCTGCTCCAACAAATTGTTCTCCAACTCCTCCTTCTCACACCGCAAACACTCCAATCGGGCCACAGGCCCCACTAGTGACACAGAACCACACACACACACACACACAGAGAGAGATAAACATGTATAAATGTATAAGAATTTGTGGATAAAATTATTATGAGATTATTTATAATCAAACGACTACACTACACAACCACTTCTTCCTTTTATTTACATATTATACAGATATTTACAGATATTTACATTTTATTTACCCGCGTGCTTCTCTCTTCTCCAAGGTAGCGGAGAGATATGAAAGGATAAAAGGGGAAAAGAATAAAATGCACGTCGGTTTTAAATTCGCAGGCTACCTGCGCTGAAGGCGTGGAAAACGAGCACGTGACGGAAAGGCTTCCGTACACGATGGGTCCAAATCACATGCCCAGAAAAGTAGCCTTAAACCTGGACACACAATGGAGACCATTTGACCCTTTAAAATCATACTACAACCAGACTTCCAGGCCCAAGAGGTCACACAGTCATGCCCAGCAAAGTAGCTCTGGGCCTGGGCACACTTCACGCAGTTTGACCGTTTAAATAAAACTAGAAACAGACTTCCTGGCCCAAGAGGTCACACAGTCATGCCCAGCAAGGTTGCTTTAAACGTGGGCACACTTCAGACCGTTTCACTCTTTAAATCATTCAAAGCACCACATTTCAAGGCCCAAGAGGTCACAGAATCATGCCCATCAAAGTAGCTCTGGGCCTGGGCACACTTCACGCAGTTTGACCCTTTAAATAATACTACAACCAGACACATACAGGTGCGCACATATACACAGATACACATTCTGTTTAATTTCTTCACATCTGCAGACTAGAGTAAGCTGAGGGTATAGTGTTAAACCAGGTACTACATAAACAGTATATAGTATATATACAGAGGATATAGTGTTAAACCAGGTACTACATACAGAGTATATAGTATACATACAGAGTATGTATACAGAGTATGTATACACTTCACGCAGTTTGACCGTTTAAATAAAACTAGAAACAGACTTCCTGGCCCAAGAGGTCACAGTCATACCCAGCAAAGTACGTTTAAACCTGGAAACAAATCAGATCCTTTCTGTCATTCAAAGGAATGGGCCTGCAACTCACAACCACATCCCCAGTGAAGCGCACCGTCACCCAGCCACACTACCCCACCTTGCCCGTCCTGGAACAACCACACCTCCAGGGCACCACATGCCAATCTCTCATGCCCAGCAAACTGCAACCTCACGCAGCCAGGCCACACACTGTCTCCCCTTGTACAGTCCAAGGACGAACTCCTCCACAAACCTGGTGTTCACGCGCACACACGCAATTACAACGAATTGGTGGAGAACTTTGAAACAAACGTGCTGACTTTGAATACTCACATCTAGGCTGGGCCAGGTCCAAATGGCCTGCAGCTCGGTGCGCATTAACTGCTTGACTGTCCGTCACGAACGCCACCTGCCAAGCGTTCGTTCCGTCCCTGGCGGAATTTAAAAAATCGTAGCGTGAGAACGATGGGTCCGATCCGCGTGCCGCTTAAAGGCGATTACAGGGGAGATGCAACCCTTTCCAAAGAACCATGAAAAGACTTTCTACTCCCAAGGAAACGAGATATTAAGCCGCAATGACATCCGACGCGCGCATTTTCTCCGCCGCGCAGCACATTTAAAAAAATCATAGCGTGAAAACCGTGGGTTCGATCCGCGTGCCGCTCGAAGGCGATTACAGGGGAGATGCAGCCCTTTCCAAAGAGGCATGAACAGACTTCCTACTCCCAAGGAGCCCAAAGATATTAAGCCGCAAATACGTCCTACGCGCGTCTTTTCTACGCCGCGCACCACATTTAAAAAATCGTATCGGAAGAACGGTGGGTCCAATCCGCGTGCCGCTTAAAGGCGATTACAAGGGAGATGCAAACCTTTCCAAAGAGCCATGAAAAGACTTTCTACTCCCAAGGAGACAATAGATATTAAGCCGAAATGACGTCCGACGCGCGCATTTTCTCCGCCGCGCACCACATTTAAAAAAATCATAGCGTGAAAACCGTGGGTTCGATCCGCGTGCCGCTCGAAGGCGATTACAGCGGAGATGCAGCCCTTTCCAAAGAGCCATGGAAAGACTTTCTACTCCCAAGGAGACAAGAGATATTAAGCCGAAATGACGTCCGACGCGCGCATTTCCTCCGCCGCGCACCACATTTAAAAAAATCATAGCTTGAAAACCGTGGGTTCGATCCGCGTGCCGCTCGAAGGCGATTACAGGGGAGATGCAGCCCTTTCCAAAGAGCCATGAACAGACTTTCTACACCCAATGAGACAAGAGATATTAAGCCGCAAATACGTCCGGCGCGCGTCTTTTCTCCGCCGCGCAACACATTTAAAAAAAATCGTAGCGTGAAAAACGTGGGTTCGATCCGCGTGCCGCTCGAAGGCGATTACAGGGGAGATGCATCCCTTTCAAAAGAGCCATGAACAGACTTTCTACTCCCAAGGAGACCAGAAATATTAACATATAAAGCGTTACGCTCCAGTCGGATGAACGAGAAACGCTTGTACAATTGCAACGAATTGGAGGAGAAAGTTTAAACAAACGCGCTGACTTTGAACGCTCACATCTAGGCCGGGCCAACTCCAAATGGCGTGCAACTCGGTGCGCATCACCTCCATGACTGTCCCTAACGAACGCCACCTGCCACGCTTTCGGCCCGTCCCTGGCGGCATTAAAAAATCGTAGGGTGATAACGATGGTTCCGATGCGCGTGCCGCTCGAAGGCGATTACAGGGGAGATACAGCCCTTTCCAAAGAGCCATGAACAGACTTTCTACTCCCAAGGAGACAAGAGATATTACGCGCATTTTCTCCGACGCGCACCACGTTTAAAAAATCGTAGCGTGAGAACGGTGGGTCCGATCTGCGTGCCGCTTAAAGGCGATTACAGGGGAGATGCATCCCTTTCCAAAGAGCCATGAACAGACTTTCTACTCCCAAGGAGACCAGAGATATTAACAGATAAAGCGTTACGCTCCAGTCGGATGAGCGAGAAACGCTTGTACAATTGCAACGAATTGGAGGAGAAAGTTTAAACAAACGCGCTGACTTTGAAGGCTCACATCTAGGCCGGGCCAGGTCCAAATGGCCTGCAACTCGGTCCGCATCACGTCCATGACTTTTCCTAACGAACGCCACCTGCCAAGCTTTCGGCCCGTCCCTGTCGGCATTAAAAAATCGTAGCGTGATAAGGATGGTTCCGATCCGCGTGCCGCGCGAAGGCGATTACAGGGGAGATGCAGCCCTTTCCAAAGAACCATGAAAAGACTTTCTACTCTCAAGGAGACAAGCGATATTAAGCCGCAATGACGTCCGACGCGCGCATTTTCTCCGCCGCGCAGCACATTTAAAAAAATCATAGCGTGAAAACCGTGGGTTCGATCCACGTGCCTCTCTTAGGCGATTACAGGGGAGATGCAGCCCTTTCCAAAGAGGCATGAACAGACTTCCTACTCCCAAGGAGCCCAAAGATATTAAGCCGCAAATACGTCCTACGCGCGACTTTTCTACGCCGCGCACCACATTTAAAAAATCGTATCGGAAGAACGGTGGGTCCAATCCGCGTGCCGCTTAAAGGCGATTACAAGGGAGATGCAAACCTTTCCAAAGAGCCATGAAAAGACTTTCTACTCCCAAGGAGACAATAGATATTAAGCCGAAATGACGTCCGACGCGCGCATTTTCTCCGACGCGCACCACATTTAAAAAAATCATAGCGTGAAAACCGTGGGTTCGATCCGCGTGCCGCTCGAAGGCGATTACAGCGGAGATGCAGCCCTTTCCAAAGAGCCATGAAAAGACTTTCTACTCCCAAGGAGACAAGAGATATTAAGCCGCAATGACGTCCGACGCGCGCATTTTCTCCGACGCGCAACACATTTAAAAAAATCATAGCGTGAAAACCGTGGGTTCGATCCGCGTGCCGCTCGAAGGCGATTACAGCGGAGATGCAGCCCTTTCCAAAGAGCCATGAACAGACTTTCTACTCCCAATGAGACAATAGATATTAAGCCGAAATGACGTCCGACGCGCGCATTTTCTCCGACGCGCACCACATTTAAAAAAATCATAGCGTGAAAACCGTGGGTTCGATCCGCGTGCCGCTCGAAGGCGATTACAGCGGAGATGCAGCCCTTTCCAAAGAGCCATGAAAAGACTTTCTACTCCCAAGGAGACAAGAGATATTAAGCCGCAATGACGTCCGACGCGCGCATTTTCTCCGACGCGCAACACATTTAAAAAAATCATAGCGTGAAAACCGTGGGTTCGATCCGCGTGCCGCTCGAAGGCGATTACAGCGGAGATGCAGCCCTTTCCAAAGAGCCATGAACAGACTTTCTACTCCCAATGAGACAAGAGATATCAAGCCGCAAATACGTCCGGCGCGCGTCTATTCTCCGCCGCGCAACACATTTAAAAAAAATCGTAGCGTGAAAACCGTGGGTTCGATCCGCGTGCCGCTTAAAGGCGATTACAGGGGAGATGCAGCCCTTTCCAAAGAGCCATGAAAAGACTTTCTACTCCCAAGGAGACAAGAGATATTAAGCCGAAATGACGTCCGACGCGCGTCTTTTCTACGCCGCGCACCACATTTAAAAAATCGTATCGGAAGAACGGTGGGTCCAATCCGCGTGCCGCTTAAAGGCGATTACAAGGGAGATGCAAACCTTTCCAAAGAGCCATGAAAAGACTTTCTACTCCCAAGGAGACAATAGATATTAAGCCGAAATGACGTCCGACGCGCGCATTTTCTCCGCCGCGCACCACATTTAAAAAAATCATAGCGTGAAAACCGTGGGTTCGATCCGCGTGCCGCTCGAAGGCGATCACAGCGGAGATGCATCCCTTTCCAAAGAGCCATGAAAAGACTTTCTACTCCCAAGGAGACAAGAGATATTAAGCCGAAATGACGTCCGACGCGCGCATTTCCTCCGCCGCGCAGCACATTTAAAAAAATCATAGCTTGAAAACCGTGGGTTCGATCCGCGTGCCGCTCGAAGGCGATTACAGGGGAGATGCAGCCCTTTCCAAAGAGCCATGAACAGACTTTCTACACCCAATGAGACAAGAGATATTAAGCCGCAAATACGTCCGGCGCGCGTCTTTTCTCCGCCGCGCAACACATTTAAAAAAAATCGTAGCGTGAAAAACGTGGGTTCGATCCGCGTGCCGCTCGAAGGCGATTACAGGGGAGATGCATCCCTTTCAAAAGAGCCATGAACAGACTTTCTACTCCCAAGGAGACCAGAAATATTAACATATAAAGCGTTACGCTCCAGTCGGATGAACGAGAAACGCTTGTACAATTGCAACGAATTGGAGGAGAAAGTTTAAACAAACGCGCTGACTTTGAACGCTCACATCTAGGCCGGGCCAACTCCAAATGGCGTGCAACTCGGTGCGCATCACCTCCATGACTGTCCCTAACGAACGCCACCTGCCACGCTTTCGGCCCGTCCCTGGCGGCATTAAAAAATCGTAGCGTGATAACGATGGTTCCGATGCGCGTGCCGCTCGAAGGCGATTACAGGGGAGATACAGCCCTTTCCAAAGAGCCATGAACAGACTTTCTACTCCCAAGGAGACAAGAGATATTACGCGCATTTTCTCCGACGCGCACCACGTTTAAAAAATCGTAGCGTGGGGAACGGTGGGTCCGATCCGCGTGCCGCTTAAAGGCGATTACAGGGGAGATGCAACCCTTTCCAAAGAACCATGAACAGACTTCCTACTCCCAAGGAGCCCAAAGATATTAAGCCGCAAATACGTCCTACGCGCGTCTTTTCTACGCCGCGCACCACATTTAAAAAATCGTATCGGAAGAACGGTGGGTCCAATCCGCGTGCCGCTTAAAGGCGATTACAAGGGAGATGCAAACCTTTCCAAAGAGCCATGAAAAGACTTTCTACTCCCAAGGAGACAATAGATATTAAGCAGCAATGATGTCCGACACGCGCATTTTCTCCGCCGCGCACCACATTTAAAAAATCTTAGCGTGAGAACGGTGGGTCCGATCCGCGTGCCGCTTAAAGGCGATTACAGGGGAGATGCAGCCCTTTCCAAAGAGCCATGAAAAGACTTTCTACTCCCAAGGAGACAAGAGATATTAAGCCGAAATGACGTCCGACGCGCGCATTTTCTCCGCCGCGCACCACATTTAAAAAAATCATAGCGTGAAAACCGTGGGTTCGATCCGCGTGCCGCTCGAAGGCGATTACAGGGGAGATGCAGCCCTTTCCAAAGGTCCATGAACAGACTTCCTACTCCCAAGGAGACAAGAGATATTAACATATAAAGCGTTACGCTCCAGTCGGATGAGCGAGAAACGCTTGAACAGTTGCAACGAATTGGAGGAGAAAGTTTAAAGAAACGCGCTGACTTTGAACGCTCACATCTAGGTCTGGCCAAGTCCAAATGGCGTGCAACTCGGTGCGCATCACCTCCATGACTGTCCCTAACGAACGCCACCTGCCACGCTTTCAGCCCGTCCCTGGCGGCTTTAAAAAATCGTAGCGTGATAACCGTGGGTCCAATCCGCTTGAAGCTCGAAGGCGATTAGAGGGGAGATGCAGCCCTTTCCAAAGAGCCATGAACAGACTTCCTACTCCCAAGGAGACAAGAGATATTAAGCCACAAATACGTCCGGACCGCGTCTTTTCTCCGCAGCTCACCACATTTAAAAAAAATCGTAGCGTGAAAACCGTGGGTTTGATATAGTATACATACAGAGTATATAGTTTGACCAAAAGATCGTGCTGATCTTTGATCTCCTGGTTCTTCCTCTCCAGCGCCACTTTCAGACTCATAATGTCCTCCTCTATGGGCTGGTATAACACAGACACGAATCATCACTACAGCCAGTACAATGGAAAGGTGGGAATGTGTACTGAATGTGTACTGACGTTATAAGTGAGAGGTGGTGGTACTGGTGGATGTGTACTGACACTATAAGGGATCTTTACCTGCAGTGACAGTTTGAGCTTCTCAAGTTCTTCCTCCAGAGATTTCTTCTCCTGTTCACAGGCCATTTTCATATCTGCCAGAGCAAGTATCATTACTGCTGGATATAACACAGATTGTATATACTACATAATTACTGCTGAATATATAAAATATAATATATATAGTACTATACATATATTAGTGTCACTTTTATTGGAGCCTAAAGGCTAACATTCATTATTAGTTATGTTAGTATTATTGCATTTCCATAGTACTTACTCTTGATGGACCTGTTATGCTCCTCCTCCTCCTGCTGTTTCTGCAGGAGCTCTGTCTCCTCCTGCTGCTTGTGTTTCAGCATCTCCTGAAGAACCTGCAGCTCCTTCTGCTTCTGCAACCTCAACTCCTTCAGCTGCTCAAACAAACTGTTCTCCAACTCCTCCTTCTCACACCGCAAACACTCCAATCGGGCCACAGGCCCCACTAGTGACACAGAACCACACACACACACACACAGACACACACACACACACACACACACACACACAGAGAGAGATAAACATGTATAAATGTATAAGAATTTGTGGATAAAATTATTATGAGATTATTTATAATCAAACGACTACACTACACAACCACATCTTCCTTTTATTTACATATTATACAGATATTTAGAGATATTTACATTTTATTTACCCGCGTGCGTCTCTCTTCTCCAAGGTAGCGGAGAGATATGAAAGGATAAAAGGGGAAAAGAATAAAATGCACGTCGGTTTTAAATTCGCAGGCTACCTGCGCTGAAGGCGTGGAAAACGAGCACGTGACGGAAAGGCTTCCGTACCCGATGGGTCCAAATCACATGCCCAGCAAAGTAGCCTTAAACCTGGACACACAATGGAGACCATTTGACCCTTTAAAATCATACTACAACCAGACTTCCAGGCCCAAGAGGTCACACAGTCATGCCCAGCAAAGTAGCTCTGGGCCTGGGCACACTTCACGCAGTTTGACCGTTTAAATAAAACTAGAAACAGACTTCCTGGCCCAAGAGGTCACACAGTCATGCCCAGCAAGGTTGCTTTAAACGTGGGCACACTTCAGACCGTTTCACTCTTTAAATCATTCAAAGCACCACATTTCAAGGCCCAAGAGGTCACAGAATCATGCCCATCAAAGTAGCTCTGGGCCTGGGCACACTTTACGGAGTTTGACCCTTTAAATAATACTACAACCAGACACATACAGGTGCGCACATATACACAGATACACATTCTGTTTAATTTCTTCACATCTGCAGACTAGAGTAAGCTGAGGGTAAAGTGTTAAACCAGGAGCTACATAAACAGTATATAGTATATATAAAGAGGATATAGTGTTAAACCAGGTACTACATACAGAGTATATAGTATACATACAGAGTATATAGTTTGACCAAAAGATCGTGCTGATCTTTGATCACCTGGTTCTTCATCTCCAGCGCCACTTTCAGACTCATAATGTCCTCCTCTATGGGCTGGTATAACCCACACATACGAATCATCACTACAGCCAGTACAATGGAAAGGTGGGAATGTGTACTGAATGTGTACTGACGTTATAAGTGAAAGGTGGAGGTACTGGTGGATGTGTACTGACACTATAAGGGATCTCTACCTGCAGTGACAGTCTGAGCTTCTCAAGTTCTTCCTCCAGAGATTTCTTCTCCTGTTCACAGGCCATTTTCATATCTGCCAGAGCAAGTATCATTACTGCTGGATATAACATAGATTGTATATACTACATAATTACTACTGAATATATAAAATATAATATATATAGTACTATACATATATTAGTATCACTTTTATTGGAGCCTAAAGGCTAGCATTCATTATTAGTTATGTTAGTATTATTGCATTTCCATAGTACTTACTCTTGATGGACCTGTTATGCTCCTCCTCCTCCTGCTGTTTCTGCAGGAGCTCTGTCTCCTCATGCTGCTTGTGTTTCAGCATCTCCTGAAGAACCTGCAGCTCCTTCTGCTTCTGCAACCTCAACTCCTTCAGCTGCTCCAACAAACTGTTCTCCAACTCCTCCTTCTCACACCGCAAACACTCCAATCGGGCCACAGGCCCCACTAGTGACACAGAACCACACACACACACACACACACACACACACACACACACACACACACACACAGAGAGATAAACATGTATAAATGTATAAGAATTTGTGGATAAAATTATTATGAGATTATTTATAATGAAACGACTACACTACACAACCACTTCTTCCTTTTATTTACATATTATACAGATATTTAGAGATATTTACATTTTATTTACCCGCGTGCGTCTCTCTTCTCCAAGGTAGCGGAGAGATATGAAGGGAT